>NC_031778.1:12100826-12371386 GCF_001522545.3 Parus major | reverse complement strand
GGGCCGGGTCCCGGGGGTGGCGGGGCTGAGCTCCGGGCGGCTCCGCGCTCCCGGGGCTGCCCTGAGCTGGAGGTGGGAGCTGGGCTACACCTCCCTCCCTGCCCACAGCCCTCCGGGGCAAAGGCAACCACAGGTACAATTTGCTGATGGATTATACGGACAAATAAAAAAAATTACAAAAATATATTCAGTGCTGATATTCAGGGAACTGTAAGAAATATAAACTAATCCAGGCTTGTTAAAATAGGTTTTTCTTCCCTATTCTTTAGGTGTTTATAAAAATCGTATTGGGTCAGGGAGAAATTATCTTGACATAACTTGTTTGTTTTTTTTTTTTCATTTTAATACTTTTGAAGTTGAAGAGCAGATGAATTTATGCGATGTGAAATTTATTTTGTAAATATTAAAATTTTACTAGATAATGTTCTTAAGATATTTGATATTTATTAAATCCTCTTCTATTAAGGAAAAAAAAGTATATTTACAAATCACCCATGGGTTGAAAATTTTTTAACTGTAAGTATAATACAAATAACCTCTGTGACTTCCTAAAGATTCATAAGGATTAACTAGAGACTGTAGACTTTAAAAAAAATAATAATATTAGGAGTTACCATGCTGTGTATTCTACACAGAAAAAAAAAAAATTCTTAGTAAGTTAGCCTAAGACTTTGGAGCAGCCTACCACAACCCAAGGTAAGTAGGTTCCCTTATAATTGTATTTTCCATCAATATTTTGCAGTTTCTTTTTAGAATCAGTGTCTTCTTTCAGCCTTCAGCTTTGGGATTTATTTCACCAGATCTGCCAGTTTTCCCATTCTCCATGTATTTTGGTGTTTAGAAGTTCCTTATCTTCACAGCAATAACTTAAAACATAGTGAGTTGCATTCTCTGCCTAGTAGGTACCTTTTATTCCCATGGTTTGTGGTTGATAAGTAGAATTAAAAAAAATTAAAGAAAGAAAGTCAATTTAGTTTTGAGTGTCTTCAAACTCACGCTGCATATTTTTGTTTAAAGGATACAGCAGAAACTCATTTATTCTCCAAACTGAATTGCTGATATTAACACAAGGCACACTGACCATTGCCTAAAATATTAAATTTTACCTAAAAGGGGTTTTTAAAAGTTCTTTGTCTTTATGCTGTCACTCTGGAAAGCCTGCAGAAGCAGGGATCCTCTATGATTCAATAAGTTCCTTTTTTTCGTGCTCCTGATTTCATTTCTCTGAGCTTTGATGTATGTTTTACTCCAGTTGTGAGAAATGCATATATAAAATGCCACTTGCATAGGAGAATTTCAAGTGTAAATGGATTTAAGCACCAACTTTAAGGAGAGCCCTGTCCACAAAGAAAAATGATTACCCATTAATTTTTAGACCTATAATCTTAAAATGTCTCAAAATGTCATACAGGCAAACACATCACAGCCAGGATAAATCTTTCTAGTCTTCTTACTTTTTTAAAACAGCAAAGTTATACCTTACATGATAGCTTCAAAAAAGCACAATTATCCTATGTTTTGCACCATATATTTATCAGTAATCCGTTCTGTGTGCAACTTTAAGATAAAAGCTTGCAGCTACTCCACTGCTTGCTTTTCCAAGTCACTTAAAAATGGAAAAATTGCAGCTGGAGAGGCTGGCCAGTAGAGGCCTCTCTAGATTTGCCTTATGATTAAGAACTCTGACTGCCTGGAATCAGTCGCAGTGAGGAAAAGTACTTGAAAAGATTCTGTGGCGTGGAGGGGGAAAGATCACTTTTTAATGCCCTTTTAAGTTGCAAGATGTTGATTAATGTTGCCCTTTACATTAATGATGTTTCAAGTAAAAGAAAACAAATTTAAAATGGATAAATTCTATTGAGGATGCATTAATTAAACAGAGACTTTACCATATGCTGTGGCTGGAGTGCTTGCTGGCCTTTCTGTTGTTGTTACCTGTGTAAAATCCACCCCATCCTCTACATGAATGCCCAAGCTGAATAGCCATTTGAATGCAAGCTTTAGTTTGATTCGCCATACAAGGGGTACTGTGTCACTGTGTTTTCTTTCTAGGAGTCACTAAGTGATTTCTATATCTGTTGTCATGGTGATATAGCAAAGCAGGGGAAAATGGGGGCAACTCCAGGCTTTCTCTACACCCTCTGCACTAAGAACTAAGATGTTGTTAGCAGGCCTATAAAACATTGGGCTTTATCTGGGCCTTCTTTTTGTTCTCTGATTGTCAATAAAACTCATTTTAAGGGTAACAAGGACATCTAAATGTCATCTGTCACAGTGTTAGAGAGATTAAGTTTGTTTAGGAACTTGTGCTGGACAAAAGGCCACTATTTGTTCAGCAGATACAAAGCGGTGTTGGCCATCAGGAATCATGATTTAGAAGGAGGCTGCATGGAGCATCCAGGGAAGATCAGCTCAGTTGCAGGTGATAGTAAGAGGCTCCTTGACATGACAGCATTTAAAACACTACCAAAACAAATAGGGGTTTGAGTTAGAGCGGGTTTGTCAGGGTTTTGTTCTCTTGGGCTGGATATTTTTTTTTGTTGCATATCGGCTTTGTAGACCGGATGTTACTGGAGTGGCTGCACAGACCTGAGGGAAGAAAACAGCCATTGACAGCGGATGGCCTGTTTAAAAACATGACACACACACCTGATAGGCCCTGAATGAATAAAAATAGAAGAGGGAAAGGAGGTTTTCCATGGAAAATCCAACAATAATAGGTGCTGCATTAACTCAGCATTTACTTAATAATGAGGCTAAATGGAAAGTACAGATTAATGAAGACATTGGTGTTATTAAAATCAAATCCTGCGGTTCATATGCTTTTCTTAATAATGAACATTGTGGCTATTGGAGAGGAAGAACAGGATTTTTTCTATTAATTTGGCACACATCCCAGATCTCATTCAACCAGAACCTATCCTGTGCAAAATGCAACTGATGGCCTTTATGTTCCACAGTCTTGCTGTTTAATATTTTTGTTAATCCAAAAAAAAAAGGCTTTTCTTTTTTCAAATTAAAGAAAAGGAAAGGGTGATATTTGAGCCTAGACAATAATTAAATAACACAGACCAGCCATGTTGATTTAAGCAGAAAGGTTGGTTGAAAAATGTCCTTAGAAGGGAGATGTGATGCTGTTTATTGTGCTACAACTACATTTAATTCTGACATTTGTGTTTTGGTAGTAATACAATGTATAATGCTGATTGATATATTTTGTGGCTTGTTGTATATTTAGTGAGATCTAAAAGACAATATTCAGGACATCTATCTTGACAGGTAAAAATAATTTAGTTTCATTTGTTAAGGTTGCTGTAGTTCCAACACTGAACAAGCAGCATTTGAGATGCAGCTAAACAATGGAGTTGGCAGAGTTGAGCGCTCATTTTGCCATATGCTCAATGTGAAACATTTGTTTGACGTGGAAGGAAGCTGCATAACCTGGTAGTGGGGCTTGTGCATCATGGCAGTATCCACTCCTTACTCAAGTGTTTGTGTTGTTGACCCAGCCATGTTCCCTGAGCATCTGCAGAGTGAATGGAGGAGGCAAACAGCGTGGCATGGGAGAGGAAATACAACCCATGGAAAGGGGTCCTGGTCCTCTCAGGTAGGCCAGAAGGGAAGAGCATGACAAAATGTTGCTTTCCCATTAATTAGGTCTTTCCCTCTAACAGTTACCCCAGATCAAGCCATCAGCTTGGTTCTGCATGTGGATGAGAATAACTTTGGCTGAACAAGTAAGAGCTCCCAGAGCATGCTCTGTTGGCTCCTGTTTTCCTCATATCATAAGGCTACATTCACAGTGAAATTAAATGCAAGCACCACAGAAAATCCCTAGGAGTAAACCTTGTCAAACATGGGAAGTAAATCCCCTGCTCTGGGTGACAGTAAAAATTAAATATGTGCAACTAGGTGTATAGCAAAACTCACTATAATATTTCCAGCCTTTGGACACTGTTTAAAACAGCCCAGCCTCTAAAAGGTGTGTGGAGGTTGTTGTATAAGGGACAGGAACACCCTCACTATTTATCCATCCCTGCAGCAGAGGGCAGGCGGAGGGTACCCGATGGCAGAAGATCAGCATTGCTCTGTTGTCCCTTCCAATATCACTATGTCCAGGGAATGTAAAATTGTGGCAGGGAGCCTCTCTACCACCTACAGCTCCCTCCTGTGAAAGAGGCTTTCCCATCCAAGCAATTTACATGGTTTTCTGACGTCTCTGTGACCAGGCTTTTGCAAATTACTTATTACCAGGAGGCCAGAACCCAGGCTTTAGTGTTCAGTATTGGAATCAGTTGGCAGAAAAAAAAAACATATTTCAAGGATGTTGAGAGAAAAAAAAAATGAGCATTTTTTCCTTTGCAGATTTTTTATGATCGTGACCTGCCACTCTTCTGTTTTCTATTATTTTAGGTATGTAGTCTGCTATTCATTCAGCTCCTCTCCACATTTTGCACTGACCTACAAGACCAGACTTGGCCCAGAAATCAGGAGATCCTGTCTCTCTCCTCCCTACTCTATTTGCTTTGAAGGACATGTCTCAGTTTCTTTCTCTCTAGGGCAATTCTAGGGTTTATGAAATGCTCATGGAACCTTGTTGGACCCTGGTGCAATGGGCTGTTTGATGATGTGAAATGTCTTCTTACTGTGGAGCAAGCTAAGACAAAGGAATGAGTGACGCTTAAGTCTCAGGTATTTGGTCCTTGCCCAGTTATTCTATGATTACATTTAGTTCTTACATTTTCTTTCTCTGCCTCTGCAGTGACAAATTCATGCAAGCTGTCACCTTGGCATCACTGGGACAGTTAAGTGCTACTCAGTGTGAGACAGGCCAGCAGAATTGGGCCTCATTTAGGAAATGTTTTAGGGCCATCAAAAGCCTGACCTCTTCTCTGGCTTCAAAGAAGTTATTGCTAAGTATTATTAAAGTGTTCAAACTGGGACACTGGTAGTAGTGCCAGGAGCAGAAGGTGCTCCAGCTTCAATCAGCGTTTTGCATCGGCGAGGTCTCCAGGAGCAAGCTGGCAGCCTTGGAGCTTCCCTCGTGCTGTTGGGAATGAGTGGGCAAAGGTGCCTGCGAGTCTTCAGGTGCACAAAACTGCTCCACTGTGGATGCAGATTCCCTCCCTGCCCTGAGAAGCACCTCGTGTTGTGTAATGTTCTTTTCTGATGTGAAGTAAAGCCCAGACGAGTCAGTCCTGTCGCTTGGTGGGTGCCTTCAGCATTCACTGACGTGAGCAGGAGCAGAGGGTGCTCATCCACGGTGGGCAAGCTCAGCCCTTTAGTGTGAAATAGTGAAATTGTACACCAATGACTTGAATGCTGTGGGACTATTTTAGATGTTATTATAGTAATGGCTTAGAAATTGAAAGCGGAATAATAAAAATTGCTTTGTGTTCTTACCTAACACAGATATTATATATGGTCATATATATATTACCATTATATATGGTAAGATCATTTTTTTTTGGTATAACTTGTTTCAGTGTTATTCCTGCTTGTAGTTTAAATAGTAAAAGAGAAATTAATTAAATGCCTACACTGAAAGTGTGTCACCTTCTGTTGGAATAGCAGGGAGTCATAATATATTTTATTTTTATTAGTATTATGACTAATGATTATATGGGGGATGTGACTGTTCAAATTCCCTTAGTAATGAGTTTCATGTTACATTTGCAAAACAAGTTCAATGAAAGAAGTTATTGCTATGTAAAGTTAATTCTTAAAAATAATATGAAAAAATTAGCAAGACAGCAAAAATGAGTTTTACTATAGTTTTATAACTGTTCAGTTACTGTGAATTGCTAAGATTTGTAAAGATCTTTGAAGATGAAAAGCTCTGTGTAATATTATTATACTGGCTTTGAGAAAGTAAAAGGAAAAAACCCAGTTCATCCTGTTATAATCCTTTTAGAAATTTTAACAAATCCAACGGCTTTCAAGTAGTGAAAATATTTCAGAAAGTGTTACCACCACTACTGCTGTTGCTCCAGGCTATGTTATCATATACCATAGTGTGCATGGAAGCAAAGCTTAACTAAGGTCATTCTAATGAATTTTGAACAGTTACATGGACCTAATTTGGCTTTCTGTCCTGTATGAAAGGCAACCTCTTCATGCTGCAGCACCCAGCAGAAGCCCCTGAGTCGTCTTACAGCTTCATCTGCATTTTTCATCATCTGAAAGAGCTGCAAGTAACGCTCAGCCTATGAACCCAGCACATGTGTGTGCTTCTTCCAGCTTCAGCACAGGGGGCAGACAATAGGTTTTTTCAGTCTCTAAAGAATTGAAAATGTATTTTATTCTGCTATCTCCACTTGTGGCTCAGGTTTCATTCTCTCATTTTTGTTACCAGATTTGAGCTCTTGGGTACTAAACAACAGCGTTTGGTCAAATTCCTTTGATGTCAGCTCTCTCCTCCATTCCCAGGAGAGTTGCAAGGCTCCAGCATCATTCCAGGGAGCTGCTTCCCTGTTTTTGGAAAAGGGAGGTTGAAATCCTGAACTCATGGTTTCACTGCATGTCTGGGGAGCTGGTTTAGCTGGCCATGAGTCCATTACACTCAGTGCTCCTTCCAACCCTACCTCCTTCCTTCTACAGATGCTACGGAGGAAACTGTTTTAGTGGGCAAACACAGTAAACCACCCCAGAAACCAGGTCAGAGTGCCTGAAATTAAGGGAAGTCTCAGAGATTTAATGTTCTTTACAAAATATTATTTCCCATTCTGTCCAATCACTCTGCATATTCTTTCCTTTTTTAAAGTTCAACCGTTGTAAATTCTTGCTCTCAGAGAAATTCAGTGTTGGTGAGCTCCCAAGTAGGTGGAAATGAGAATTTCCATTTTGAAAAATATAAAATGAAAAAATTGAAAGAAAAAATTCTCAAGATTTCCCTGTTCCCATTATTGATGCAAAATATTAATTGCTAATCACTGAGATAATTTTCTCCAATAGTGTTTGATTGTTTCTTTTCAACATTTATCTCATATTGGATACAATGAGATGCTGAATCAATACATTAAAGTTTAAATGCAATATTTTACTTTCTCTGAAAAGTGCTTGTTATAACATTTGTAAATATCATTATAGACACTTTATTTAAAATGCTTCTATTTTTACTACAGTGCACAAACAACAGAAAACTGAAAAATATTTTATTCAGCTCTTTATCACAGTTCAATTATGGAATGAAGATAGTAAGTTTCTTTTCATCTTTATTGCATTTGCCATCTTTTCATTTCAGTAAATCTCTTGTTCTAAGGTGAAGTTTCTAACCTTTACTAGATATTCAATTTTCATACTTGGATCATGTCCTTCTTATGCCTCTCCTTTCTAATGTAAATAACCCTGAGCTTTAACTTTTCTTCAGGTGAGGGTTGGTTTGGGTTTTTTAAGATTCTTAACTATTCTTAATTATCTATTTTTTTAAATCAGCTTCCCATTTACCTCTGCATTGCAACTTTTGCTCAAAAGTGATCAGAAATACTGATGTATTTCTGAAAGAGCTTTATTATTGATAAAGTAATTTAATGATATTTTAATTTTTGTTGATTTTTTTTACTGCAATTCAATACTATCACTAATAATGTTTATGTCATTTGTCTTTCTGACTGGAAAATTAAAACATTTTAAGAATCACTAGAAGAAAAAAAATCCCTGAAAAAGCCCCGTATATTTGCACATTAAAATATATTTATTATCATGGTAGCTCTTCACCAATCTGACTTACAGCTCTCCAAGAGTGAATGATAGTTATCTTTGGCTGTTCATGGTTTGTCTAATGAAACCAGGTGTGCTCTGCATTGTTTTTGATTCTGCAGCAAGGGTAGCACATAGCTGTAATTTTGCTCAAATCCCCAGCACCAATATGCTTAAATTGCTTTGTATTTGTGTACTAGCTTTTTACATTTCACCTACCTGCATGTTCTTCAAAGTGTACTGAACATTGCCAAGCTGATAAGATGCTTAATGGATTCTCACCTAAATGCCTCTGTCTCCTCCACAGTCTCATAAGAAGCTGAAGGGCTGAAAGCAAGGTGTTTGGAGGCATCTGAATGGGAAGCTCAGAATTGTTTTGCTTAGTTTTAGACACCCAGCACTATCAGGTGGCTGATCTCTCTGGGTTTCCTCTCCTCCAGAAGGAATGCTCAAGTGCTGCCAGCTTGCAGAGACAATATTGCAACATCCTGTGAGTAAATCTCGGTGCTACAGGTATGGGCAATGATAATTCTCACTCTTGGTTTGTTTCCCTGAGTGATAATTTCAGTGGACTTTATCACATATGTGCCACAAATATTGCATGGTGTTTTGGCTTCCTTGTCTGTACTGACATAAAACAGAGTTGCAAGATCAAGACATGTATTCACCTCAAAGCTGAGCTGCTGTTTCCAAGTATCAAGCATGAGTGGATACTGGATTATTTTGGTTCTTGGAGTCCCTGCCTACTTTATATTTTTTATCCAAGTCACTGGATAGACACGGCAGTTTTTTTAATTGTCATCTTCCAGATGCTACATAAGTCAGCCTGATTTTTGCCCATACATTTCATGGCTTTTTGTGTGTGATCCCTTTTCCCTACATAATGAACCCAAAGGGTCTGATCCTAGACTTCCCCTCTTCAGTGGCAGCTCAGGAACTTGCTTGAGATTAAATGCAATGTCAGTCCAGTGCCTTAAAAGTCTACTGTTTATTACTAAGTCCTCAGATCTGTCCAAAGAATTACATGGCAGCACATACCCTCAACTTCTAAATGGCAACAAATGTTGAGCAAGAAAGATTTCAGAGAGCTGAATTATCTCGTTAAATTAACTGGAACATTTTAATTTTTACTAGAGTTGAGTGAGCTTGAGTAAATATGACGAATTGGACGCTCACTTCATTTAGCAGACATCAAACACACACAGAACGTTGCCCAATTTAATTTAGCCCTGCCAAACTGGGAAAATGCTTGTAAAACATCAGTGAAGAAGAAAAGGGCTAAAATTTACTCTCGGTTGAGAGTGCATGCATAAATTCCCTTGACATAAACTGGTGTTGTATATATATATATGTATGAATTATACCATAAACTTTCCCTCAGGGAAAATCCTCCAAACACCTGCCACCAGAATTTGTGCTACCATGAGTTATTCCCAGTAAAGTCAATAATAGCCTCCCCTTTTGTTCTAAATGGAATATGTAACTCCTGTCTTACACCCCAAGGTGTATCTCCTTTTCCTCTGCTGTCTCTTATCAAACACATACCAGCACAGTCGTTTGTTCACTCATGCTCAGTAGAGTGGTTGGCTTTTTTTTTTTTTGCTTTATCCCCTGAGCTTAATGGGCACATTTTGTGAAGAGTGAGCCAACCAGGTAAATAGCTGCTACTATGGAGCTTAAGAGCTACAGCTCTCAAATTAGGAGGTGCTTTTTGTCAAATAGGCCTCTGTAGCTCTAATATTAGTAACAAAACAAGGGCTTTTCAGACAAGAAAAAAAATCTTTTGTCTGACTCTGTATCACACTTAACTCTGTTGCCTTGTCAAATATGTCAATGTTCATATTATACAGCAGCATTCATCTGTGGATGTAAAAGTGCTTTGCAAATATTACCTCTTGAATACTTTTAATTTATATTTAACAACCAGGTTTGTGAGATGGTACTCAAAAAGAATGAGAGTGAACTATTTAAAAAGTTAGTATAAATAAATTATAGTGATTTATTTGCTTTCCTGTTGCTCTATAGAAAGTTGTTGGCTCGAGCTCCAAGGCAATGCTACCTAAGCATGCTTCAAACAGCTTTTTTACTCCTTTTGTTTTAACACCCTGTCCACACATCTCTATGTGCTGCTTGAATTCTAGTTTCAGCTTCTCTGTTGCTGTAATTGGCAAGCATCTCCTGGTAGAGCACCAGGAATGAGGTACACAGAAGGCAGAATACAGCCCTGAGTAGAGGTGCTATGGTCTCAAATGCATCCAACACACAAAAATTGTATTTTTTTTCCAACATTTTAACAAAATTTCTTTACTTTTTTGCATGCTTCAGAAGCATTAGCTAAAAGCATTACTGAAGGAGTTCCTTGCCTTCAGGCTATGCAACTTGTCCCAGTGTTTTAAGGCATTTTTATTGATTTTTTTAAGCAAATTTTCTTTGAGCACAGTCTTTCATCCTGTTTTCTGATGACAAGGCTGCAAGCCTGTTTGCAGAAGGCAAATGTCACAGACACATGTTATGAGTTTTAAACTGATTTGTGAAACACTGCAAGAGGATGGCTTTTACTATAACATGTCTGAAACCCCAATAATAGTGAGCTACTTACCTGCTGTCTGAAAACACCCTGGATATCAGGCCTTCCTTTTCTCAGTTTGTCAGCTAGTTTATTAGTTTAAAATTATTATGTTTTGTGAGTAGTCCATTTGCTCATTATTTCTGTAAGAAATGTTTTATGTTAAAAGAATGCATTGGGACAAAGGGAAATGGAAGCTTCAGGCAGGATGTCTTTGGTGCTCTGCTTCTTGGGCTCCCTGCTGGTCTGTCCTAGGTCTTGAGTACCAGAGCTGGTACATACTTACAACACTGCTTTGAGTTTTCTGACAACTGCAGGTGATTTTTCCCTTTGAAAACCAGGATTTTGGCACCCAAAATTGGGTTCCCAGACTGAAACATTTAAAGTCTCAGGTCTTTGTTTTCATCAGAGATGTGCACAGACAGTGAGTGAGTGAAATGACATTTGGACTGTGTATCAAGGAATGGCTGTGCAATGTGAAGTTGTTGCTGTGGAGCACATTTATTCTTGTTGCCAATTTGGTGATGATGCTCTCTGCCTGCTGAGGAGTGCAGAGGTGCTGTTCATCCCTGGAACACGAGGCTGCTTTGGGCTGGTTTGTTTGCAGATCTGTTTTAGGATAATAATTCTGCAGACAGCTGTGCTGTGCAGGATAGCTCCTATTCAGGTACACAGGGCTAAAATAATAAGATCCTAGGGCAGAGATAAACATTGCCCTTCTATTTTTTGAAAGCAGATGAACTTGCTAGACCCACCCTAATGCTCTGGGGTTGTCCCCTGCCTGATGGGCTGCCACCAAGGCTCTAAAACCCTCGCACACAAAGGCACCACGGGACTCCCACCCTCGACGTGAGCGCTCTGCCTGCCTCTGGCGCTGCCTGTCAGACCCGCTTCAGCTGGAATCAAGGTAAAGAATCAGCAGCACTAAATACTGCAGGACAAAGGCATAAACCAGCTTTGTAACCCTGGGCAACCTGGGTGTTTGCTGACTGACAGTGTGAATGACAGCCCAGTTGTCACTCTAAAAGATCGTCTTCTAATCATTCCAGATATCACCCGACAAGATGATGGCTACTAAAAAGGGAATAATTTGGGAAAAGTCATAAAACCTATTATCTCCTGCTGAAACCATTTCTCTTTGCCATTTCTGAAGTCTCTGCAAAATAGCTCCAGAACATCCCATATGTAGCATGCTACTGGTTTATGAAGAGAGGGTGTCCACTCAGAAGTGCACAGGATACCCCAGGACATTCCTAGAGAAAGCCACCCCTGAGCTGTGCCACTCCTTCATGTCTTGGCAGGTGACTCCAATCCAGCCATACAGTGCAGCTGAAATATTTCACCTGTTCCAAAGCACAACAGGCAGCAAAAGGCTGTCATAGTAGCTGCTCACACACATGCACAGCCTGATGAATCAGAGAGAGGATGGAGATGATCACAGCAGCAGCAGAGTGCAGTTTCTGGGTAGAATTCTTATCTTTTCTCCTTAGCAAAGAGAGAAACATCTGAAAACATTTATTAGGACCTTTTCATTTTACTTAATTTATTAAATTACATTTTAATTTCAATATGAAAAGAAGACTTTCTTGAGTCTTCTCAATGAGGAGAAGAGAAGGAATTGTGTCAATTCCTTCTAAAATCTAGTGGAAGAGATTGCAGTCTGTGAGCCAGAAAATTCTGTATATGATTCATGTAAAATATCTCAATGAAATACACTGAAATGTTGCTACCAAACTTCGGTAGAGAAGACTGTTTCTGCAAAACAGTACATGGATTTTATGTTTGTAAACAGTTTTTTCATGTAAACAATAAAAATCCACTAAAATACTCAAAAAGTGCTTCAAATTAATTCTTTAAATATACCAGACATAACTTGTCATTTCACAGTACTGGAGAGCAGGTTTTTTTTGGTTCAGAAACTTCAATAATTTAATATGTTCTGATGATATTTTCTCTAGGGTTTTGCTGTTGATTCAAAACCTGAAATGCACTCAGAAACTTCATTCTGTAAAATCACTTAGACTGGAACTTCGATTAGTGTTTGCATAGTCCCTCTGAACCAATGGGTCTTATGGAGCTCTGATGTGGGTGGAAAGTGTGAAAGGAAACACCAGGCCTGAAAGAATTAATAGTGAACAGCAGATACTGAAAAAATGTCTGTGAGGAACCAAAGGCAGTCAGTTATTAAATTTATTACTGGATTCTGCTAGCAGCAATTTAAAAAAATACAACTAACTTCTCTTCCCTCTGATATTTCAGCTATCCATTTCATATTGTTCCATTCCTTAGGTTGTATCACTAACACCACAGCTCCAGGGAAGCTCAAAAAAACTCTAGGGCTGGCTCATATTTGTCACCAATTTTCTTTTATAAAATTATAAGCAAATAATAAAAAATGCTGATTGTTATCTTTTTTCTAGCAATGTCATGCCCTTAAATATGGTTTAATTTCTCATTTCATTGCTTTAGTGACTTGTTTTGAGCTCCCCATTTTACATTGTACTCCGTTTTCTATGGAAATTGTATCTGGCTGTGCTTCCTCAAGACAAATAACTCACTAAGCATCTGAATTCAAAGAAGTGAAATTAAGAAAATTGTGAAATTCTTTTTTAAAAAATAACAACTAAAATTTTTATGATTTGAACTGTATTACAGTGCTTTGGGAACTGGTGGTTGGAAAGTACAGCCAAGCACAGGAATCTCAACATACAAGGCTGGTTCCTCACCTCTGCCTAATGCCTTTGCCACTGGCTGCTGCAGGAAATAGGACTCTGCCAGAGAGACCTTTGCTCTCATCCAGTTGTTCTTACACTTAAATTTTATGCTTTGATTTTTCTTCTCTATTTTGAAAATAGTTAGATAAAAGGATAAAAAAGGATAAAAGGACCAGAAGAAAGTTCACTATTTTTTTTTCACACTTGTCTACTTCTCAGTTTACAGTCTCTTCACGGCCCAGAAGGAGGAAAGAAAATGAAGAAGAGAACAAATATTATGGCATCCTTGCTTTCCTGAGGCTGGTAATCCAGCCAGTTGCAGTCTCAGCCTCTAAGAGCTCAGTTTTCCCAGTAGCTTTAGGAATATTTCCTGCAGGCTTGCCTCTCTGATGTCACAGCTCACAGAGAACCATGGGAGGTTAGTTGGTTAACAGTCTCTCATAATTTATTCCAGGATCTTTAAACTTTTGTGTGCTTTTCCCATAAAAGACATTTTTTCTGGAGCACATTAGATGGAAAATATTTTGCAAGATCATCAGAAGAATTTCCATTAAAAATCTGTTTGAGGAAGCTCCTTCCTGATTCTGAAAATTAAGTTGTAAAGGAGGAGTCTTTTTTTAAGTTGTATTTGTACTGGGAATTCTCAGAAATCCCAGCCAAGAATTATTGTAACATTGTACAAGGCTGAAATTCCCTGTAGCTCTATGTTTAGCACTTGCTAAGACCCCATGGCAACATATGCTTTTCTAGTCACATATTTACTCTCTGTGACTGAAATGAATACAAAATTTGCTACCTAGTTGAGTGAAATTAACTATCTTTAGTCATCTTGGTCAAACTTGAAAACCTGATTTATTTATTATCTATCATAATACTTCTGTTTACCCTTGATTTTCTTATTTTTTGCTTGCTTAAGTACCGTGTCCTCCCGTGAAGCTTGGATAGGAATATGCTTGAATGTTTTGCTAATGTAAGTTCCAGGATTGGATCCATTGCAACAATTTTGGGGTTCTTTTGAAAAATGTGAGATTTTAATTGGTCTTAATTTTTCAGCGTAGAAGTCCAATACTGTAATCGACGCTTTAAGAATGATCGAATGCTTTAACTGTGCAATAGTTCCCCTCCGATATCTGTTGTATTTAAAGGTTAAAGTAAGCCTTGATGAAAGTGTTTGCCTTTAGCTGTTCATTGCTACTTTAACTATTGTTTCAGCTGTGAAAAGCTTTTTTTTTATTTGATTGAGGTTTGTTTGTTTCTCGCTGCTAAGCTTTTCCAATATTTAAAAATTCTTCATTACATACAGGTTTGAATTTTGGCTTCTCTTTGGAGTATTTTACAAGGACAGAGATTTTACATGCTAAAATGCGCTCTGTAAAGCACAGCTGTAAAAAAAAAAAAAAAGTGAAGTAAGTCTATACTGTATGTCCTCTTGAAACTTTATTCTCTTTTAAAAGGATTTATGTAATTTTACATAATTCTTTTGGCACAAATGTTTATTGCCCAGCTGGGTGAAATTATTAATGTACCTCTCAAGCTGCATTTTCAAAGATCAGTAATATATATATATATATATATATATATATGTAAAACCTCTCTGAGGGTCCTTGATATGTAGGATTTTTTATTGGAGACCCTTGTTCCACTTCAGTAAAAGGATGACACAAGATGTTTACTTTAAAAAGTCTCTGACATCCTCCTGAGAATGTTTTGATAGAATGGCATACATTTGGTTACAATTAGTAAGCCAAACAATTTTCCATTGTTATCTCACTGAGTTTGTCTAGACCTTGTAAGGAGCTTTCAGAAAATATCCATCTCCATGTTTCAGTTAATTGATTGCATGTCCTGTAGGATTATTCTATTTTATAAAGCTCTTTGTCCTTTTAGTTTTATCACAGAGATTTTACACAAATGCATGGGGTAGAAAGCAAAAGGGAAATACTGGCACAGTTAAGCATAAAGAGATATTGTACTTGTATCAGGGCTAATATTCCTGTGTGTGGGAAAAAATATCCATGTGCTGCTGCTACTTCTGTGTGCAAGATGTTATACCCGAGGGCTGAAAGTAATAGTAGCTGGTGCGAAAGTATTCACCAATATCAAGTGCAGATGAAAGCTTTTGGAGGCAGCTGAAAGCTGAGTTCCTCAGCTTAATATTTGAACTTGCACTCTGTCTGGCATAATAAATGAAGGGTGACTTAATTTTATTTGAATTCTATTCACAATGTAATTAAAAGACTCAAATCCTTATCTGACATCTTTGCTGCGTGGTTTTGGTTATTTGCCATTTTATATATAGTCTAGAGTCTCAACTTTCCTTTTGTATGATAGCTGAAATACATCTTTCTGTTGAATATCTTACTTTCTGTTTAGAGTCTGATAAGTCTCAGCCAAGATCATTGTCTGTGTGTTTGGGTAGTAGGCATACCTTGCTATGTACGTCCCATATTGCTTGCAGTTCTTTGGAGGTTACATGATTAAACTGGCTGTAATGTGAATTAGTGTCTATGTCACAGAAATTCCCCATGCAATTATCACCCCTTGGAAATGCTGCAGTGCCAGGTTTAGTTCTGATAACAAGAACTGGTGCTTCTGTGCCTCCTTTAATCATCCTCTTTTGTTTACACTCTTTTTGGAGAAGCGACTGATCACAACTCCTGTAACAGTAGGTACACGCTGGCAGCAGAAGAATGCAGAGCTTGTGGTGTTATTCTGCTTCATAAACCTGTGTCCTTGAAGTCTCCTGCATCCCTGCCCTGTCAGACTGGTAAAGTCATGCTGCTTTTATGTATTCTTGGTGGGAGTGGTCAATACTGAATTGAATAATTCCCTTTTGAATTATATATTTAACAAAACAATTCTTGAAAAGATCCACTGGGTTTCAGATGGGTGCACGGGAAGAAAAACACGAGAAAGAAATTTGTCCTCCAAAGGAGGGAGAAGGGGCTGCCCTTGAAGCATTTTCTGCAGTTGTCACCTGTGCTCCTTCAGCAGGGAGGGAAAGGACAGACTTGCCCAGAGTTGTCCCCTGTCCTGTGCTGCCCTCCAAGCAGCACAGCGAGGGAAGGTCTCAGTAAGGTCTCAGTCTCTGTGGGTCTCTGCACCACAACACACAACTTGCACCTCGGCCATCTCTGCACCAACACCTCTGTGCAAAGAAATCACTGTGCCTGGTGTCTCCAAAGCTGGAACCAAGGCTTTGGGCCCCTCTGCATCTTGGCAGAGAAGTCAGCCCTTTTCATTTCCTTGTCATCAGAACTGAGTTATGTCCGTTCCTGTTCTCTACAGGAGTTTGAATTCAATTTAGCTGGTGATTAAGTTACTTTGTGTGAATTGGATGCTGGTAGGAATGTTTGTTCAAAGGGTTAACTTAACCTTCCCCAAGGTTGTAATGGACACTGGAAGATCAAAAACTCCTCCAGACTCTCAAAGAGAGAGGAAAAAAGAATTGCTTGCTTTTACAGTTTTCCGTCAATGTCTTCCTTTTAGGAAGCAAATCTGTGTTTAACATTCTTAAACTCATGGTACAAACAACTCATTTTGTCTCTAATCATAAACATAATTTGTCTGTTTTTCCTGTTCTTAAGATTTATGCAGTAGCCATGTTTGTCAAAGTATTTGGCACCAGTGACATCATCTTTGTTGAAATGCCGGACAGCGTGATGAGTCCCAGATGTTAATGCACACCAAAAGCTGAGAAAGAATGAAATATAAAGATCAACTGTAACAGCTATGGAGGTCACAAAAATTGATTCTTTTTTCTTCTAGTATTTAAAAATAATTATTTAGATTCATTTGAGGTGTGTTTTCACACATGATCAATTAGGGACTGTGCTCACTATTCTGCTCATACATGATAAGGACAGACTGAGATGTGAATTTGGATGAATGCTGAATAAAGCATGATTTAACTTCATAATTGCACTATTTCCTTTGTGTTTTTTTCCAATCTTTTACACTTTGCTTGTGCAGATTATGATATATGCAGAATGTGTGTACTGAGATCGAAATGTGCCTCTTTAACTGCCAGGACTTAATTTGTCATTTGGATGAGGGTCTTGCATGGTTATGTCAGCACATCATGTTTTCTAATGCAACATGACATGCCAATGTAACCAAGAGTAGCATCACTTCCCAATGATATGTCATGTTGGTGAAATGCAGAAAGGATGTGACTTGTGTGAATCAGGCTTGATATTTATTTTTTTTTAATTTTAAAATATAATTCCTCTCTGTGTTCCAGAGTAGCCTTCACAGAAGTATGGTTTAGAGTCTTAAGGGGAAAATCATGAAGGTGCTTGGGCATGGTTTCATTCTGACCACATATCTACCCAAGTGCCTTGTGCTGCCTGGAAAAGGAAGCATTAACAAATAATACATCCTGAGCATCCTCAGAGGGATATGGCTGACCTGAATAATATTTGCACAGAAAAACAAGTAGAGACGCTGCTTAATTTTCTACCAACACTTTCTTTAGATCATTCTGTTGTCTAGATAGAGCTCAATATCTTGAAAAACTTCCCTATCCACTGTCAAAAATTGACTTAATTTTTTAATTTATTGCAGCTGTTCTCCAAGCCTTATAGGCATAAGAAAAGTTTTATTAAAGTCACAGAGAGAAAAAAGAATTTTGAACTTTTCATATTGTGGTATTGTATCCTATAAAGATGATTAATCAGTTGAATGTATAACTCATATGTCATTGTCTTCTCTTAAAAGTCTTCATATCAGAAAAAATTATAGAAATACATCAAAATATAACCTTGTTTTAGTTCTTCGTGGTAGATTATCCTTCATTTCTTTTTTTTTTTGGAGTGAATGTTTTTGCATTAGTCTCAATTCAAGTTTTCTGAAACCTGAAAGCAGCAGTGATGAGGTTTTTGGAGTTGGTTGTGGTGCAGTTTTCACTGTGCTGCTCAGCTGTGAGTCAGCCATATGAGCATTGATATCTCTGAGTATGTGGGAATTATTCTGAAATTATTTGGATTTTTCTTACTTTTCTTTCAGACTGCATGCTAATGTGGGAATAAACACTAAAACCCAGATAACTTATATTGTTATTTCTGTTCATAGGACTGTACTCAGTTTGCATCTGATGATGAATGATGCATGAAGAATATGGGATTTTTTCAAGGGTTCCTAAAGCTAAAGGTAAGGTGAGTCTTTACTAAACCCAGCATGTCCACAGGACTCTGCCAGATCTCATTTTCAAAATTACCTATGTTAGGGGTATAATTCACAGTTCTGAAAGCAGCTTGGATGCCTGGTACATTAGATCTCACTGACCTTCAAAGGGACATCTAAGCATCTCTGGTCAGATACTGAGTGTAAGGGGAGCCTGGTAGGATTCTTTTTATAGTGTTTCATCACCTCAGTCCCTTTGAAATCACTTTAAACATTTTCCTTCAATTTAAAAAATGGGGCATGGATTTCTAAATCATGTGTGTACTTAAGAAAATATTACCTGTAATTTATTTAAACCTTATGAATACTCCAGGGAAAAGGTGTGTGGTGGATGCATTGTGTTAGTAGGAAATGTGTGCTATGAATTTTGGGACAAATCTTGGAGTTTTGCCACTGATGTGTCATTTTTAGTCATTACTTGCTGAGCTGTATCATTAGAAATCTGAGTCACATAGGCCATGCTTAAATTACATATCAGATAACCCAAGTGTTTAAGGCAAGCTGATGTAATTCAGCATCACTTTAAGCAATTTATGCCACTGAAGATCAACCCCCTCAAAGTCCTGCATCTTCCGAAGTGGAATTATTTCACCTTCTCAAGTCTTTTCTTACATCTCATTTTAGTCAGGACTCCCTACTTTCCTGTCTCTGGCTTATATGACTGGCTTGTGGCACTGATGCAATTACTGTCTCCATATCCAGTTTACTATTAGTCTTAAAAAATGAAAAAATTTCACCTGAAACACAAACATACCTGTTTTAGATAGTGTGGGAAAATGCTGAACAAATCTCAGGGGGAAAAACAGAGAGAACTTTGCTGAGGGGTGAGCAAAATGTTAGTTACATACAATTATGATAATACAGTGTCCTATCAGCCAATAAAATATCACACAACATCATGTTTTTTCTCTGCTTTAGTGCCATTTATATTTGCTGAACAATTAACAGGTTTTCAAACAGCTTTGCCATTTTTGTTTATGTTTTTTCATACCTCCATCCATTTTCCAGTAGTCATTCCCTTTGTGTTCCTTTGTTATGGCCAGAGAACTATGCTATGACATGCTGAAAAATGTTTGCTAAGGTGATTAAAAGTCATGTTCAGAGTTATTGATTATACACCCACTGACTTCTTGCCAGGCCACTGTATTTATGCCAGACTGTGTTATCAGACTCTCTGCTAGCACAGCTTTACTACAGTGGCTTTTCATCAGTTCTGCTTAAAACACATTGAAAAACATTTTCCAGAAGCCATGCATGTGATGTCTAGTACAGGCTTTGCAGCTGTCTCTGTAGCTCTTAAAAAGGTGAAAAAGCAATGACTTAACATTCTGCATCACCCAAGTCTAATTTTTTTTGTCTAAGGTCACCTTATCTTTGTAGATCTTGGAAAATGATCATGAATATTTATGATGGCATCAAAAAATCAAGCAGCTGCAAATTGTTTACAACATTTTTAAGAATATGAAACCAGCTTCTACTATAAATCAAGTACATCTGCTAGAACTGGATGACAACTGAAAGCTCTTGGGTTCCATCCTATCCTCTTATGTACCTGAGAGCTGAAAATTCATCACTACCGTGATTCCAAAACTCTAATGTGGGCTGTACAGATAAAAGGTAAAACCTTTTAAAAGTAAAAATAAAAAAGTACCAAATAAATCATTCTAAAGATAGCACATAAAAGTAGTTTAATGAAATATTAATCTGAAATAGGTGCCATAAAACTTTGTGTAAACTTTCAAAATGTTGAATCACAGTCTATCTAAAATTTTATCTCATTATATTTCTTTCCTGCCTTTAGAAAAATACATTCTTCCATCACACAGAAGTTCAGATGTGCATATTTGAAAAAAATGCACATTAAAAATGTGCACAGTATTGTCTTCAATATTTGTTGGATTTTTCTTCTACAGAACCATGATTTACAATTTGCTCCGAATTTAATAGCTGGCTGGAGAAGTAGGCAGAAGTAAACAATTTTAAATCTTGGCACTGCTGCCAAATTAGTATTTAGATGACATTTATTGTATGAAGACATCAAAATATTTGGTTTAGTTCAAACTGGAGGAATACTGTGTGTGCTTTAGATGAGACCCACTATATGCCTAGAAATTATCTTGAACAAAAAGGAAAACTGTTCAGTTCCCAGAACTCCGATTTTCCAACTTTTTCTTGCCGAGTGCTGCCACCAGAGCCATGGTGACAGCAGCCTCAGCCTGCAGCTCTGCAGGGGCTCACATGTCAGGGGACAGATCCTTGCATATCACTTGTGGTATGTGGATTGCAACTTGGGAGTGCTGTATTGAAGCTCTTAATCCATTAAAATGCAACTGTGCTAATAAACAAACTATCTGATTTAGAGACCACAGTGTCATTTTACCTCTCTTTGGGAGGTTTCATATTTTCTGTATTTGGTTTCTTCATTTCTCCCTACTCATTAAATTGCACTGTCCCTCAGTTTTTCACTGAAATACTTTTGACTAGGAAAGCAAGAGGGATTTTAGGGTCTTCCCTGTTTCATGTTTAAAGGATAGTTCAAAGACCTGCATGCTCAGAGGTGCCTGTCCACTTTGCAAGAGGATTTGTTGTCTGTCAATAAGTGGAATAATAAACTCCATTTCTTTTCCTGCTGCCCAGTGTTAAGGCTGTCACAGACCATCCATCCCGAGCAGCACTGCACCACAATTCAAGAAAACCTCCTTCAACCAGCATGCAAGCCTTCATCAGAAGGCAAAACGCAAGTCTGAGAGGATAATAACTGAGACATTCTTTTAATAAGGACCATTTTTAAATGTTAAGAATGACTTGTTTTAATTGAAGGAGAGGAAAGGAACTCCTACCAAGAGTCAAAGAGATCCCCCAGAGCTCTCTGAAATCTTCAAATTGTCTTGCATAGCAATTCCTGAATATCAGAAATGAATAAAGGTTATAAAATCTTTCTTATAAAGCCATCTCACTGTAAAGTTCTTCTGAGGAGGTTATTCTCTTCTACAGTTAAAAATTTGGCTTTAGTTTAAAATTAGATACCTGACCACTTTATTTACTGAAGGCAAGTCATGGAGACTCGCTTTATAGACCCAACTTTTGCTGAGTTTGTGTAAGCAGGGATGCAGAACAATTACCATTCATCCATTCTTTTCAATCTCCTATACAATATCCACCTGTTCTGTCAGACAGCAGGAATGTTTGCCACAAATACAGACTACTGCAGTGACAGCAGCAGGTGTATGGCAGCAACAACTAATCAAATCAGCTGAATCAGAGGTGTGAACCACATTGCACTTCTGTGCAGTGAAAATGAGCAGAAAGGACAGAGCTAAACGGTGGGGAATTTTTGTTTTGTTTTACTTTTAAATTATAGGCAGTGCAACTGGTAAGTGCTAGAAAAAATAATGAGGACTTAAAAAGAAAATGACACTTCATGCTTCCTGCAAAGGATGGGCAGAGTGACACAGGTATAAGAGACACCCATTGTAATCACTCTCAAAAAGCAAGGCATGGGTTTTGATTTTCCTAAAGAAGCAAATGCAAAAGAACTCTTGTCTGTACCATATGACTCACGATGCTTCTTTACCAGGCTTAAAGAGAATTGAACTTGAGTAATAGCACCATTAGAGCTCTTTACCAGGAGCTAGTTCCTGTGGTTTCACTGGGTCCAGCTGCTGATGACTCACAGAGGAAGTGGCAGAGATTAGGTGCACAGGGAAAAAATCAGAACAGCTCAGAAATAAAGCAAATCAACCAAGCATTACCTTTTGTGCACAACAGAACAATGGCTTAACAACTAAGGTTCAAAATGTTCTGTCTTATTCCCCTCATTTGTGCTATTCCTGTTGGAAAGACCACCAGGAAACATGTGAACCACTGTGGAATACACACTGTAATCCATGGAACATCTCAATTAATATTCCCCCTTGACTACAGCTAGAACAATACTTAGCATCAAGCAGTTTAATCTCCGGCAATAATGCCTTTTGTAAGAACAAGAGGTCTTTCCCTTGAATTAAGGTTTAAGTGAGGATTTTGAAAATTAGTTAGATATTCTGCATGGTGTCTAGTGGTGGCTACAGGTTCCATAACTAGGTAAAATGCAAAGACACAGGTTTTCACTAGAAATATTGTTGTTAGTAGCATCTCCTTTGTAAATTGACATTAGTTCCCTGTAGAAGAAAATTAATTCCTGCAAAAGGCTTTGTTACAAACAAATATATCCAGGTCTGTATAAAATTTAAACATTGTCTTTAGTATTCAGTTTTTGTGCTGCAAAAAAGTATGTCCCTGGCAACAAAAAATTAAAATAACGAACTTAAAAGGGAAGATACAGGAGGAAATATTCTGGATCTAAGCTCTAAAATACTTGGAGAGGACTTCTATCTGAGTCGCTATAGATTGATAAAGTAGTTTATTAGAAAACATATGACTATTTTGACTAGATTATACAAGTTCTTTAAAAACACTTTTAAAAATTAATATTATGTACTAAGAGCACCCTAGAAAAAATATTGCTAATTTTGCTAGCTCAGCAGTTTTTCCTTGTTTTTAAAATAAATTGGAATAGACCGCTTTACCCACGTTCCACTTCTTATTTTCCATAAGCATTTCAGAGGCAAGATCAGTTAGTAATTATTCAGAGACGCGTTTTATACACATTTGCTGTAGTGATTAATGTGCAACAATTCACAACCACCTCTTTAGATTATCAAGTAATGCACTTTACTTTTGATGTTTACCATCAGCTGGCGTTTCAAACCCCACAAGGTGACCTGGTGACATTGGTGCACGGCCTCTGCCATGCAGAGTTTTGAAAAGGCCCACGCTACCCTGAGCTTCAGGTGTGCTCCAGCATATGCAATAAGCACTTGAAAAAATATTGCCAGTAAAACAGATGCTTCTCCTGGTGTTTTCCTGTGTGGAAACCAAAGATGAATTCACTCTGTGGCCCCTGCTCTCCCCAGTGCCACGGCTGCATTGTGTGCAGCGAGCAATAAAGGCTGCATTTGGGATAATGAAGGTTGTGCTGTGCATGGGGAGGTGCCAAGTCTGCAGCACGTGGGGTGCCCGGGGGTGTGTGGGGTGCTGCTGGCCTGGAGCACCAGGGGCTCTGGGGAGAGCTGCACCAGCTGTCCTGGAAAGCATGGAATTCCTCTTCCCTGAATGCAGCCACATGGCCTCCATGCACTCAGCTCCACGTGGATGGACCAGGTCGGTTCATTTACTTTTCTCTCTTAAAAGTCCGCTTTTTCTGCTTAAACATTTTCTCTCATCTCATCCACGTTGACTCTTGGCACATGGGTGAAGCTTAAAGGGATAAACATTCCTATCAATGCCATAAATACAGGTTGAGGGGGAGGGGAAGTGAAATGGAGTTAATATGCATTAGAAATTGTTTATTTGATATGGTTATACTATCTCTTTAAGATATGCTAATATGAACTGCTGTCAATACAACATCACTTAGTTGGTTTTCATCTGGACCTTAGAGCACAACAAAATTATTAGTACATAAATCTCTACTAATTTACTCTAGATTATGATTCTTTCATCAACATGCACATATAAATTATATCATTAATCATAATGATTTCTTTCAGTATTCATATGTAGTTTCTTGGGAATCCCACTGTAATTCAGCATGAATTAATGTCCACTTATTGGAAAGCACTACCTACACTGATATTTCTAGGGAAAAAAGCCAACAACTGTGATGCATCTTAAACTACAGCCTAAATGACCAGGGTGCTGGTAAACAGCCACCAAAGGAGCGTCGCCGCAGGTAAAGGAAAGTTGCCTTAAAAGCAGTTTGTTCCAAAGCTCATTAGGCCAGATGGCAGCCTGTCTTCCAGGAGCATGTAAAGCACTTCTAAGGGAATGGGGGGACTTCTCTCTCCTTCACCCTGCCCTGGGGAAGATCAGTGTGAATACACAGAGTGAGGGGAGAGCTGAAGCAGGGAGGCATTGCTAGGCACTGGAGGAGGGAATGCAAAACCATCTGCTGCACTTTTTTGACAGGGCAGAAGCAATAATAACTCCATCAGTCTGAACAGGTAACACTTTCTAATTGGCCTCAACAATAAATTTTGCTGAGAGAAGCAGTAGTATTCACCCAGTTTTCTGCAGAGCGGATTTTAGCCATGAATTTCATGCTTTGAAGTGGCTGACCCATAGATTAAAGAGGTCAAGGACCTGTGGCTGAGATGCCTTGGCCTCAGTTTCCCTCACCTAAGAAATGCAGCTGCCTCCTTGAGAAGTGCTGTGCCCTTTCTGGAGGTGAAGTAGGATACTACTTAATCTAGCTATCAAATATATAAATGGAACATACATATATACATATGCATGCTTCATAAGTGAGACAGTGAGGGGGAAAAAAAGGAACTTCTGACTATAACGAAAGATTCATTAGGAAAAATGAACTAATCAGTGCTCTCCAAGGAGAAATTCATTCTGTTTAGGAGGCCGTACCCTCTGCTGCTGCACATACTTAATATAATTTATATTATTATTTAAATCACTGCGTAAATTTTAGATACTTTTAAAAATCAAGTTAATGGACCATACTTTACTGCTTAGCATCATTTATATCAAGAATTAGTGTCTGTGGAGATAATGTACGCTAACACAGAGGAGAAAACACAAACAAGCAAATATCATAAAATTCATCTGCAGCATGGGCTTAAAATACAACTGCAGAAATGAGCCCTTGGAAGAGTTGTGTGTTGTGTGGTACAGCCTTTCCTTGAGCTGTGTGCACCCTTGTGTGTACAAGGTACTCTTGAACCACTTACCACCACACAGGGGCCCACCCTTGCACCAAGCTGGCATGGCAGAATATTTATCCTACTGGGAAAATATTATTTATCTATTTATCCTCTCTCTCCTCACTTGGGATGCAAAGGAAGACAAGAATCCAGCATGAATGAAAGGAAGCAAGAATCCCATAGCCATCAGACAAAGTGGAGATGGCAAATTAAGGAATTCTTGGGGAGGACACAGACACCTACAAAAACTGCCTAGGAGCTCAAGAGAAAGGCTGAGGCACTTTAAGTAGATACAGCCTAGAAACAAAGATGGAAATAGAGAAAGATAATGGGAACCTGAAAGAGTGAGAGGATCCTGGCAGCTGAGATAAATCCAAGGCCTTCTGCTGTGGGCTCATTAAAAGACAGAATATATTCCCTAAAATGTCTTACCTGTACCAGGCAATAAAACAGCTGTGCATCATTGCTTCCTTCAGGATAGCTGTGCTGTATTTCATTCTTTTTTTTTAACGAGGAGCCCAGTTTCTCAAGCTTTGACATAAAGTCTTTCAGAGCCCTGGATCCCTGTCAATGTCATGCTGAAGCTCAAGTCACTGAAGTGATCCATCGTGCTGCTGCAGGAGAGTGGTGCAGAGATGGGACAGACAAGGGGATGCAGGAGGCACAGGGGAGGAGAGGGACAGACCCTAGGAAATGGGCAGCACCTGCAGCAAGTACCAGGGGGACACAGGTAGTGCAAAGGGCTGCTGTTAGCATTTCTTATTTCACAGAACCATAAATAGTTTAGGTTAGAGAGAATCTTAAAGATCTAGTTCCAACCCCTTAGCCAGGGACAGGTACACCATTCACTTCTCTAATTCATTTTATGTTGCTTCTGAAAAATAGAAACCTAGGTAAAGAGAGAGTGATGTTGTCCTTGGTGTGGGAAAAAAAAAACAGCCCCATAGCTGAGTCCAGAGGTGTGAGCAGGGGAATCTGGAAGGTAAAGGGTGAAGCAGAGACAGCACCTCTTGTCTCACTGGGGAAAGCACCACTTATCCCACCAATGAAGCTTCTCTTTCTGTGGGGAGGATAGAAGATTTCTTCAGATTAAAACATTACTTTCCGATTAACTAATTACGTACAAATTCATTAAATATGGTCATCCAATAAAAGACAGTTTGGAACTGAGACTGTTTTGCTTTTTCACTCAAGCCAAATGCATCCATATTTCGTATTCCCTCATTTGCAGTCTGCTTTCTTCCTGCCTGACTTGTAAACTTCCTACTCAGTAAAAGTTGTGAGGTTTATCCATCTAACAAATGAAACCCAAGGCATAAAGTCTTTGTTGCAGCCACAGACAAAAAAATAAGTTTTTATTAATAGAGATGAACTTGGGCCTCTGGTATCTTACAGCAGGCCCTGACAAAGTACATGTAGTCAAAATCTAATTTTAAACACGGAGAGTAAAATTCATAGGCTGCACTTCATCACATCCCCTTTGCACTGGCTAGAATTATGTTCTGCCAAGGGGACTGTGAGAAAAGCTGTTTACCATTGTGATGATTTATTCCTACTTAAGGTTGGTTTCTTTGGGAAGTACAAATAATTTTTCACAAAGATGTGTTTTACCTTGAAGTTTGGAATCCCAAAAGCCTCTTATTCTTGAATGTGATGTTGGACAGGTTTTTTTTCCTTTCCAAAAAAACTCCTAACAATTATGTTTTGGTCAGCTCATTTCATATAACAGTAATTGTTTAAACAAGTGCTGTACCTAAATGATTATGTTGCTGCCCCAGTGACTGCCTGCATTGCTGGGTCACCTGGCAGTTTTGTATGAGCCTTTTCATTGCCTATACATAAATAATTTTCCTTCCTTATGAATTCACAGGCTGCTGCCTCAGATTCTCCCTATGTATCATCCGTGCATTACCTGGTGTCTGAAGCTAAGTGGGTAGATTGCTCACAGCAATGAATTTCATCCATGTCCTCTGGTTTGGGGTGCAGCGTGCTCCTCCAGCTGTCCGGGAGCACCTCCATTACCCAGGCTCGTGGCAGAGCAAATAGCATTCTGGCCTCAGCCTTCAGCAGTAGATTAGTGACAGCAGTAGGCAGACAACTTTTGTCCCCAGGGAATATTAGAAATCTAGAGATAGAAATAGATGGATTAACTGAAATACAACCCAACCTCTGATCTACATTATTGTCTCTCTTCTTTATCTCACAGGGGAAGCAGAGATAAAGAGTGATAGACACTGATAATGACGGAAGTCCGCGATAATACACCGAAGTGATAAACTTCTTTGTGGCCCTCATTGTGCCCAGTTGTCTTCAGCTGGTTATGAGCTCTAGCCTCAAGCTATTTACACCATGATCAGGCTAGTAATTAGCAAAATGTTTAATATAATATAGAAGCAATTAGGAGGTGATAACACGCAATTAAGATGTGTTTTCAGATTAAAGATTTTATAGTGCTCTCTTTCTTGAAAAGATAAAGTGCCTATCTCAAAATGTCAAACTGCAGTGATTTAATCTGAGTTATTTTCAATTAATATGCATGTATTCTTGCGATGTGTTCACCGTTGTTATTGACATTGATAAATTAAGCTCATCCCAGCAGAATTTATCCTTGAGTCGCTCTATATTTCCTGAATGTCAGTTCTTTATTCGTATTTTTTTTATGCCTACAAGCTGTGCACGATCTAACTCTAAGTCCCTTGATTCATCCCTGGGATTACAGTAATGTGTCAGTCTGAGTGGAACAATAATCTGAAAGGGCATTGTTATAAATAGTGTGTTAGAATATAATTGTTTGTCATGTCGTTTCTCCCCTTTAAATCCCTCTGAGTCCTGTTTAAGTAATTTAGACAGCTAGAATGACAAGAGTCTTGAGACTTCACTTATAGAGTTGTCCAACCAGTCTTCAGCCGACCCAGTCTTTTGAGACTGTCTCATCTGCAAAGTAGGAAGTGCAAAGAACAGATGAGTTCCGACTACACTGTGGATTTGTTATGAGATTTTGCTCAGGCCATTTATAGAACAATGTAAATGCTACTGATACTAATTTTTCCCTGGCTAGTCAATGAAAATGCTTTGACAATAGAAATTAGGGTGTTTCCTATCATCATTTAAGAAGTTAAAATCCTAAGGATGCTTTTTGATTAAGTTCTTAATTATAAATATTTTTTAAAAAGAAACACAAAAAACATTACACAGGACAGACAGGTTTTTATTATTGTTTTTAACGGTCAGCTTTTTAGAAAAAGTAGTAATGCTTCTAAAGAAAAAATTGCTAGAAATGAGTGTCCTATTAGATCATCCTGTCCAGTTCCTGAATCATTCAGGATTATTCTTTGGAATGCATTTTTTTGCTGTTTGATCATCTCTAGATTTTTCAAACATGCAATGAAGCACCCAAACATCAGAGGATTTGCACATAGCATGTATCAGAAAGGTTTTTCACAACTTAACAAGTATTTCCTCTCCTTTTTCTGCTAAGCATTTTCCCCATAGCTAACACTTACAGTTTTCAAATATTTGAGTTTATGTCTGTTCTCTTGCTCTTTCTAGGGTCAACTTAATGATATTTTGTTCATATGTGGTTTCAAAAAGGCAAATTAGGTGACCGTCATTGCAAAGCATTGTTTCTGTGTCATACAACTGTGATTAAACTTTTTTGAGACCCTGGATTTAGCAAAGTAAAATGATATAACTCATCACAGCTTATTCTGACTGGCCAGTCACTGTTATCATGTGGTGAGCCCTTCAAAGGGCTGCTTGAACGCGTTGAAATGTTGCTGTTTGATAGTCCCCGAGTCACTGTTGGTCAAACTGGGCATATTTGATTCTTGCCTATAAATAAACACCTGCAATATTCTTCATTAATTCTGCAGGCCAACTTCCAGCCTCTCAGTGTCTCTCAGGTAAGTCACAGGGGACATAGAACAAAATGCAGCTCTTGAATGCTCTCTGTGAATACCTGGGTGTCGTATCCTTCAGCTCACCTTCACAGAGGTTTTAAAAGACAAGGAAAGAAAAAACACAATTAAAGGAAGCTGCCAAAAAGTGTCATCTGGCACCACTGTTCATTATACAGAAAAAGTTATTGACTTTTAGATATACAAATGATCTGAGAAAAAGCTATGTGAAGACTTGAAAAAAATTCTTTCTATTGCCAAAAGGAAAAAGGAAAGTATTAAGATCTTCTGCTGAAATTTATTGGTAAACATCTCACTGTACCTGGCTCAATGGGGACAAGGTTAGCTTTTCTCAGCTGATTTACCTTATGTGCATCAAGGGCAGATGTAAAGCAGTGACAATGTACCTGGCAAGTCCTAACATCCTGTTTTTTCTTGGATCAGCACCAGAGGTAAAAACAGTTATGTCCCACCTACACAGAAAACCTTGAACCACAAAGAATTATATTTCCTTCTCCTGGTCCATGGGGTAATTCTGTGGGAGTAGCTTTGCTCAGGGGACCATGGCTGGGACTTGCTGGATGCATCATCCAGAAGGGCTGCAGCAGTGTGTGAGAGGTGGGGTCTGCAGGTGTCCCAGCCTGTCCCAGCTGGGTGCTCCAGCCAGTCTGATCCTGCACTCCAGCACGTGACATTTTGGGGGGATTCCTTGCAGGCTGACCAGGCAATGCATGGAGATCAGTGGAGCAGCCAATGCCACCTTTCCAAAAATCACCTCACCATATTCATCCTGAAGCTCAGGAAAGCCTCTGGATTTCCATGTTCTCTCCCTAAACAAGTAGTGCAGTAGTCCAAAGATGTTAATAGAGGAAGATAGTAAATAAGGTTGGAAAAGCACAGGATCAGAATAAAAATTTCTAATGTTGACTATTTAAGACTAATACATAAATAAATATAGAAGCCATAGAAATGTTGTAATGACATTAGAATATGAACTGAGAGAGGTGTTTCTGTGTTGGATTTGTCTTCAGCTACAATTATAAGACCATTTGAACAGTATATTTTTGTTTAATATTTTTCTTTACAGACAATCTATCATTGTCATCACTCAAAGATTACTGAATTATGCCACTTACATGTTTAATAAGAAATAATCTTTCCATGAGCTATTATGGATCTAATAATAAGTATGGTTGTAGTAAGGATATCCAATGGCTACTTTAACTTATACAAATATCCATTTTGTAAACTTGCAGACTCAATTATAATGTAAAATAACTATGTATCAGTTTTAGTTATGCCTCTAACAAGTTCTTTTAGATTTTACTAAAAACAATGTGCATTACAAAAATATTCTCAAATTGTGTTTGTGGTCCTTATAGTATTCCCTCACAAATGATAAAGTGGCATTTAAAAGAATGATGCAAATGGTGCTAAGATGAATTTTGATTTCTTTTTCTCTGGGTTAATTTCTACATTATTCAGAGATTACTACAGAGATTACTAGATTTCTTCATTACTCTGAATTCAGAATCAGGCCCATTATACTGTGCAAACAGTATTTCCTGTATGATGTAACAGGAAAGTGAAAAATCTTCACTAGATCAACAGTGTCAGCCAGAACACTAATAGGTACTGTTCTTTTTTTCTTGTATTTGTTTCTCTGTTTTCACATTTATATAATACACATTTAAGAAAAAAGAGGAAAACAGATTTTAGCGGTGCTACCTTTGAACCTTAGAGTTGCTTTCCAGCACTTATTGCAGTACTAACAAGCCACAGGTGTACACTACAGGAGCGGGTGAAAATGTAATTGAAGGGTATGATGACAGTTAATTGTCCATAATGTATTTATCCCAAGATGCACTTATGCATCTGTTATATATTTAGGTATTTGTTACTAGTAGCTTTGGTGATACTTAAGCAGAGGGGCATCTATATCTAAAAGACAATAAAAAAGGAAAATGCTATCAAGAGGCTCTAAAGTGGCAAGACAAAGAAAGTTTGTCTCTTTTTCACTGTCTCTGAAATGAATAGGTCTATTTATTTCAATGGGATTTTTTTTCCACATATGCCATATTAAGGTTTGAGTGCAAAAAACTTGACTCCTGTTTCTGGATGTACTACAGAACAGAATTACTTGATTACCTGCAGGCATTTTAGTGATGCATTTTGATATTTGCCTTTCTAATATAGTTTCTTCTCTGTTTCAGCTTATTGTTGTTTAAAACAGCTTTGCACAATAGACTAAAGTAGTGTCTATTCACCCATTGACACATAGAGGATTTATGTGTGGGAGTAACCCACAAACTTCCCCATCTCTTTATTGCCTCCCTCCATGCATTCCTTGAGAATAGATGTGATAATTAGTATCTACTTTTATCTATATTTGTATGCCATCCAGACATTTAAGATGAGAACAAGTCACTGTATCGAAGCAGCGTCCTGAATTCAAAATGCAGTGATACAGCTTGGATGACTTTGGAGGATTATACATTTTTGGGCCCTACTTCTGCTCTCTGTGAAGCCAACAGCAAAACTGTCACAAGGGTCAGCAGTGAGGGGAACCAGGACACAAAAAATGAGGTTATTCTTTCAGGGATTTTTCAGCAAGACTCAAATAGCTGAAACCAAACCACATCTCTTTAAAATTTGATGTAGATTGGAATAATAACAAAATCATTTTAGGGCAGTGGATATTTTAGGCCACTCAGCGAGTAGCAGATTCTTGCAAGGGTTATGAGGTAAGTGGGGAAGCTGTTCAAGGGGGCAGCTTGTCCCACATCAGGCAGTGGGCACACTGAGATCCCAACCCAGCAGTGCAGCATGTTCTCTCTTTGGAAAGTTGACCTTTCAATCAGTCTAGGTTTCCTGCCATGAAACTGCATTTTGGTTTGTTTGCACAGACTCCCATCAAGTTTAACAGTATTTTATAAGGGGGACATTTGTCCTACTACATATGAGATCGAGGCCTGTATAACCACATTATCTTAAAAGACCAGATCTCAGTTTATATTAGAAACTGTTTGCTTATTTGAAACTGCCTAATATTAGCATCTGAAGTTGCTGAAAACTGATATTAACCTGCTGCATGGTTGGAATGCTCTGATAAAATGCAGTTGCTGTGGTAATTGTTATATTATGTTCAGAAAAGTGCCAAGAATATAATTGCTTTCAAAATGACTGTGCAGTTCAGCTTTAATCTACATGGCAAAATTGTTTACTAAAATAAAATAAAAAAAATCCAAATCTTTGTATAAACAAGTATATTCAGAAGTAGATTCTATATTAAACTTTTAACACCAAAATTATGCTCACAGTCTTTTAACCAGATGCTACTTGTAACATTTCCTGTTTGTTAAAAACAAAACCAAAAAGCATAGAGCACCCAAGAAAACCCAACAAAAAACAAAACCCCAAAACAGAACTCAAACCACCATAGGATGATTTCCTTAAGAATGTTCTCTCAGGTATGTCCAGAATATTAATTAGGCCCATCTATTTCTGTCGGATAATAACAATGTCCAAGAGCTGAATAGAATCTGTGACCTGTGAAAGGGCCATTCATATGCTTTAGTCTGCCTTAGCGCATTCCTTAACAAGTGAACATAGACCTTTTTCACAGTCATCCTAAATGTTTCAACTGTGTGTTTCATGGTTTGCTTCTTGTGTCTCCAAAACACATAGCTCTCTCCCCCCCTGCCCCTTCTTTCTTTCTTTCTTTTCTTTTCTTTTCTTTACTCTCTCTCACTTTTTTTTTTTTTGAGGGGGGGTGGTTTTGTTGGTTTTTTTTTTTTTGGTCTAGTGGGAAGTATTCCATGCTCTCCTCATTTAAATGCTTATGCCTTTATGGTTATTTTTACTGCCATACCTATGGGGCTTCTTACTTTATTGCCTGTAGCTGAAGGATATTTTAAAGGAATTAAATTTATTCAGTTTAAATCTTCAGGGGGATACAACAATATCTTAAACAATTAGCAATAATTAAAAAGCATCTATTCGAGCTGTGCAAAAAGCAAATAGATTTAATTTAAATACAGTAGTCAGGACTAAAGGTTTTTTTCATTAAAACCAGGGAGGGTTTTGCCTCCTCCCAAACCTTTATTTTAGGCAACTTTTCAGCAGTTACTTATTTTAAGTATTTTGTCAGTTGTTGGTTCAGAGCATTTCCCAAAGTGTTTTCATCAGGCATTACCAAAGTCTCCAGAGGGCTGGCCTGGGGACACTGTTTCATTGCCTAAACTGAGGGTAGAGGTTGAGCTGCTTTGGAGCCTTAGGAGCCTTTTCTGTTTAATGTGGCTCTTTCTATGTTTTCCTCACTGGCTGTACACATTTCTCTGCAGAACAGTAATCTAATGGAGATCAGATTAAATATATGTAATTGCTGTGTATCCTAGTAACTATACGAATTAGAATAAAAAGCAAAATGACATCAGTAATATTTTACAAAGAAACCTTTTCTCAGTGTGTGATTGTTGGATTTGGTTGGATTTTCTGTAGTGACTCCCCTTTGACACAGTGATGTGTGGGTAGAACAATATTCACAAGTGGTGTGAGTGCCAGAAGCAGCTTGTGCTGTGACTGCTCACCAGACGTGGTGGAAGCACCTTCAGATGGGACTCCAGAAGCTACCTGTGGTTACACCTCAGTCAGAGCTCCTTCCCAAGGCAGCCTCAGGCCTTTCTGCTTGGCTACAATGCATGCTAGGGAACGTAAAGTCAAATCTGGGACATTTTAATTAGTGCTGCTATGGTCGAATTAGGGTGCTCATGCTTGTGCCTGCTCTTCTCCCTCACTCTCTGTTCAAAACTATGTTCACAAGTTCTTTGAGGGTTATAGCACAAAGTAAGGGGTTGCTGCATCACTTAAGTACTTGTGGTAGCAGTTCTGAGTTAAAGATGCTTGTCCCAAACTGATCACTCTTGGTCTGACAGCACAGCTCACAGATCAGAAAAGAAACAGGTGCTGGCACATGGTGGAGACCAGTGCCTGGCAGCCAGGGCAAGGGAGCATTTCATGGGGCTGAGGCTGAGCAGCAGCTGCTTGTTCCAGTGGAGAATAATGTCTGCAGAACTGCACCTTCCCTGGGTTCTAATCAAAATAACAGATTCACACTGAGAAAGTTTCTTGCATAGTTTGTCAAGGTGCTTAAAACACGTGGATTCAGGTTGCTTTTTTTTAATTAACCAAAAATGTATATACTTAGCTAATGTGGTTTGGGGTTTTTTTGAGCTCAAAGTCCGAGGATATATTCATAAGGAGATGAAAGGGAAGGGATAAATTCTAGACAGTTTGTTCTAAGTGCCAAAGAAAGTGACAGCTATCTACATGAGCAAAATTTCTAACAGTGCCTCACATCCACTGGAAAATGCTTAAGAGTCCACAAATAGAAAAAGGTTAAAAACTACTGACCTAAGTAATTGGTTCAATTTTCAAGACTGCTGAGCATCCAACTGTTCTCATTGATTATAAACAGATGATGATAACGAATAACAGCTCCCATAGTTGATGAAAGGCATCTTTTCTGGGGAACTTGTCCACAGATGCTTAGAAGAAGGATACATCTAATACAAGCCTTTGATAAGGAGGAACATTTCTCCCTTGGTTGTCTATTCTGTATGCATAGCATACATAAATATTTTTGCTTTCACACTATCTTATGCTTCTTAGAACTCAGTTTAGAATTGAACAGTAGCTGATAAGAAGAAGCATAAGACATGATCTTATTTTCATATGTGGGTTTTATGCTGCCTCATGCTTTCATATTTAATTTATTGCTTGACCACCTTTTTAAAACTTAGTAAATTTAAAATCCTATAATACAGAGGAGTTAAAAAAATTATTAGTAACATGTTACATTTTATACCAGCTTTAGATCTTTTCTTGGTTTCTGCATCCAACAGATTTTGTGTTTTGATTCCATATTGTTGTGGTAAATACAGAAGAGCTGTGTTGTTTACTGTGAGGAAAATTGTACCAAGTGGTACCAGGAGAAAATTGAAGCTTGCACTTTAATTTAAAATTCTGAACACTCTCCTTAAAGTTTTTGTTTTTGATGTTGTGATTCATATACTTCAGATCTCTTGAATTTTAGAGCTTTGTTTTAATTAATCTTTTGAAAGTTCCTGCAAGATTGATGTGGGCAGTGAATTTTGTCAGTCTTGTTTTGCAATACTAATGCTTGTGGCTGAGAAGAATCTAAGATGAAAATATGTGAGTTATTTGGTCTAGAAGGATTGGGTTAGAGAACATCTAGGCAGACTTGAGATCCAAAAGCCCATGGGTCTTGACAGGCTGTACCCATGCATAGTGAGCCACCCACGAGCATCTTTGAAAGGTCGTGGCAATCAGGAGAGGGGCCTGAGGGCTGGAAGAAAACAAATGTCACCCTGGATCTCAAACAGGGGGGAAGAAGGGGCAAGGGTAGGGTGACCCAGGGAACCACTGGCCAGTCACCTTCACATTAATCCCTGTAAAGTTTATGGGATGTCTCATTCTGGAGGCCATCTCTATCCACATGGATGACAAGAAGATGATCAGGAATAGTCAGCATAGATTCTCTGAAGATAAATCCTGCTTCTCCAACTTGACTGCCTTCTATGATGAAACAATTTCTGGGGTGGATAAAGGGAGAGTAGAGGATGTTGTCTACCTTGAATTCAGCAGGGCTTTAGATGCTGTCTCTGAAAATGCCATTGTAGGCAAACTCAGTGGAAGTGTGGATTGGATGAGTGGACACTGGGGTGGATTGAGGCCTCGCTGACTGGCATATCCCAGAGGATTTTAATCACTGCCACAGTCTGGTTGAATACCTTCAATAGTGGTGTCCCCTAAGGTTCAATACTGGCCCCACAACTGTTTAACTTATCCATCAATGGCTTGGATGAAGGGCCAGATGCCACCTCAGCAAGTTTGCTGATGACTCAAAGCTTGGAGGAGTGGCTACTACCCCAGAGGACTGTGCAGCCCTTCAGAGGGGGCTTGAGAGGCTGGAGGAATGGGCAGAGAGGAAACATCTGAAACACAACAAAAGCAAATGCTGGGTCCTGCAGCTGGAGAATATTAACCCCAGGCACCAGGACAGACTGGGTCCTTGTGTCCAGCATGTGAATTAAGCCATACAAGGGGTGAAGGCAGTGACAGCTGTGCAGGTTCTGCATTGGCTCTCCTCCCATGCTGCCCTTTTAGTGGCACCCAAATCAGTTTCACATTGTGACTTAATAGTCAAAGAGAATTTGTTTAATAAATACTTAAGATCATCCTCTCCATTCAGAAGAGGGAGCCAGAAAACCAAACTCGGGGAATCCTGGGGGCTGTAGAAACAGGAAGGCTGCTAAGAACACACACATGCAAATGGCAAATTTGATTACAACGATGGGCTGTCTGTTTTGCAGCTCCTGGAAGCCCACCCTCAGCCATAAAAATGCAAAAATAGTGCAACAGGCAATGTGGCAGAACAGGGCTCTCTGTATTCATTCACAATTAGGTGTTCTATTCTGTTGTCACCAGATGCTGCCACGCACATTACACAACAGAAATGGGATTAGCAGGAATAACAAAAACCTGTCAAAGCACAAAACCATGGCCTAGTAGTCCTGACAAATTAAACAGCCTACAATGAGTGCCAGAGCATGAAAATCACTCACCCTTCCTCTACTATCTCTGAGAGGTAGGCAGTAAATGCCTTCTTACAGGCAGGCCACCATGCAGCCAACACTAGATGTAGAGGAAAAAAGGCGTTTTCATTTCTGATGGAGTGTAAATTAAGGACAAACCACCTTAACACAACTAGCGAATATCTGAAAGACAGGTGTTTCCTTCTGTTAAATACAGAATAATTCACATAGTCCTGGCATGTCTTAAGTGGCCCTTTAATGTTACAAACCCTATCATACCTAAAAATTCATTTCCATATGTAGGAGCTTCCATGGCGTTCTGTTAATTTTATTTGTATTTGTGTAATACAATATAAAATAGGCCAAATAGCTGTGTAAAACTCATGTTTTGCTAACCATGCTCATGCTGGTGGGTCATCAGCATGGGATACTGGAAGATTCAGAGGATGAGAGAAGACTCTGTACACAAACTAGCTCCAAGGCTGGAAACCAAGTGTTGAGTTGTGTATTACTCTGGAATGGCTGCAGTGTTCATAGGCTTTTTAGATAAAACCAGAAAGTTCATGTCTATTAAAGCCTGTTTTATCTATCTTGAGTTTAATAATGGTGTCATTAAACTGAGCAGCCAACGGTGCTTGAAATTTTTCTAGAGATAAATGACAAGTTGCTTTTTGTAGCACTGTTGTCCATCCTGCATCAAACTCATGTCAAAAGCAGTGACTTGTAACAAGCTTTTTCACATGCCTTTCTCAAGGTTTCTTTTGGTTTTGTGCGTTTCCTGTCAGTCATTCTACCTTAATATTCCCTGTAGATGGTGATCATTGTCTATTTCTCTTGCATCTGTACCGCTCTTCAGCTGGATGTTTTTCACTGAGACACTCAGACATTATTTGCTTGTCCTAAACTTGGTGAACTTTTATTCTTTCCATAACCTCAGCTGTACAGCTCTTCATTTTTGCTATGTGTGATCTCTAAAAACAGAAGTTATATCCACATCTGCTATAGGGAAATAGAAGTTAAGTGTCTGAAAGATCAGGATTTTTAGGCAGTATTTTAGATGATATTTTCACAGTGTGCTTCCCCCCCATACTTCTTTAGCCTCACTTTTCTTCCTCTCTAAGGGGTGGCAGATAAGTCACTCACTCAGCTTTAGTGTTACTGTATGTTTAGACGACCAATTCAGCAAGGGTAACAAATGCTACTTTCTTGCCTCTTTCCTGACCCCGTAAGATTTCCAAGATTTCTTCTGGGAATTACTTACAGAAGATGTATTTCTTCATCTGTGGCACAAAACCCATTTTTCCCCTTTATTTCCGCCCTCTGAGAAAGTCCTTGGAGTAATAGGTAAAATGTCAAAAATAATTAAGAAAAATACTGATGTACACTGTGGCAGAGAATTATACCTTTTGAGATAGTTGTTGCCATCATCTGTAATCAGTCCCCTGACAGATATAAATACCAGCTTTATCACCTTGTTTTAGATGATGATGTGTTGAATCAATGTTGATGAAGACTGTATTTTGGCAACTTCAGTTAAAGGGAAAGAATAGTTTCAATTGTGAAGCAGAGAACATGAGTTCAAAGTAGAGTAAGTACCTGACACTGAATACAGACATTCCTTTATATAACATCTATTTAATCCTGTTTGTAAAAAAATCTTTCTCGTATGAGAGAAAAGGGCTGACAATAGCACAGTTCTGTCCCAGAAAATTCCTTTTGAGGAGAGGTTGCTTTTTGCCTGGCATGGGGACCATGTATCCAGTGAGTACCCATACCCAGGAGTAATGTCACTACTTTCTGGGCTAAGTGGCCATTTGAATTATTAGGTGTTTATTTCCTTAAGAAAGAACCTTTTTGTCCTGCATCTCAAAAGAAATGATCATATTTATTTTCAGGGGAAATGTATCATGACTAGATTTATAGTACCATGTGCTCAAAGACCAAATTGCACGACCGCAAGCATTTATATTTTTATTTATAGGAAATAATATAAAGGAGCAAGAAGCTTATGTGCAGCTTAAGTGTTTGGCATTTATCTCTTTCAAAATGCATTAGAAAGGCAAATGGACTTGGAGTGCCAGTTAAAAAGCTAGGATCACTCACTGTAATTTATTACTTTTTACATTTAGGTAGATTCAAAGTACAAGTTATAATGCCTGCAGTTCAACTGCTCTACTATATTTTATGAAGTACAAGGTAGCAATTGGTTGCATAAGGGACTAAAGATTTGGTACTAAATCTTCTTCAACTTTTAAATGATACTTCTGTATTTGATTTTTTTAAAAAAGCTTTAAAAGCTATGTCTATATAATAGGTATGTACTTTAATCTGCTTTGGAATGGATCTCCATATAAAAAGCCTTGTGTCCACAGGAAAATCTCTGCAGGCTACTCAGAATTTTTCCAGGAATTCTAGGATACTGGGACAGTGCTCAGGGCCAGAGATCTCATGGTCTATGTTACACTTGAAAATGAGCTGGGTCCAAAATCCTCAACAGGGACATGCTGTGTTCACATTAGGGACAAACCCTCAAGCTAAATGAGTGTAAACAAAATAATCTACTCCCTCAAATCTTCTATATAAAAGCTATATTCTTCCAGGATTTTTTCTTGAATTTTTCTGGTATGTTTTGACCCTTCTTTCTCTGCCTTTAAATTTCTTTTCTCCTTGCCTATCTATTCAAAGCAAAACTAACAAAGGAACAATTATCCAACAATTATTATTATTTGCATCACAGATACAGCAGGTCTCTGATGACAAGCAATATCTCACTGCTCATTTTCATTACACAGGCATGAAAATCCACTGAAGCTGACTTGGGAAGTCTACACATTGCTGCCATCATAGAATTCTGTATTCTGGAAGCATGGAAAACTCCCTGATGCTTGAGATGTGTGTGGACTCTCATGGAACATGATATGTGATTATAATCTAATATGTGTATCAGGGAGCTGGAGAGTTCATTGTCTTTTCAAGTAAATGTATCAGCAAAGTCCCCAGAACTAATTTCTGGAAGCAGTAAGGAAAACTGACAGAGCATAGCAAAGCTGGAGACTTTTTCTTGTTGCTCAGCAGACTGTGTTGAGTGGCTGGGCTCAGCAGAGCATTGCACACAGTCAGTCAGTAAAAATTGTTGGCATCACCTGAAGATTACTGTTATCTCTGGAAGACTGCCTGTCATGTGGATAGCTTTCACGCACAATGTGACGTGTGGTATGAAGCAAGTTCTTTGTCTTTTCAGCAAGAATGCAAACCCAAGAGCTGCAGAGCATATCTGTGCAGAAATAGCCAAGGGGTAACAAAACATTGACTCCTGGTGCCCCAAAATGTGTTTCCACTGGAGCTTCTGCAAATGCTCCTTATCCTCACCTCGCTGCTGGCTTCACACTGCTTTGAATCAGGTTCTATCCAGCTGGCGTTGAAAAGGCTGAGTCTACCTTTGAATTTTAGCTTGGATCAGATGGGAACTTCTAAAGTAGGTCTTGTGATCATTTCCATCATTTATGGTTTTGCTCGTGTTGAGGAACTGTCTCAAGTGCATGAACTGGAATTTGTTTTGAATCAAAGCAAACCAACCACATCTGATGAACTCCAGAGAGAAATAGGCACTTGGTCTGTGGGGTCAAACAAAAGATAGTCCAAAGTAAAAAGAAATTAATTAATTAAAATTTCTTGCAATGTACCTTTATGGTCCTTACTGTCAACTGTTTTGATCTAAAAATTTTCCTCTGGTCTGCACTGTTTGCCAGTGTGGATGTGGCCTGAAGGCTCAGCTGAGCTTTATTTTCAGTGTAGAAAGATCTTTCTGATGGTTTCAGAAATTGTTCCGTCTATCTGTGGTTCATGTTCTTAAAGTGAAATGGGGAAGATAACACTTAACCATCTTTATCAAACAGTATTCATCTCAGATGAAAGCTCAAGCAAGTCCGAAGTGTATTATTTTAATTGTTACTGCATCTCCAGGATCCTCCTACAATTCTCTGTACTATATACATATATTTTAAAGTTGCTAATCTGAACTAAAAAAAAAACAAAAAACTTATGGCAGTGCACATAATCAAGTCCTCTTAATATAAGCTCTGCTTGGTTTCCCATATGATTTTTAGTGCCTGGTAATTGTTTATGGGTCAGTTTCCACTGAAACGCTGCTGATGTGTGTACTTAGAAAGGTGAAGGAGAACAGCAGCTTCTCTTGGGGTAGCAGACAGTTGCTAAATAAATCTCTCCTAGATAGGTCCACTGTCACCCTAAATGAGGCATAAATAAAGAATAAAATTTTTGAAATAATGATCTTAGCTAGGTCAGTTTGGTGTTGTGAATGTTTAGTGAGAAAGCAAAAACATGAAAACAAAAACATGTAGTGTTTTGTTTCAGCTGTTTTAATAATGCTCAAATTTTTTCAGTGAGAATTTCAGGCCAGATGGATTGTTTTCATTGAAATTAAAAAAAAAAATATTATTATCCAAATTAAAATCAATTTAGTTTGTTTTTTTGCTCTTTTTGAAAAGACAGAGGTACTTAGTACACAACATAGGAATTGCGTAATACACTGGGATATCAAGCCATTTTTGTGGAATTGCAAGAAAACATGATAAAATACAATTTGCTATTACTGTTGTTGGCAGTACTTTGAACAGGTGAAAGATGCATTCCTTATTATTCAGCTATATTTTGCTTTCTGTGTTAATATATGACAAATATGCAACCAGTTTTATAAGTCCTTGAAAGATTTGAGATTGCCTTCAGTATTTTAAAATTAAGGTTGAGCCATCCTAAGTTCCAGCATGTGTTCTCATTGGCAGCATGATGTTAATAAATCATCACAGCCCCATTGATCAACTGGCTTATTTAACACTGTACAAACAGCAAGAACTTACACTGGGCCACAAGCCCCAATTTTGCAATTAGGATAGTTAATTATTTCACACTGACACATTTTTAAGTTCTCTCTAGCTGCAGAGTTAATACAAAAAATATTTAGAAGAGGTTTTTGGGCAAAGAAAATGTTGGGTCAGGTCTGATTCCAGATCGAGGAGGTGAGACCCTGACTGCTAGCTCTATTCAGAGCCTCAGCTTCTACACCTGGGGGTGTAGAAAAAATGGGGGAAATTATCTTGGCCCTTATGATGTGGTTACAGATTGACTGGGTCCCATTCATTTCATTCCCATTCATTTTCTACTCCTGCTGTAGGATAGCATTTCCCAAGTGCTGCAATCTTTAAGCAATTATCTTAGACTTCAGTCTGACTGGGCTCATTACATGTTTCTCTGCTCTCCATTCCCTGCTCATCTTTCTTTGATGTTGCATTTTTATACATTACTTTCCCCACATGCACTTGTAGGATTCAGCCTGTATTGGGCTTATTAAAACTTTCACTATCTTCATAATGAACTGGCTCCGTTTTCTCATTTCATGTAATGAAAAGAAACCACTGTCAAATAGCAAACATTAATGCCACAAATTTCTTCATCTCACTAAACAGAAACACTTAGATCTTCACCTGATAAATTTAGCGCAATTTGATCTTACTCTGCCTCCTTCAAAACACCAGTCTGGTATCTAAATTAGGTCTTAGATTAGAACTGCCATCAATACTCTTTCCTCTAGGGAAAACCAGAAATATTTGGAAAATAATTCAGCTCATACAGAGCAAATCATTAAATACAAGGTGAAGGTATGTGAACACTCTCCATAGAGCAGCCACAGACCTCTGGATTCCTGACTTCACATCCTTCTCAGGAGGAACATCCACATGTGTCATATTCTTCAGCCTGCCAAAAAGGTAATGCAGAGAAGATAAGAAAAAGGGGACTGATCATGACTGCCATGGAGATGAACAAGTGCCCACTATTTTTTCTGATACCAGAAGAGTGGGGATTAAGTAAGGCACAGCCTCAAAAGGAACCACAATGGTTCTGCACAGGGCAAGTCTGCATGCTGTGATTATTGATCCTTTATGGGGCAGGCCAGGAGGCAACTGGAGAAGTTTGTTAAAGAGAAATCCAGCAATCCTTCTGCTCGAGGGAAGCCTCTAAGCTGCAAATTTTTGGAGGCTGGCAAATTTTTCTGGCTAAGTATCGCTAAATGTTTGTTCCTTGCTTGTATTACTTCCCAGGCACCCCTGTGGTCACAGTTAAGGCCAACAGGGCTGAGCACATCTTGCAGAAGTAAGAAGAATATGAATATCATATTTTATGATATTCAGTGACTCAGCTGGCTGCCTTCACCTGGCAGAGGGGATCTGTGTCTCTGTTCACAAAGTGTGGTTAGGGGGTCTCTGTGGAGGAAGGGCTGTTCAGACCTACCCATGGGCCTGCTCTGGCAGCCAAGTTACACCTATGCAAGAGCATTTGTTAAAATTAAGTTTCTAATACAGCATTAAACTGAATTTGAAATGAATGAGCCGATAGAAATGCGATCTGGATGATCACATTTCAGTTCAGCAAGACTGGATTTCTTTTCATTTGAGGGAGCTCTGATCTAATTTTGTGTCTTCCCACCAGCTTTTTATTTCTCCCAGTCGGCAGTGTACTGGGCTGCATTCTGGTAAAACACACAAATACTTTCTAACTGCAAACCATCGTGTTTCAGTGGTCTCAGCTTTTCAGATTGTTATCTGCAACTGTTATTACTATGCTATTGTAACCACCACTTTTTTCCAGATTGAATGTGCTGCTATTTGAACTCTGATCCCATGGATAGAGTGTGAGCAGCGCCTTTAGTGGGATGGCAAATGCTGTCTGCTAAACCATGGCCATAAAATGGACATTGTTTCTTTGTATATGTTGATCAGTGGAGAAAAAAAATAAGCTCTGGTTTTTTTTATTAAGGGATGAATTATGTGAATTAAAATATTTAACCATTTTAAAGCATGGAGTGTGGATGTGCTAAGTTGTTTGTGGGATTGAATTCTAATAACTTTTTTAATTGGAGGTTGAAATCAGGTCCAAATGGGCAGATCTTAATAACCATATAAACCAGTAATCACACCACTAGGCAGATCTTGATGTGTCTTCAATAATTAATCCAGGCAGATATCCTTAAATAATTCAGTGATTTTTAATTAAAGAAAATAGGGTATTTAGTTGATTTTTTTTTTAGTCTTGGGAATATTTATCAACATAATTCCTTGCTTTACTTCTCTCTAATATTTTTTCTTTCCCTGCTTTGTATTTTATGACTTTTGGATTCTTTCTTAGTTAAATATTTTTCTAAGAGCTGAGACTTTGATTTGTAAATGTGAATGCAATCAATAAAAACTTATGGCTTCAAAGTGTCCTTATTTATATTTAAATCCTCCCTCTCACCTGCTGTTTGTTGCTTTTTAGTTATGTCACCAATCCCACTGGAGCTCAAAAAATTTAGCTGGTCTTCTCTAAACTCTCAGACATGTTCTTTTCCCATGTACTCTTCCGTCCCTGCAGCTTCTGATGTAAAACAGATTTAAGTTTGTGTAGAGCAGAGGTCAACATGAAAGCCTAAAACAAAACAAAACAAAAAAAGCTGGCATTCAACTTTTAGCTCTGGTTCTTATTATAACTCAAAGCTCTATTTTAGTAATTTTAAAATGGTAGTATTGTTCTACATCCATAACCTACCTTTCACCGAGTTTCTTAATGACTGTGATGCCCAGTTTAGATAAACTTCTAGACTGGCTGATGAGCATTTGGATGAACTGCTGGCAGTTATGCCACAAGGTAAAACTGACAATTCTTTTACAAAATTATCTCTGTGAATTTCACATTTATTTTGCTTCAGATTACGACCAAGAGCAAAGCTTTGAATTTGTATCTCCTATTCCTAAACAATTATTTGCAAAATTATGACTTTGGTGAACTTTGGTATGGGTAGTGGGAGCAGTGGCTACATGAAATCCCTCCAGTGGCAGATTTCCTGAAAGTTTATTGCCAAGTGCTTAAACATTTATTAATTTTTTTTAAGCAGACCAACTCCAACTTTTCAGTTCTGTATTTTGCAGCATCACATGCTTTTCTGAAAGCCTCAGTAAATAATCGTGAATTAAGTGTTGAATGAGGATTAAATGCTGCATGTTTTGGCTCAATGCATTAGTCCATTTACCAGTGTTGTATGTACGTACCCAGCCTTCTGCATTTTTCAGTGTTAATCAGATGGAAATAGCAATTGGAGGTGTAATTCAGTGTTGTGCTTAAGGTCATTAAACCCTGAGGTAATGGGTAAATCCAGAGCCTGCTGTGGCCTTATCAGGCAATTTGGCAAAGAAACCAATGCTGTTTTACTGAGATGATGCAAGCTGGACAATGACTGCATCCCTGCTAAGGGACAAAGCCCCAGTGTATCAATTTGCTGTATTTTAACCTACATGGAACATGTCTAAGGTGACGAAGATCTAACCTGAGTGCCCACCAGCCTCTCGTCTTCTTGGGAGAGGAGTGTACCCAGAGCAGCCCTAGAGCTGCTCTTCAGTGAGTGGCAAAAGTGTTTGTCCTGATCTTCAGTTCAACAAACATCTTGGGAGTAAATTTCTGTGGTAAAACTGATTTTTTCTCGGGACTTTCATTCATGCAAAATGAACCCTGAGATGAGATAGAAAGTAAAGGAAGGTATTCACAGTTATAAATAATTATAAATCAGAATAGGAAAAAGTTATTGTAAAAGTTTAGGCCTTATCCCACAGTGGGTTTGAAATCAGACTTGTGTCCTGTGTTAGCAGGACACAAGAGGTATGAACACCTTCATGGGAGCTCAGTAAAGATGTAGTCTGCACTCTGCAAAGTCTAAGACTAAATAGGTCTCAGTGGTGAATTTTGTATAGATTTAGCACCTCTTTTGCTTCTGGATAAAAGTGACCATTCTTTCCTCAATGGTAATTTATTGCCCCCGTGGTAGAGATGGCTTCTTTGTGAAGACAGAAGATAGGGTAGAATGTGGAGAGCAGATAAAAAAGGCACTGGTGAAACAGAGTCCTTTGAAAAAGTGAATGGAGGAGTTTTTATGCCTGATAGCTAAAAAAACATCATGGCCCTAGGGCCTCCAAATGTGTTTGATTCTTTTGTGTGCAATAAGGAATTTGAGCTCTTTGAGCATTTTGGGGAAGGTCAGGTGGTTAATTTTGAAGTGTTTGCCACAGCTGTGTAAATGTTAGAGAATCCCATGAGGCTTTGAAAGAATATTATAAACTCAGGAGCTCTGAGGTGGGCGTTGTAAGAGGCAGGACTTTATCACAAGAAAACTGTTGATGGAAAGGGAGAGTCATTTACAGATGATTCTGAGATGGAAGGAAGGGGAGAATATCATGCAATTTGGGTCCTAGATGCCATGGGGTATTCAAGTAACAGACATTCTCTATAATCCACTGAATGCCAAAAAGAAGAATATTTCGGGAATTTCAACAAATGTTAGTGTTAACCCCAAAGTGCTTAAAAGTCATGAATTCCATTTAAAAAAAGCTTTAGAAATTTAAAATAATAGAAACAATACATGCAATGCATGTTTGTGATAATGTGGAACATTTTCAAGCAGTCTCTGATATTAAGGGTTATACACCTCATCTTTTTATTGTTAGACTTAATATATTGTGTATCCTTCATTGTAACAGAAAATGACTAAATAATTGAGATTTGCATATAATTTTAGACTGGCAACATTGTCCAGAAGGCAGTAATTTTCCTTCAAATCTGCCAATCCTTCTTACTCTTGTTTCCATACTAATTACTCGTGCACATTATTGTATGCTGATTAAAGTTAGAAAACTAAAATATCCTGGTCCTATTTCTATCACTTTGTATTCCAATATTGAAACATGGTTGCATAATCTTGAGGATTTTTTTTTTATTTTTTTTATTTTTTCTTATGTGATGAAATCACCAAAAAGAAATGTTGATACTCTCTAGTTAAAGGTGATCACATCCAGTCTTGTGTATGAACTTGTCTGGGCAATGTGGCAGGCTACAGCATGGGAATAGGTTAAGCTGAAGAATGTGGTAAAAGATTTTGTAATTATTTTGGAGTTTATACATAGGAAACCAAGATTTAAAAAGAAAAAAATACTACCTTTGTTGATGTTGCAATTGTTTTGGAGCATATTCTCTACAGCTCCAGAAGTTAAGCTTTCCATTTCAGTGGACTTGCAATTCTTCCTTTGGAAACACAAGCTACAGCCTCAAAACTACTACAGCTCTTCATTTGAGCATTATCATCTTAGTATTATCATATCCTGTTGAAAGAAACAACAACATTCTCTCAAGAATGTTCATTGGCTAAATTTCCACTATCATCAAGGGCTCAGATAAGAGTTCACGTGCTTTTGGACTCCTCATATTCAAGAAATATTGCATAGCTGTGTTGAATTTTGTTTGCTTGAGACTCAGATTCTGTCCCCTTTATTGTTCCATAATTACTGCACCAAAATAAAAATGGGTATTTACAGAGAGCTGGCTGTCTCCACTCACAAGCAGGACAATCAAGACACAATTCTTTTCATGAAGATTTTTTCTAGTGCTTAAAAAAAGCTACATTACAATTACTTAAACCTTTTTTTTTTTCCTTCCTCTTTTTTATTTTTTTCCACTGCAGTTGGAGTTAAGAGAAAATTAAGAGAAAATTCTGTCTTTAGAATCTCAAGTTTCAAAAGAAACATAACTCTGGATTTTGGATGCTCTGACTTCCTTTTCCAGGGATGTGTCAAGTCCAGTATTTCAGTTTGAAACACTGATGTGACAGACTGCCATAATGCAATGTGTTTAACCACCTCAATGATGCATCAAGTGAAAGGAGTTCCCAAAGATTCAGTTCACACATGCACACACACACAAAAAAAATGAGGGATAAACAGTATGGGAAGCGGAACATAAATCTTTTTCACACAATTTGGCACAAATTCAATTATAATTTGTAAATGTTCAATCAATTAGACCACTCAGTTGTTTAATTTATAACTTTGAAGACAGATTATCTTTTCCAAGAGGAAAGCTTCTCTTAACCAAGACTTTTTTGTTAACTGCTCCAGAAGGAAAATGCTACATTTGCCATAGAACATGAAGAGATTCAGGAGAAAAGTGTGTAATTCCAGAATGTCTTTGGCTGAATTTCAAGATTTTCATAGGAATAGTCTAGTTAAACCTTTAAACTGCAAAATGACACACACTTTCCCCCCAGAAGAAAAAGGAAACCCACAGTTTTTCCCCTCTGACATTAGAAATTGTAATCTAGTGTCTTTACAATGTATAATCCTTATAGTGATAATTCAATATTTGTTGCAGGTACATTTGGAAGTCTAAGAAACTGCATGAAAGCCCATTACATTGTCTTAATTTTCAAATGTTTTCCAGAGTCTTACTTACACACTGATTTTACTTGTAACCTCTTTAAATTCAAAACCTGTCAATTCCCCTTACAAGATACCACAGTCTTCCTACATTATCAATAGTCTCTTCCCAGGCTTTGGGAACTGCAGCTGGCACCTGGGTGCCATGGAGGAGAGGCTTGTAAATATGAAGATACAGAAAGCTAAGAATGAGAAGGAAGGGAGATCAATACCAGGTGATACACTATATGCACTGTTGTGTTTTTTGAGTTACAGCTTTGTCATCAGGGCTGGAAAAACCCTTGTGTTAAACATTTTTTTCCTGCTGCAGATGCAGGGCTTGCCTGTCAGAGAGCAGGAACACTGGTGGGTTTGGCAGTCCCAAGTGGCACCAGCAGCAACAATGACACACAGGAATTGGAGGTAAGTCCCTTCTGCCAACTTGCAGTACTAGTTCATTAAATACACTTTATGTGGACAAACCAGAGCTTTCTGCAGTCTGGGGCCAAATTGGAGCAGTTCATGAGTGCCTGTGGTCCACTGACAAAACAACAGCTAAAATATTGCTCAAATTGAAATCACTGCGTTTACTCTCTTTCCTATTGAAGGCAGTCGCTGTGTTGGCTGCACAAGAATTTTGACTGAGTACTGAACATGTAGACCAAAACTAAATCATAACCAGAGTCTGTCTGAAATCTTGTCTGCCAACAAGCACAACAGAAATGATGTCTGTCCAAGCACTGCTGCTGCTGGGTTAAGAAGTACCATAAGGCTGAGCTGTCTCACTAACTCTGGCTGAGTGCAGGAGCCTTGGCTGCCTGCTTTTGATTGCATGTAACCTTTTCAAAAGCACACAAATAAGCCTGAATCTCATGGAAAGGCAGGTATCTGAGGGGTGACTAAAGTTAACAACAGCCTCAATGTGGCAAAATTGCCTGGGATGGTCTCACAAATCTCAGAGCTCTCCTTCTGCCCAAGTTTAGGTAGTTGTACTCTGTGGAAGATGCAGTTCCCAGCTGATTGTTAAACCACGTTTAGTTGGCCAGAGCTGGCTGATTTTTGGAAAAGCGAGCAGCTGCTAATTTTTTTCAGCCTCCCTCCTGTAGATCTGCTGTGGGACTTTGCAAGGGCCACGAGACATTGGTCTGCAGGTGCATGGTGCTCCTTGCCTGCTCCATGTGCCACCCAAGGTGCTGCTGAGTGTGGAGCGCTCCCACAAAACCTGTGGCATGCTCTCTTTAGTTCAGTGAGGACTGGAAGATTTTTTCCCTTTGGATCTTTTACATTCAAGTCAGGCTTCACATAGCCCACAGTCTAAAAAAAAAAAAAAAAAGGAAAATAAAATCCTTCACTACAGAGACAAATAGCAACATGTGGCTGGAAGATAACAGAAATGTACATGCAAGTGCAAAAATTAAATATGGAAATATGAAAATGAGGTTGTTGAGGGTTTTTTTTAAGCAAAAGAACTGTTTCACTTTTCATTGCTGGAAATTGCATGGGGTTTTATTTCCTCAGCAGCTGATCTCGGAAAAACAAAATAGAAAAAAAAAATCCATAGATAAGACGCACCACCACTGTACCCTGACTTTTAAGTTAGCTTTAGAAGTGGAAGTCTTTTGCAAAACTTTTGCAGCTGGCCTGAAAAACAACAACAACAAAAAAGATAAAGGCAAAAGAGTACATTAGAACTAAATGTGCAGAATGCAGATGTGCAGACTTCTCTGCTTTCCCTTCTCTGCTTTCAGTCTTCCTGCAGTGTCATACCTTTCCAAGGAACACTGGATTTATTTTAGAACACTGTTTCTTCATTTTTCACTGTCATTTTCTGCATCTCCTCCCTCCCTCTCTATCCCTTCTCCCTGTCTGCAGCCCACATCTTTGCCAGATACTTAATGTAAAAATGATTACCTCAGCTTCTTGCAGGCTCTGTCCCTGCTCTGTGGTGGTTTAAACAAGCTGCCTGCTTGCTGAAAAAAAATCACAGTGCTCAGCAATGAGGCTGCCTGTCTCTGAGCCACATCGTCCTGGAGGTGGCTGTTTAGAGCCGCCTCCAGGAGCAGCAGAGAGACAGATACAGACCCCAGTGTTAAAGAGGCAGACTGTGGGGATCACTCTCTTCCTTCTCCTGTTAATGACTCAGCCTGTATTTACAGAGGAAAAATGTTTTTTAAAAAAAACCCACCCTCGGTCCTGTAATTTTCATTAGTCCCCAACAAATGAAATTATTTAAGTATTCTTTGGAAGGGAAGAAAATGAGTTATCTGTTTTTCTCTTCCTATGCAAGGATTTTGTATGATTTTTGCCCATATTGCATTTTAAAGTGCATGGTTCTGGGACTGTCCCTCACCAGGGGCCTTTGCTGTGTCATGTACAATTAGAAACTGAGGCTAATTGGGGTCAATATTCCATTATATGAAGCAAAGTGATAGGGAAATGAGCTTGCATTTGAAGGTAACTGGTCCTGGTCTGTGTGTGGAGGCAGTCCCAGCTGGAAAGAAACAGAGGCCTGTTTTGCACTTACAGACACCAAATTTTTGGGCTGCAAAATTAGCGGTGAATTATTGAGTTTTCCTATCAGAATACATCCCAAGAACTGATAATGCTCCAAGTCTGAGATGCATTTTTTGCCCTGTAAAACATCAGAAAACACTTTCTATTAAAAAAAATTTAAAACACATAGAGTTTGATAATCAATTAACTTCAACATTATCTAAAAAGCCAGCTTGACAGCTTTCCATTAAACAAACAATAAATAATCTAAACTAGGGGTGGTTTATCAGTCCCATGCTGTACAACACGAGCTGCATGACAGCCCACCCCTCACTGAGGGGTGCAGGGCTCTGCGGTGTACCAGGAAAGGCAATTAAAAATAATTAGGGAATCTGGTCCCATCTCTTTCCCATCTGACTAATAACAAGTTGTGTTTCAGACCATGCTGTTCTAAAGATTGGAGAAGGCAGGACCAAAGTTAAGCCTAGAGCTGTACATGCCAGGCATACAGGGAAAAGAAAAGAGTCTGGTTCTTTCCGTGGGTGTGTTGTAATATGCAGACTCCAAAGCAGAACTGAGACAGTCTCGGTGTCCTTGCAGACATTCCCCTTTCTAGCATTCCTTTTACTTGGCTGTTATTGCTGTTATTTTCCTCGGGGTTTTTTTGTGGAATCTCAAGGAGCCCCAGCCTGCAGGATGGTGTGAGTGCAGCCAATGCACCCCATAGAGGCTTGTGCTCAGCAGGTCTGTGTCTGACGGCCTTTGGTGGTGATTTCTCGTGGTTAACAAGGTGCCCAGGACCCTGAGCAATGGGTATATGGACACAGAAGGGAGCAATCAGAGAGAAAATTACATGGTTTTTATAGTTCATATGAGTCTAAAGAAAATAGGTTTCGGTGGGTTGTTTTTTTTTTTGTTTTGTTTTGTTTTTAATTTTTGTTTTATTTTGTTTTGCTTTGTTTTTGGAGGTTTTTTTTGGGGAGGTGTTTTTTGAGTTTTTTTGGCAGAGTAATATCATTATTTAAATGAGGCAGGCATCCTTGTGTTTTACTTTGCACAGGTACTGACTAATCTCAATTTGTCTCCACTACTTTGAGATCTGATTTTATCTGTTTCCTTCTCTTTATGTTTAGTTTTTCCTTACATTGCCTCTCATTAAACCTTTTCTTCCACTTGACAAACTCTTTTCCAATTGCTTTTACTCTTTAGAGACAGCCTATAATTTTCCCATGCTAGTAACGAGCTTCTGATTGACCATTCCTCAGCTTTGAAGAGTATCTTTTACTGTCTCAGATGTACAAATTGTGTAGTTTAATTTATCTTCATCTCCAGCTTCTTCCACCATGCAATGCAGTTCCTTTAATCACTCATCCTGGTTTCCTCAGGTCCACTGTTCACGTTCAGAGATTCTGGAAGGGTCAGAAAATTCGTGGTACCTGCCCATTTCCTGAATGGGAAACTGTTGACTTTCATCTCCTCACTAGCACAGGTAATCCCACGTATTCATTCAATATTCAATATTGTGTGAGTCAGAAGGAGATTATGACAGACTGCTTCTTTTGTTTAAAAGGTAAGCAAAATCTTTTCATTACTCCTGATTGGCTCCCAAGAGATAGGGAAAGGGAGATACAGACAGTCCCATACCTACTTGGAAGGTTTCAGTAATGAGAGAGGATTGCTCTGGTTTGTCCTGCACCTCTCCATGATGCACTGAGGGCAGTGAACGGTTACTGTGAGCACTGGAGCAGATTTCCTTCCCTGGCTTATCAAGGGCTTGCTGGAGACCAAGTCAAAATTATATGTACACTTTGAAACCAAGGGAGAACCAGACCCTTCTTTAATACACTGAGAATTCATTACCAAATTTCAGGGCACATATTCCTTGGAATGATAGCTTAAAGAAGGATGAGACAAAAACTGAAGGAGCATGATGCATTCTTTGTATGTGACCTCTCTCGTGGAATAGGGAAGAATGTAACAATCTACACAAAATTAATATACAGTAAATTAAGTGGGCTCATGTGTCATATATTAAAGAAATAGCTCTGCTAAAGAAGCATACCTGACCACAAGGCCTTTACCAGCTTTTATAAGAGTAAAATAGATTATATGAGATCTACTCAGTTCTTTGCTCTATTTTGAAAGAACTTTGAAGTTATCTATATTAAAATTAAAAAAAAAAATTAAAAGATCAGCACAAAACCACACCAGACACAAACAACCAAAGGAAAAGAAAAAAAAAGAAAATAAAACCACAAGCATTTTTTTGCTATCTAATTCTCATAGTTTCATTTTAAAAATATAAATCTATGAATCCAGCCCAAGGTGAGAATTGTTTTATAGTATCAAGGAAGTGGCCTATTTCTTGCAGCACCATATGTCTGGCAGGAGCCAGGGTCTAAATATTCAGTTGAAGACAGAATTTTGTGATAGCAAATGAGGATGACAGTTTTAGACCCAGGTCTCTCATTTACCAGTATTTCAGATTAAGTGTTGTAACGCTGGAGATCCTTGTAGCATTGGATTTCTGTTTATTCTGTTGGATTTAATCTGACTTTGGTGAAATAATGTGATATTGCATATTGACAGCCTAAACATCCAAAGTGAGAAAAAAAAGGGTTTCCTTTTTATTAGTTTTGAATTTGCATCTCTCTATTATCACTCCTTTTCCTTGTGTTATAAAACAAGGAGAACAGAATCACTGGATCTATATTCTCTGGACCAGCCATGGTTTCACACACTTTTTGTCACATTCTAGAGGAAGCTGTGATATTGTTTTATACAATGCCGGTAGTACCACAGCACTTCAAACAGGTCTGTGAAATGCAGTTCCTTCTATCCCTGCTGTTATAATTTTCTAGGATCTTAGAAAAGATCCTAAGCCCAAAAAGTTGGTTTAAGATCTCCACTTCTCTAACAGCAGAGTTCGACATCTTCTGTCATTGGGTTTGCAGCTGTTGGTCAGTCTGGGAGAGGTTCCAAATAGTCTTTCTCCCCCATTCTAACGAGCAGGCAGGTCCAGAGGCAGCTGTTTTTGCTGTTGTGCCCTCATGAGTGAATGACTGAGCCCTAAAGAAGGAGATTTATTTTCTCTTATCCATTATGTAGCACCAAAACCTGAACTCAAAACTTTCTGCAGTTTTAAGAGGTCTTCCCTCAGCGTCCGGGGTCTTCCTGAGTAAACTGTGCACCTGATACTACTCAGACCCTAATTACTGTAAGTCAGGCATTTCTTTCTTTCCACAAGAAACCCTTTTGTGTTATTAAAATACAAAAAATGCCTAACTGACTGACTTCCATATAAAGGGGGAGGGGAAGGAGCTGCACTCCTAACTTGAGTTACTCGAGCATAAGCTATTTTTATTCAATTGAGCCCTTTAGTTCAGATTAGCATCATAGCTTCCTTTCAATGTACAAGTTACTTTGAGTTCTTAGTTCAGTGTTGAAAAACTAACACTTCTAGACATCCCTGGCAAGTTCAAATAAAAATCCATTAGGAACTTCTGAATATAAACCTCACTGAAAAGTTGAACTTACAGAAGTGGCTGTCTGCAGTGAACATGAATCTTTACAGGAAAATAAGGAAACAAGCTAAGGTAGCAGGGGAAAAGTCTTGTTTGTATTTTGCATCTTAATATTGGGAGAAGAAGACCTGCAGGTTATAGCAACAAATTTGTAATGGATTCTGAGAAAACAGTGAAAAGGTTATGGTGATGGAGAGTGGTATGTGCATTTTTTCTTCTTCTATCTCTGTGTAGTAAGAGGCAATCTCACCAGGGTCTGATTCTCTTAGAAGACTATTGGTTGGTTTTTTTAATTTATTTGTCATATATTACAAGGGAAATATATTTTGTTATAGGCTAATATTCATATAATAATAACAATAATAAAAGACACCATTTTCATGCTGTTACTCCACGGTCTTAATAAAGAAGGCCACTGTTTTAACAGATTGAAAAGTCAGAACTGACCAGGAAGAAAAAAAAAAAGCCAAAACTCTTCTCTAAAACTATTGCATCTGAAGGAAGCTGTAATTATTTCCTTCTCTGTAAGTTACAGCAACATATTGAAAGTTAATAAAGATAAATGTAACATTTACTGGGTAATAAGATATTGTGGAAAGAAATAAACAAACGTAGGATATAGTACATCTAAGTAAACACAAAGGTTGTAAAACCTTCAAACTCAAATATCAAGAGCACTGCAAATTAATGCTGCACACAATAGACCCTTTGGAAGCTAACTTAATCCACCCCCATGTATCTACATGAGGGCCATGCATAACAATGCATGAGCTGGATTTCCATTAGAGTTTCCTCTGCAGGCTGTCAGTTGTTTGAAGAAATAACAATTTCCTAGGCATGAAAGCTTTTTCAGAATGTTCCCACTGATGTGTAATAAAAGTGACTTTACTTTTTTTCCTTCCCTGCTCTCCTTCAGCCCCTCCCCCTGAGATGTGACTTCTGGGGGAAGAAGAGGATGGACTTAGACCCTTGGCCCCCTACCAGTTTACCTTGCCAGGATTATCAGTGCAGGTGTTAAAATAATTGAAGGTGTGGTAGGAGATACAACCCCTAATAGCTTTTCCTATATGGAGATTACCTAGGTAGAGAATGCCAGAGTACCTGAAGAATAGGCAAGTGAGTACCTTATTAACATAGCACCATTCAGCGGCAGCTGCATATCTGGAAAAAAAAAAACCTTTAAAGAGCCTATTCATCTATGTTAATGGGCCCATTGCACAGTACATTGTGTGGGAAATTAAGTCTCTGGCTGTGAACTTCCTGTGCTGTGCAAGCTGCCTTGACTCTTTTTTATTGCTTCAGTGTTATTATCTCCTCCTGGAAATAAAAACAATCATGTTCTCACATTTGAGAAGCCAAAACATTCCCAGATAACAAACTGGTTGAAAGTTTCTTTTGTTTCCCTTATTAAGTGAAAAAATATGTTTTGAAATTAAAGTAAACCCTAAATTAACATCAAAGCCCATCAAATTAGCTGAGCTGTCATATGCATGACAATGTTGGGTTTTCTTTTTCCCCCCCCTCCCCTGTAAAATACACAATTTAAATTGCTTTCGTATTTATTGTTCCTTCCTTGGAATTAATTTTTGCCACAAAATATGTTAATTTATTCAAATGAGACATGATTTTTGAATGTTTGACTGGCAAAAGAACTGCTTTCCTGCTGAAAGACTGAGGTAGAAAATTTTTATTTTTTTTAAAGCATTTCTCAAAAATATAACCTCTTTCCAGTTTAGCAAATAGTGGACCACTTCTTTAAAAGCAGGTCAAGGCAAGTATATTTAAAAATTGCTTATTCAACTTCTTTTCAAGCTTTGTCATGAATTTGAGAGTAATATACAATGTTGTGCAGTCTGTACCACCTTCAAGAAAGAATTATGAAATATTTAAACAATTTTCCATCGTCTCTTTATGATCCAAGTGCTGCACATTGCATCATCGTCATCATTATCATCATTATCTTCATCATGCTGATAAAAGGACTAATGATCAATACTAACTGATTACAACTCAATTAAGGAGGGTCTTTTCAGTGTAAATTTTTTTAATCTTGCCTCTTTTAGTCCTTCTGTATTTTCAAGTTAACCTAATATGTTCCACTATTTAAGATGTTTAATGAGCATACTGGAATATAAGTAAAATCATTATTTAATGTGCTGTATTGCTTTCATGGTACGTACTCAACTTCCCTTGGGCAAGAGGAATTATATAAAGAGCAGCTAAAAAAACCCCAAAAATTCACTGTTAGAAAATGGAAGTTCTTGACATTAACTGAAACAGAATTTATCTCTTCAGATAAGCAGCTGTCTAGAAGCCTTGCAGAGATGGCAAGGAGAAGCTATGAACAAGTTACCAAGCAATAGAGAGTGTGAGGAAGCCAGTGTGGGAGCAGCCTCCCAGTACAAATCATCATTTTATCCAGTCTGTTTGCACAGACAGCCCTCACAACCGTCCTGTTATTTTCCATCAAAATGTTATCTGTGAGCTCTTCAGGACAAGGATGCCTTGGCACACGTGGCACCTTGCTCTGTTTTCTGTGCTTGATAGTGCTCGACAGTGTTATCATAATGCAAATTATTGTTGTTCCTGGTAGGGACTGCACTGAGTGCTCTTCGCTTATCTGCAAGTCTGACAAGTGATAATACAGTAACATCAGAGAGGAAATCAATATTTCATATTAGTTAATGATTTAATTATGGAAATTCTTCCCTTAATGCCATTTGTTAACTAAAGTCACCATAAATTGTATTCTGTTCAGCTCATCTTTCAGTGGCACTCTGAATTACACCTTCCTGACATTTAGATATTGGAATATTAAACAGATTTCTCTTTCCAGTCCGGTCCAACACTTTGTTCACAATGCAGGCCATCTGGGAATGTGTACCCATTAATGATCTGGGAGGCACTGTTAAGAGTTTGCATATTTTAAAAAGTCAGAGAAAATTAGAACTGCAGGAACACCAACATATCACATTCTCATTACATAAGAAAATTTTTCATCTATGTTATTAATTTTTTTCCAGTGGTATCTTGCATTGTATTTTTTTACTCTTCGCTCATGCGTTTATTTTTAAAACAACAAAGCAACTTTTTTTTTTTTTTTACTTTTTTTTTAAGGCTGGAATGTCATGTTATAGTGTGCTGTTGAGAGTTTAGAAATGTAGAATGAAGTCCCAGGCTAGCGATTCCTGTTTAGTCACTTTTACACGGCAATGTTTTTATATAGCAGGTATGCTGTTGGCATTTCAAGAATCACAGAGGCGCCAGTAATTTGGGTGCAAGCAAAATTTTTTGAAACAGTTCTTGTAAAGATAATTCAGATTAATGGGCCATTTACAGTCTTGCTAACTTACTAACTGGCTATGTGTTCTAGGTAATCAGGGTGACATTACTGCCGGCACAAAAATGACATCTCGTCATCAGAAATTTTCTTCATTGGCATGGAAAATGCCAGGCACATCACCTCTGACTGTGTGGCCACCACATCTATTAACCTTATTGATTTGGAGTCATGCTGTGCCACACTGGAAAACTACTCCCTGCTGAAAGACTCAAGTGGATCAATCCTGAACCATGAACAAAAACTCAATAACTAAATGTAGTAGGCACCTTTCTCCATTAAGTATTCCTCAAAGTAAATCACATTAGAGAACATCACTGTGAGGAACTTACCTTGGGATACTGTGATCTCACAGAAACCAACAGGGTAAACAGCAAAATAGGAAGGCAAAAGATTGGACATTGCTAAATAAACTTTATATCTCTTGATCTTGTTCTCAAATATCTATCTTTATGTCACAATATTTTAATTTTATTCTACAACTCTGTTCCCCTTTCTAAACCTTAAAATATTTTCCTTGCTGTTTGTTTTTCATTATGATTGTCCCTGGTAAGTCATCCGATGACAGATGATTATGAAAAAGAAAGTTTTCTATCCTTTATGAACCCTTCAGCATTTTCATGTATTTATAAGCATTCTTTCTTGAGACCCTCATTGTGATGGGGTTTGAAAATGAAACAAGCCAACTCCTTTCAGCCTCATACAGTTAACAAAGAAGGCAACAAAAGGACTTCCAGAGCTTCATATTTCCTGACAAAAGATAGAGGACGGCAGCAAGCCCCATTCATATTTAAATGTTCCTGGCTTTGGAATTAAAAGTCCATCTTTCATGTTACCATTTCCGTTCCTCACTTTTTGTTGGTGTTTGCTGGCAATGAATACTCTGTCCCAAACATTAATGTGACTCTTCAGTTCAGTCTGCAGAACTTCTGTTCTTAGAAAATATTCCTAGTCACAGACAACTGGAGATTTCTTAAACAGCACTTGCAAATCATTATAGCTTATAATTGTCTTGCAAAACTGATTTAGGACAAGAAAAGTGTGGGTGCAACCACTCTGTGCACACTGAGTAATGACTGATTGTAGCTGAGTAAGTTTTTTAAGGGGCCAGAGGGACCCTTCTCCTCAGAAAAATTACTTACATAAGTAAGAGGTACAGGAGAGGACAGGATCATTTCTGTTGATCAGTACTGTTACAAATTTGCCTGAGAGTCTGATCTGAAAACTTGACAGCATAACCTGAAAGCAAAGGGTTGAATTTTGCTTTGGTTTTGATGTTAATGGACAGAACAAAGTTCATTAAAAATACTCCTTGCCCTGTGTTGGAACCTGCCTATCATTTGTATACATATTGGTATTACATATTTTACTATTTTATTTCTAGGTGGATTCTGGGTTATGCAAAAAAGGGAAAAGAAAATGCAATGGCAGAAGTATTAACAGTTACTTGGGAAAAAAGTGATTTCTCAAAGCCATGTAAAAGTCTGGAAAGTATTCTTTTTATTCCTTAGGAAATAACCCTGGGTATCTAATTAATATCATGAAATTAAGGCCATTTATCTGAAAAACTGAAAAAAGATCTATATATGCACCAAAGTTCAGTGTTTGTCCCTGAGCTCTAACACAAGATATACTGTGTGAATGTCTAACATGGGATACACCATATATCATCTCTATTTAGAGCCCCTAGGCAGGAAGTATGGATAAAAAAAATAATCAAAATTACTGTTTTTCTTTACTGAAAGCCCTCTAAGGAATTCATTGGAATGAGTTCTGTCTGCCCATCTAATTGATAATTATTTAATTAGCAATTTATAATGATAATGGGATTTTACCCCCCACCAGTCCATCTTGTCTGTAAGAAAAATATAAGTAGACAACCTTATGTATTACTTTACCACTTTTGGCAGTTGGCACAAGATATTGTGGGCCAGCGTTGTGATTTCCTACAGTTAAACCATAAAGGCAATGTATTCATATATTTCCTTTGCCTACAGTGTTTCCTTTTCTCATTACCGTGGGTGACTGGCACTCTCACAATGTGTGTGGGTGCACAGGCTTGTTGTGTCACCGTGGACAGTTCTAAGAGCAGCTTCATTAGTTCTTTTTACAACAAAAGCTAGGTTTTTTTTTCCTGCCTTCTCTTTCTTTCCCTTAGTTGGCATGCGGGTTGAATTTTTCTTGGACCCCCTGCTTGACTTTTTTTAGAGCTCCTTTTGAACAGTGCAGCAGTGTGAACACTAGGAATTGTAACTGATAGACTGTTTGCAGGAGAACTCATGAAAGTTCTCTTTGTTCACTTCACATCAACCAGGTTTATGCAGACCCTCCCCCATCTCAGGGAAAAGGAAATCCACTTTTAATTATACATTGATGGGAATCACTGTATAGTGAAATTGCATCAAGTGGAGAATGCCCACTTTATTCTCTTTTATCTGAGAATCCAAAAGAAGAACTGGTGTAAAAAAAAATGGATATGCAAGCATAGACTTCCCAATATAGAGCCAGGCCTGCCTAATTTAAATCAATCTGCCAGCTCCACTTCCAGTCCTGATTAGAATTTTCATCTGAATCTTTGCACTGTGAGGGTGTCTTGTCTTTAATCCTCGACCCAGAAAGGTCTTCTTGAGATCTTACAAAAATTTTTAAAAATCACCAAAACAATATTTTTTAATGCAAAAGGAAAAAGTTGTAAGCATAAGAATATATATATTTTTTTCCCTTTTTCTCCCTCAGACAAGCATATTGAAATTGTGTAGAAGAATCTCGAGGGCAAAAAGAAAGAAGATAATCTAGTGGCAGAATGAAGAGATTACATAACCTGGTGAGAAGTATAAGTAAACAAGAGAAGCACTTTGTGTCATTTTATGTTGCTGTGCCCAGTGAAATGAATGGAATTCTCCCCTCCAGGGGACTCTGAGATTATAAATCATTTGAGTAATCTGCTAATAAATATGGAATGTTAATTTTCTTTCTTTTTTAAATTAATATCACAAGATACTATGAATAGAGACAATGAAGCAGGATATTCAGCTTTATTGTGTATACTATCAAAGTTTATTATAGTTATATTTGCCTTTTGAATCTTCCAGTGCAAAAGGGAAATACTGGTGGTTTTTTCAAAACATTCAGTCAGGAAAGAAATAGTTTGGAAAATGTTCTTGAAGATATTTTTTTATAATCTTTCTTAAATCGCCTTATCTTAGTTTTTCCAATTAATTTACTTTATATGATTTAGTAACTGGGTTTTTTTTTTTTATATTTCCTGACCAAAAAAAGTTAACAACTGCAAAAGAAGTGTTGTGAAGACCAAAGAGAAAGCAGCCTGCCTAGAAACTTTGTATGATTCTGCCCTTAGATGTTTAAGCACGCACATGTAAAGGGAGTTGGGTAAGACAGAAATGTTCTCCATGGATATGAGCAGGAATGTGGGCCTGGGAAATGAAAGAAGGTGATGTTGATCTTATCTCAAAGACAAAATCCTGATTACCTCAAGGTCAAAGACAACAGTGCAATTCTGTCTCGAAGCAACACCAAGAACTTGTTGAGCTGTTGGTGGGCCCTTGACTTAGGGAAAAAAAATGTGCATTACATCCAGGTAAAACCCAGGAAAACTCCTTCCAGTTTCCACCATTAATATTGGGTACACTCTGCTGCTTGGTCAAATCACAAATGAATGACTAATAATCCTTTTGGCCTCATTCAGATAGAGATTTCTACTCCTCTGCTGTCTCACATTATCCCAGATTTTCTTCCATGAACCTTCAAATGTAACTTTATTTCTTTCCCAGAAAAAGTCTGAACAAGAGGAAAGCCTGTTGATGTAGTCTGGGGAGATGAGGAGCTGGATGAGGCAGAGATTAGAAGTTATGTAGTCTTAAAGAAATTGATTTGGAACCAATCCATGACTAATTTTCTAGTCTAGAATATCCAGTAAAAACAGCCATGAGCCCAGGAAGTCTCCTCTGAACTTCATTTCTTTACACATTTAATCAGTTCTCTAAGTCATCTACAGATGGATGTAGTGACAGAGATGTTCTAAAAAGACCAGGAGTCTTCCAGAGCATTTTTATTTATTTGTCAGAGCCATGAGTTTCCAGTTTGAAGGTAAGGTAGGTCCCAAGTCTGTAAGATTACATGAGTCTGTCCATTCAGGTTCTGCAATGCCAGAATGGGAACATCATAATTTTCCAGGTGGTCATAGTTTCAAAGAACAAGGAAAACAGGAGATATTTAAGAGCTAAATACTAATTTCTTTGGATATTTTTTGGCAAAACAAAGACATTTTGTAATATTATACCAAATAAAGCAATTTGAAAAGGTTCATTAATCCCCAGGAAAGAAAGAAATTACTCTTAAAATGCAAATCCCAGTAAGATCCCAGGACTAAACCTAAAATTATTCAGAATAGGCAGCAGGTCAGCTTCCGTGCAAATGAGATTTCACTAGCCAACCACCAAATGACACAGAAGCTTGGGAACTGAGGCCAAAGTCACTGGGGGGACTGATCCATGTAAAGGAGCCTCAAGAAAAAGACTACAGTGGAACAACTGATGCACAGCAGGAGTTGCCTGGAAGTGGTGCCTCTCTGCCTGCTGTGAGGGAATCATCCAGGGAGAAAAAGATGGGAATGGAACTGACTTGGGAAATGCTGAAGGCAGGAGCCTGAGAATCAAAAAGATAGCTTAGAAATATGGTAAAAAGTAAACCTTAGGTTTGATTGTTCTGGTTTGCTTCCTTTTTACATCCATACTGGAGGTTATTTAAGAGTCCTCAAAGACCAGTCTAAGGTTTGCTGCTGAGAATAAAGCTACTGAGATGGATGATGTTCTTACAACAAAAGAGTTTTAAAAAAAGTGGGAACATTTTCTTGTCATGGCTTCGTTGTCTGGATTCTCTATAGCTCTCCTAGAATAGACCAGGGCCACTCCTGCTTTCAGTGAAGTTGCTCATTCATTTACTCCCTCATTCAGTTTAGAATCAGGACTTTTTTTCTTTAAAGTTCAGAAAAATGTAGTTCAGCAAGTTTCCTTCTGTGGAGAACTTAGGATCACTGTTTGAGAGAAAAGCCCTTGAGGCTGACATGCTTTAGTTGGAGTTCTGCTGAACTGAACTTGCACATTAAGTACTGTACCTTGCTCTTTCCTGCTGAAGCATCCCTTAAGACTCTGAGTGTGTAAATAAATAAAAATGGTATACAGCCTCAGGATTTATGCTGTGGCATCTATGAAGAGGCTGTTTGGGTTGCACAGCGAGCCAAGAATTGCTAGGTTGTGGATACACAAGCCATATCATCCATTCTCAGTGGTATGCAGTGGAAGACAGCCATACCAATAGAAAATTCACCAAGCCAGACTTCCACAGATGGATTTTTCTAGTTTAAGCTTACTTTGGAACCAGGGCTAATGTGAAGCTGATTTAAAATATGTTGGATGTAAGCCTATAGGTTCTTCAGTAATCTTAGGTCCCTCTGCATGAGCATTCTATTCCATATAATGACATATTATTATTAGCAATCAGAGGACAGATTTTTCCTACTTGTTCATGTTGATGCAATATTGCCCAAGTCCTCACAAAGGTAAGGATGGATTAAAAATCCAATTGGATTTTAGATTGACAAATAACACTAATGATTAAATGCTTATCTTAAGCAAATGCCCTGAATTCAATTTGCTCAGTCTTTAGCAACAGTTTTCAGGCAACCATCACCATATTTGTGGAGATAGAAATGAGATCAGAATTTCTGTAGTCTTCTTGGTTGTGTGTAGCTGCCAAGGCTGACATCTATTAATGGAAAAGCCTTTGACAATAACACATCTCTGTTCGCAAGAATCTGAATAGCAGTGACAGATCAGGAACCCCATTTTGATGCTCACTGCATATTTTTCTTTTCTCCTCAGTTCAGACATACTCGTTTCATTAAGTTGGGTCAGTTAGGTCAGGCAGCCTTATAATTATCTCCCAGAACCAAAGCTCTGGCTGAACTTTTAGTTCAGAACATTGTGTCTTTCCCGGGACCTCGTGGGGTTATCCTCCATTTCACTTCAAAATTACGAGGACGGATTCTTCTGTGCTTGTGTATACTTTGTGTACCTGCCAAGTCCTCGCCTTCCATTCCTTCAGGTAGTCTCAGAAGTCACTGATTATAAATGCTGATCTGACTCTGTAAGCTTTCAGCAGCACACCTGAGGTTCCCGTTTTCTTTCATGGTGAACAGTTTTTCTTTCTTTCTTTGACTTTTTTGAGGAACTGATTCCAAAGATTTTATTCACAGTAGTTAACAGGTGTGAATTGGTGTTTGCTAGCATAAGTGTCGTGCTGGGTAGCCCTTTGTTCCCCTCCTGCTGCTTCCCTGCTCTATTATGGCAAAACTTACTTTAATAGGAGTTTTTTTTAAATGGTTTGTACAGTGTGTATTTTTAAAGCATATTATGGAATAAAAGTGAATACCTATCAGAACAATGTGTTCCTCTGAACCTCTAACAATTGGGCAGATTTCTTGATTTCAATGGACACACTCCAGAACAAGGGACTTGTACCACCTGAGCAGGAGTGCTAGAATCTGGCCCTCAACAGATGCAGTTTTGTTTCCACCAGCATGTGCCAATTAAAATGATTCTGCTGTAATAAAATATCAGGAGACAGAAAAGGAACCGCCGTGAACTGAGGCAATACTGAAGAGTTAAACGCTTTTTCAGCTGACACAGATCCCCTGCTCCATTGGTGATCAATGGCAATAATGACATTCACTTTGCAAGGTAGTGCTGGGCTGCTGAGGGCTGATTCTGATGCCAGTGGCTGGTGTGAGTCGTTGAGGGATATTAAAAGATCGTGTTGGATGGGCGGCAGGAAGATCTGAAGCCACCAGAGATGTGGAGCAGAAATAATAGGAGGAGTGGTAAGAGTGACACCATTTCCAGAATATCTGAATTAAGAAGGAAGGCAGGAGAAGCTGAGCTGTGTTTGAAATACGTTGTCAGCTCAGTTACAAGTAATTGTAGATAGTTGCAGCTACTAGTGCCTCAAAAATGAAAATGAACTATTAAAATAAAATTTTAGTCTTGCAAGTCTTAGCAAGAGTGGGTTTAGCCAGCAAACAAAACCATAAATAATGTTCCTTCTGATAATTACTTTCCTTTCAATGGGAATACATAATCTACTGAGTTAACTCTCTTTACACCTGTTTCGTGTCTTTGTAACATAATGCAGCCTCGTGGATGTTTCTCCTGATGTCCATAATTTGAGAAGACACTGAATCCTGGGCTCATATGAAAAGACATATCTTATCTAAAAAAACCTATAGAGATAAGAAAGTCTATGCACTTTGGCTATTTTTTTTAATTTTGCCTATTTCTCTTTACTGTGGTTAACACTACTTGTTTTAATAAGAATTCCAGTGCTTGTATTTGCTGAGTCTTTCATTAATTACAACTTAATTTCTGTGCTGTGACACAATTTCAAGCAGATTTCACTGCTGCAGGTTCTGCTACTTTAATTGCCCTTACATTTGCCCTTCACAGCTCAATTTCTTTCTGTTTTCCTGCTTGAGAGTTTTAAGTCTAGGTTTTTATATTTCATACATGTCTGTTTAAAATCTCATTAGGATGGGAGAAATCCAACATCAAAAAGTTAAAAGGAACCCCATAACCAATGAAACAAAAATATAAAAACAAAAACAAAAAAGCCAAACAGAGGGGTTTTAAGAGCAAAGAAAAAAATGCTTATGAAAAAAAGAAGAAACTTTGCTGCATCACCAATATGCCAGGGCACACAGCACTCCTGTATTCAACCACATTATTTTCCTCACAAAATTACACCTCTTTTAAGAGCTCTCAGTCTTGTACTCCCCATAGACATTGTAACAAACCTTGCAAAATGCCTGGTGCTGGCAGAGGCAAGAAAAAGACCTAGATAAAGAAAAGGTTTATCCTTGGAAGTAGAGAGACCTCCAAGACTGAAGATCTTTTTATCAATCTGTAGAAGTCCATTCCCAGTAACCAGAACCCAAATATGGAAGGTTATTTGGTAAAGTCAGACATTGGAAGGCATACACCAATTTAGCAAGTGGCAGGTGACATGAAAAGTCTGGCAGAAATGAGCTATAGCAGAAGTTATTTTAGAAATAAGTGAGTATTTTGTTGAAAGGGAAATATTTTGTTTTGGTTTTGTTTTTTGTTGTTTTTTTTAACAGGAAGCTTGCTTTTCTTCTAATGTCCAATTTGGATGCTAAAGGAAGAAGAAAGTGGTCCTGCAGTCCCTCCCCACACGCAACCTCACACATTAACCTCTCAAATCACTTTGTCTGGAAACCAGCACTTCAACACTAAGCATTTTCTCAAAAAGAGTCATATATATGTTTTCAAATATTTAGAAGAAAAATCAACATTTTGAAAGATGATGCAGAGCAACTTGTGTTCTCTAGATAGGTCTATTTGTGTATTCTTTAGCTGTCAGAAGTAGAACTGTAATTCAGTAATTACCTGCATTACATTCACATCTTCCTTTTTCTCTTAAATCACGCATACACATTTTCAATATATTAGTACTGGATAAGTGGCTAACTATGTCTAGAAGCCTTGTAATGTGTAAATTACCCTAGCCAGTTCTAAGAAGGAATATGTGTCCATGAAAGTGAATTACTCACAGATCACAAATGAAACCACCTTTTCAAAATTATTTCAGATGGTCTAATTATCTGCAAAATGTAGTTTTGGCTTTGCACTGTTGACATTTGTTAATATCCACCAAAAATGCTTGTGGCATTTTTTATGCACAGCAGGAAAATCAGTATGAAACTGGAACTTGTTGTTAATAAAACTTGAAAAGCACAGCTTAAGGTCTTTGTTGAACTATAAATGGTTTAGCCCTCTCAAGCCTATATACTGTCTTAGGGTGAGAACATATGGAAAATACATGTGAAAAAGTAATTACAGAAAGATTTGGGCTCAGGGTATTGATATTAATTAGAAGTGAATAATACTGATTTGAAAACTTGACATTTCAGAAATGGCAAAGCAAAGCAATCACTGACATGTCTGGAATTCGTATTACCTGTCCAAGCAATTTTCTTTTTGCTTCTGTAAGTGCATGGTATTGTTCATTTCAATAAGATATTACAGACAGAGACTAGACATTCAATTCCCCCTTCTTCAGACAACTGGGATTTAAATATCCATTCAGTTCAGTAAGTGGTATGTCTATCATGAAACTCCTTCCTAACTCTATGTCTGTGTTTGCATACGCATGGTTGATATATAATTAATAGGCATTTTGCATCCTTCTGAAGAGCAGAAATATGCACAGTAGTCTTTTAGTTTTTTTTTTAATTTGTGACACAGGCAGTGGATCACTGGCACTGAATATCAAAATGATAGTGCTACATATGTAAGAAAAAAGATCTTTCACAGAGTTAGATCAAAGACAATGAAGTTGGTGATATACTCAAGATTATGTCTCATATTGAGTATGCTTCTCTATCCATTAAGATATATTCCTTTCTTATCCACTGATCTGTTTTGATTTAATTTTTCTTGAAACAAATTTAGTACCAATAGTATGTGTGTGATGGGAGTGGTTTGCAAAGAGGAAAGACCTGCCTGATGGGTTGTGCCCTGAGCCTGGTTTAGGGTAGATGCATTAAATCTGATTTATTATCTGTTCATCTTCAGAATCAATACAACAGGTGCAACAGAGTCTGCTGAAAGTCCTGAAAGGAATTCCTGGAACTCAATTTTGAAAGTATAAATGGAACACTTAAGTAATGTCAGGTCACAGCAGGAAATAAAAATTAAACTTTAGAAGCAGCCTTCAGCACTAGGCTATTGGGAGACTCCTCCAGGTTCACCCTCACAGGACATGAATATAAGACACTAATTTGGATTGAAGAGTCAATGGAAGAGATTTTGCAACAAATAAGAGAAAATAAACAGGATCCAATTATAAATATCAGATTATATGTCTCCAGACAGAATTTATCAGGGAAATTGCTGAATTTTAACTTTGATACCAGGTAAGTTAGCTAAGTATGAATAGTTTCTGTGAGAACAAATATAATTTTATAGGAGGTCAATGAACAATGTGAGATAAGATTGTGTGATCATGATACTACATCTGGGTTTTCTAAAGGCCTTATAAAGGATCCCTAACCCAAAAGATCTAATTTTTTAAGAAATAGGAGAAAAGAGCTTGGATTAATAACCAAATAAAAAACCAGAAGACAACAGGTAGGAATAAAATAACTTTTTTTCACAACAGTGAGTGGTTGCTCATAAAGCACAGAGGACTTTTGCACTCCTTATATTCATAAATAACATTTGTGGAGGGAGGGGGATGATTCAGTAGTTGCCACTGTTTACAGATAGATAATTAAAATTATTTAAGATTGATGGATCTAGAGTTGACTGTGAAGGTTTGGAATAGTATTTTCTAGCCAAATGAGAAACAAAATAGTACGGGACATTCAGCATGTGCTCCAGTTGCTCTAAAATAAGCACCTAGAGGCATCTGATGGGGGGACTTGTCCATATGATGATGGCAGAAGCCATGCACACAGCCAGTCCTTGGATGTGGCATTACATGTCGATGTTTGGAAACTGATATATTTTAACTTATGGAGGAAAATTATCTTATTTGGGTAAGAAGTGTTGAAATCAATGTGTAAATCAAAGCTCTCTGAAAACATCAATAATAGTCAAGATTGAAAATTGATTGTTAAGCATTATTTGAAAAAATAATAAAAAGAGGTATGCTCCTGCATAAAACAGCACTGCTCAGTACTGATCCTTGAATCTCTAAAAAGATACAAGAGAGCTGGGAAAGGATTACAAGGGAGATGGGAAGAATGTAACTGCTTTCATATAAGTTCAAGTACATTAGGAGTCTTCATCTTGCAAAAGCCATGTCAGAAAAGAGATATGACAGAAAACTATGAAAAAACATGAATTATGTCAGAATGTGAACAGGGAATCATCATTCACTATTTCTCACAGTATGAGATGCAAGGCTCCCACAGCAAATGAGCTTTTAAGGTTTAAAATGGAGAAAATGCTGCCAGTTGTGGACTTCATTTCTATACAAAACTATGGAGGTTAAAAGTATAGATGGACTGAAGAAACAATAAGGGGAAATAATGTAGTTTTGGTCCATCAGTGGTTCTTAAACAAGATGACCTGGCAGCAACACTAAGCTGAGTAACTTTGTAATCCTGTTTTTCTAGAATGCAGGAGGAAAAATAGCTTTGTGCATACCATTGTCTCTGCTTCTCTCTAGCCAATGACCAATGCTGGAGCCAAGGAGCAACTATGGGAAATTTGGTCTAACCAGCATAACCAGACTGATTCTGCATTTTTATTATGAGATCCCTCCCCTGACCTGTAGTGCACTGGCTTTTCTATAGCACAAGAAGTGGAGGAAATAGGCAGGGTCTCTTCTTCAACATGTATACCATTGAAAGCCAAGAATTTTTCTTTTTTAAAATCATAATATGCTAAGAGAAACAAAAGAAGCCTTCAGAAGGTTCCTTAAAAAAAAATGCATTGTCTCATATTTGGCTATATTAACTCTGAATCATAGAACATTCATAATATTCCTTATGCTGACAGTTCTGACTACAGAAACAGCCTGAAATCATGACCAAGTTAGAGAAACTGCTGGAAGAGAGCAGCCTTTGAGTAGTTACAGAAACTTTACATAACCAGTTGGGACAGCAGCTATGTAAGGGAAATTCTGGACAATGGTAGGTGCACATGCTGAATTCAGACATGTACAAGTTAGTTGAGAGAGTTGGGATAATACCACTATGGGAAGAAACAGAAACAGGACAAACAAAGGATTTTAATGACCAGAACTACAAGTGGTTGATTCTAGAGCTCCTATTTCTGGTTGGCAACACCCATGCAAGCACATGTCCGCTCTGCCCTGGAACACTTGGCTTGCACCCCTTATAGGTCCTTCATAGATTTTTCCACACAAGCAAAGGCACCTAGAGCTTATTCATAAAGCTCTTATACTTAAAGCAGTTATGCCCAATTCTGGTACATTCCAGAATATGCTGAAGGCAGCATCTTTGCAATGTGGCTCACTGAGTGAGCTCTACAGGGCTTGTGTCAAATCAAACGCCACTAGGAAGGCTTTATGAGAAGTCATCTTTCTCTGACATGCCTGCTAGATGTTTCCTGCTGGCTGTGATTGTTAGGAGCTTTTGCCTGTCCAGGTAGATGTGTTTCTCTTTGCAAGGACAAGTGACATCAATTGACAGCCTTTAGACAAAGCTCTGCTTTACTCACAGAATACACATGAGCAGTGTTCAATTTAGAAATTGTTACAGGTTAAGGTAATATAGTGGTTACAGCCAAAATCCTAATCTGAGCCACAAACAAGTAATAGGATAAAGCAGGCTCCTAATATTTGATATGGCAGTGTTCTTGGACATTAATTTCTAGAATCTGGATAAGAAAAGAGGAATGTGTCTCAAACCAAGGGACTAACACATGAGACCATATGCCTTAGCAGATAAATTACAACTTCAGACAATGTATGAGAAATAATAGAAGCCTGATGAGAAGTGAAGGCAGGGTAAGAACAGTTTAGCAAAGAAAGGTGCTTCTTAGCAGAATCAGACCTTGAAAAACAAATTAAACAGATGGCAAAAGCTTTCTCAGTCATATGAAGAGAAAATAACCAAGAGAGTCACTGTGCACTGAGGACTAAATAGAAATTAAATGTAATCTAGGTGTGACCCAAAATCTAAATTAAGATTTTAATAATTAAAAAAAAGATCAAAATGAGAAAATGAGATTAACTAAAGCATGAATTAATTTTTTCAGAAGTCATTCAGATAAACTTGTTATCTCACACCTTTTATTTTAATGACAACTTGATTTTTGAGATAAAGCAAATGCAATAGATTCAACCTTTCTGCTCTTCGGTAAAGCATTTGATACATTACTACATGGGGAATTATTAGTTAAATTGAAAAAGATAAGAGCAAGTATCAGGACTGTAAGATAAGTAAAGTGACTGAACAAGAGACGAGAGTGAGTTATGTTGAAAGGATTTCTCTCTCTCTCCCTGGAGGAAAGTTGCTTGTAGAGTTCCTTTAGGATTGGTCTGGGGATTAATTTTATTTAATATTTTCCTTAATGGCCTAGGCAGAAAAAGTAGGAGTGTACTAATTAATTTGCTGATGATACGAAACTGGGAGATGCCATGAATACAGAGGAGGATTGGAATATTATACAGGAAGAATTAAATGACCTTGAAGAGTGGGGTAGTAGAAATGGGATGGAATTTAAGGTTGTGCGCTGCAAGGTCATGCACTTAAGGACTAATGAAAAGAACCAGCTATGAACTGTAGGCTCATCAGTGGGAAGTGACAGAAAGAAAAACCACCTAGTTGTAACATTCAATCACAGAATTACTATGAACTACCAGTGCACAGAAAAGGAAAACACAGTTTGGAGATATATTGAGTAAAATATTTTTAATGAAGCAAAGAGAGTATTTATGTCAGTGACCAAGGTGCTTGTTAGACATCACCTTAAATTTCAAATCCCTATGGTTAAGGTGCAAATGTTCTGGGTTTTTTAACAGCTGCAAAGGTATGCTGACTAGTATGATGATCAGAGGAAAAGATGGCCTGTCTGAAAAGAAGCTGTGCCCAGCAAAACAGAGGTTAGAGAGGTAAAAATTGCTATCTCTAAGTATACAAAGAGGTAAACACCAGGGAGAAGAAAAAGCTCTTGAATTCACACAATAATTTTGACATGAGAACAAATGGACTTAAAGTGGCTATGAATACATTTGGAAAAGAAATGGAGGAAAGGAGTGTGGGAGTAAACACAGAATGAGACAGACTTATTTGCTGGGCTTGTGTGATGTGATTCATGTCCCGGCACATGCATGAACCAGACGACTCCTGGTCAGCCCTGTGTCCTGTTTTTCAGGCAGCCTTGCTTACAGCCCTTTTCTTGGCTGACTATATTTTCTGGGATATTTTCAGTTGTACTTGTGGGTATATATTTTATAGCATACCCTCCTTGATATAACACAAATATTTGATGATATCTTTAGCTATCCATTCTCTTCTTTCTTGAGGCAAACAACAATAACAGCCCATGTCTTGCAATGTCCAGAACAATGGAATAAAGCAGAAATAAAATGGCTGTTTCTTTACAAATACAACAAAAAAATACAAATTGTTGTATTGAAGAAAAAATCTAAAATATGAATACAGTAGTATAGAAAGTAAGCAGTTGAGTCCCATCAACTCAAAAAAAGACATTCAGAAGTAAGAATTTCACTGAAACACAGTCTCTAATTTTTGACTTTTTGTTCCCATTCAATATATTTGCACACATTTTTGTACGTTCCTTAAGAATGTTTCAAATTTAAAGCTAAATACATTGACCAAACCATTTTTAACATGACGTAATTTTATTGTTACAAAGTTCTTATATTCATGTAGTTCCTTCTCAAAGAATTATACTTGCAATATTGATAGGAATCTTGTGAGGATTACAGGCTCTAATATTTTATAACAATAAGTTGGTTCATTTCTCAGAATATACATATTTTATTTTACTCAGGCAACAATTGTGAGGTTATAATTCCTCGGTTTTATGTCATTGCTATCAACCAGAATAACTGGGGGGTGGAGGAAGCCCTCAGTTCTTTCTCTGTTGAGTGATGTGACTTAGTCATAACAAGTGGAAATTGTCCCAAGGTTCTGCACTGTCAGAACAGTCATATTGCACCATTAATGCCGTCTCAAATGGATACTCTTATTTCATTCTGAGAAATTCTCTCCCTAGCATGTCTCAAATCTCATTCTAGTGTTATAAATTAGCAATGCAGGGGTTGAGAAACAGCACCAGCACACTCTGATACTGAGTAAATGCCAACAATCCTGTGATTCCCAGGAAAGGCTTTTTCCTTTATGCTAAACTAGTTAAATTAAACAGGTTTCTCACTGACTAAGGAGTTACAACTATTGAAAGTTTGAGATTATTTGTAATGACTGATGCATCTGACAAATACTGAATTATAACACTTCGCCTGTGTAACCAACAGCTTATTTCTTTTTGTCATGTGCTGTTGTGTTGTGTTTCATCAGCTTCAGAGACGATGCAAAATAATGCAAAGTGACACCATGAAATACAATAAGATGTGACATAACACATTAGAAATTTAAAGAATGAAAAGCTTCAGTCAATTCAGGAAATAGGAACCCTGTCCAAATTTATTATGACAAGTAAGAACAGTGCAAACACTAAACACTGTTTTCAAACCAGAGGGCACCATTGTTTTTTGACCACCCAAATTGCTTGCAGATACTGCCATCATCTTTATTTTTAGTTTAATTTAATAGCACAGAGCTGCAAGCTTTTTCAGTTTGGGTGGTGTTTTTGTTGTTTTGGGGTTTTCCTTTTCTCCCTCCCCAGCCTGCCATGAGAATCTAAATTGGCATCTGAGTGACTTGGCATGTTTGTCGGCAGCTTTCCATTCCAAACAAACCCATTCCTTGACATTTCAAAAAGATGTATTGCTAACATGTTTCCAAGGATTTTGTAAAAATCCAATTCTGTGAACACGGGCTCAAAATGGTTGAACAAAAAAGCATCTGTGTTAGTAGAAAAGAAGTGGTTTCAGTTCATATCTAGGGTATGCTAATTGAAAATCTAGAAACAGGCTGCTTTCCTGTAGAGTACTAAAATGAATTCAAATATGAAACAACTCTCTTAAATCTGACTACTCCAGACTTTTCTTTCTCACATTTTCACTGTCATCTATTCATATCTGTCTGGTGATATTTAGGTCTGCATTAATGGATTAAAGTCCACATTGATCTCAGTTGGAAAATATGAGTTGCTGTTGCTGATCACCCTATGCTATTGCCAAAGCCTTCTCCTTTGCTAGTAAAGTCAGATTCTATTGAAGTCTATCCCAAATAGTCATCTGTATAAACAATGATATGTGATTCCAAACTTCAAGCACATTTTCTGACCAGCTGTACTAACCATTTTTATGTAAGTTTTATTTAAGGGCAGCACTACCATGCCGTGAAGTCAGACAATGAAGAGATTAAAACTATTTTTTTTAAAAGCCTTTTTAGGGCCTGGATGGCTCATTTGATCAGACACTGGCCTTTCATCGCAGGGAAAAGCAGCTCATATCTAGCCCTGACTGTTGTGTTCAGAAGTAATCTTTATGGGATGCTTACAAAATGTTTATAATGAAATGAGTACCAGGATTCTTGGTTTATTGTCAGGACAGTGAAGAAGAACAGGGAGCTGCCAACTAGTGCATGTGCAGGTGAAAATTAAGTCTCCTGAAAGGGATTTTTTAAAAGTGCAAAGCTCATACAGGCACCTAGCTAAGTGAATAATAGACAGGTGATTGCTAAAAAACACATCTTCCCTGGAAAATCAAAATTAAATTGTATAGCAAATCCTTCTAAATCAATAAGTGCTATAAAAATCTCTGTGAAGATTTATTTTTGTGCACAAAAGGATAAAATCCAATGTTCATTGAAATGGATGAAGAAATAAATGAATTAAATATATACTGTTCTGTCATGCTCCTGACACTTTAAAAAAAAATAATAATTCTGAAGCAGATCCTTAGCTGAATGGTACATCTGATTAGCTCCAATAGCTAGATTTCATGTAAATCAGAAAGCAATATATAACTACATAACTATTTTTCAGAGATAAATCTGCCATTATTTGAGCTTTGTGTATTACATCAGCTGAGAAAGTGGCTCAAAAATGTTCATCTACATTTTAACATGAATTAGGATCTGAATTGGTAACATTGCAGTAGAAAAAAAAGTCATGTTATAAATTTAAGGCTGCTTCAGCAACTTTCTTGAATTTGTTACTTTCAGGTAGAATAAAATTTGATACTGGTGCGATTTAAAGCCAGCTTTTAAAGTATTTATGTAACTAGCCACAGATCATTTAAAATCTGGCCTGTGTTATTGTCTGTTTAAAGAACTACAATTGCGGTTGCACGATACTGAATTTCAGTACATCCAGAAAAACAAGCCTCAGGAAAGCAATCTTCCAGCTTTCTGTGTTCTCTAACTGCAGTCAAAGAACAGCATATTTTTTTCAAAATCTGGTTGCAATTATTTTTTCCCTTAAAGTTTAATGATTATTAGAACTTGGCAAGTTAAAGCTGAGTATCAAAAATCTATAGGCTTTCCATGATCTAATGGTTGGCTGATACATTACTATTAATAAACTCTTTTAAAAATATAAGAACTTAGTTTCAAGTTTTATAAAATAGCCAAATTTTTGCTGCCCAATGAGATACCACATATCTGGATATAAACATATATATATGAATATATGTAAAGCAATCACATCACACAGATAATGTGTAACACAGGCTGAGTTTAGCTGGTTATGGAGAAAGGCTCCAAGGGGCCTCTGGGGCTGTACCTGTTATCCCATCCTATCACTTGGATGCAGATGCACTGTAGGGAACTTCTCCATTCCTGTACCCCGCTTGTTCTGCACTCTGCAGAGCAGAGGAGGGACCCCAGGGATGAGTTAGCAATGGGAGAAGAGCCGTGGACTTCAGCTAGTGGCACTCAGAGCTGGCTGCTTGCATTTGCAGCAGTACTGTGAGCACTTTTCCTCTGTACAGGGAAGTAATCTGGGAGGCTGCACGCCTCCTCTCACCCCCCTGGGATGGTCTGGCTTCAAACTGTGCCTTCAAAAGAGCAAGTTGAAACTGGCATGGCAAATTGCTTATATTGTAATTTATGAACTCAGTGGTGAGTAAAATAGTTGTGTGTTCTCTATTCTTGCAGTTTCTGAGTACAGGTTCCTCAGTAATAGCCTACCAGTTTAATGAAAATAAGGGCTGGGAGAGAGGAGGGTTCTGCCCATTTATTCCTTGGTTCCTCTGGTACAGCTGCCAAGAGAACAAGCTGAAGTGGGGTCTTTTGTCAAGTGGACGCCTTCCCACTGGGTGTGGAGCAGCCCACCAATATGTTCAATGTGAGTCACCAGAAACCCATCACATGGTAGTGACTTCCAGTAACCAGGGACCTGTCCAGATTTGAACCTGTAAGCCAAGGTGAAAAGTTTTCTAACTCAGCCTTCCCCTGGGCTTACCAGCATCTGACCATTTCACACTCAGAAAAGAATAACCCTCCTCAGACAGTACTGATTTTATGCACCAGATTCTGGAATCACTTTTTCAGCTGTGTTTGCTGCACCTTTGATGTCCTCAGAACAAATATAAGCTATATAATAAATACAAAGATGTTCTTCTACACCAGCTCTTGGTAGAAACCATTGATTTTTTTTTATTATTTTTTTTTATGCGTACCTCTTCATGCCGGCTTCTGGAAAAAAGCTGCCTTGCATTTTCTAGGGATAACAAATTTATACAGAGCTGGCTATGGATAGGATGAGGGATCTTAATACTTTTCTGTACTGAAATTAATATTGGAGCAGAAAAGATCTGTAAATTGTGTGGCATTTTGAAGTAAACAGGAAACTGAATGGCAAATATTGTTTTCACATACACCAAAATGAATATGGACCAATTGGTCTTGGAAAGCAGTGGAAATTCTGATAAAGAAGCTGAATTCTCCCCACAAGTTTAAGTACTCCTTTTATACCTTTAAACCTCACAACAGATGTGAAATAAGTTGCTAGTACTTAAAACGATATTAATATTGCTAATGTTTAGTAATATGTTTGAAGTTCAAATTCAAAGGATGGCATAGGCTTTTCTTATTTCTTATCCTTTCATGTATTAGAGGTTCCAAACAGATATTAGGAAACAGAACTTCTTCCAGCTTCAATAGCAAGGAGTTCTGAGAAAGCAATATGCAACCACTGCTACCACACTGTAATGTGTGTATAGCTTCAGGTCCCATAAAGGCAAAAAACTTCTTGCCTTCACACTTTCATTGACGGAAAAAAAATTATTGACCCTATATTTGCCATATTTAAGATTATTACAACATTCAAAGGAAACATATTCATTGAGGAAAAAAAAAGAAAAAATAAAGAATTAATGAAATTCTAAGTTCTCAATTGTTAAACCACACACTCCATTTCTAATTGTTTTTAAATCCTGTTGGAGCTCAGTGTAGGGAGCTGAAAGGCTGAACGAAAAAGACTGTAAATCCACATAATGCTAGTTTCTGTCAAATGGCAAGATTTCCAAATGGCAAAGCTTTTTGCATTCTCATTTGAGTATTCTGCCTTAGTGTACAAATGAAGGGAAAATAAAAATCAAACAATAACTGAACTTTGCTGTGGTGTCCAGATGAGAACCATGTTCTGTGCAGAAGTGATGGGCATGTAAGCCCTTCGTATCAGGAAATCTGTCTGGCACTCATCAGGCAGTGTTACTTGATCACAGCTGGATAAAAATGCACACCCAGGGCAAATCTGTAAACACCAGCTTAATCTGCATGGGAAAAGTTACTGTCATCTCCTCCGACAGAGAAAGCCTTCAGGACATTCCAGCAGTAACAGTCACTTCAGTTTGTTACAAATGTTGTCAGATTTAGACACAAAACCATTATAGATGTCAGAAAGCTACAACTGAAAAAAAAATAAATGTATTGCTTTTTAGGTATTTTGGGTTAGAAAAATGAGGCAAGTCAGTAGTTTTATCATATGACCAAAGAGTGCGTGTGGAGGGATTCCTATTATACAGCATTTGCCAACAAGCTACATTTTAGACTGTAATTTGCTATTCTCTATGCCATTTAAAGAGATTTTTCTTCAGGGGAGGGATTGTAATTTGGATAATATTTTGCAGGAATCTTCTTAGTGCATAAACTAAAAATGACTGTGTCTTTAGGATGTGCCAAAACATGCTTCTGACTTTTTATGGCTCTGAAAACAGTCATATTTTCAATTGCAAGACCAGAGCCCATTACTCTTGTAATCAGCCCTGAAAAACACCCTAAATCACTTCATCATCAGAATAGATATAAACTAATGCAGAAAAAAAGGGCTTTAATCAATTCTAGACAGTTTAGATAAATAATGCAGTTAGAGATCCATAGTTTGCTTGTCTTTTTCAAAAGATATTCCCGTTTCCTTCAGAGAGAATATGCATCCACAAAAAAAAAAAAAAAAAAAAAAAAAAAAAAAAAAAGGAAACTTTCATTTAAATTTAATGTGAGTTGGGCCAGACCCCAGAGTTCTCAATGTGAAAATCATAATGCTACAAATTTCCTCTCCGACCTTGTATCGTCCCTTCTACCCTCCCATGCCCACGCTCATGCATAACAGAGGTGTAGAGTGACTGGTTTCTGCAATGTGTTAAATAGAAGGAAAGGGAACATTCAGAAGAAAACTAGGTATTTGGGGCTTTCTTCAACCCAAGATTAATGTCAAGAGATTTTTCTTAGCATTAGTGTCAGTGCTAGCCAGGAAAAATGATCCCATTAAAGGGCCCCTCATGAATAATTCATGAGGCCCAATTTAGCGTTAGTACTGAGGGTGAGAGATAAACAGGTGATAGAGTTTGTCGGGAAACCATTGCACTTGACATGGTATTTTGGTGTTATTAATATTTTTATTTTTTTTTAATCTGTATATGTATTAGAGGAAGGAGACATAACTTGTGTATTAAGACTCGGGTTACTGTTCAACTTTGAGTTGAGGATTTACGTGATCTGTGTTTCCAAATCATTAGTGATGAGCTATTCCCCCTAAGTGCATTAAAGTAAAAAGCTCCATAGACAAGCTGGTAATTTAAGGGCTGTGTTTGGTAACAGGATTCTTCAGTTCTTTGCTGTTCTCTTGTAAGTCCATTGTGAGTATGGAAGAATAGTTGCTGAATATAGCAATTAAGGGCTTTTTCTCCCCAAATTAAAAGTTACAATATTTTTGCAATAATTGTGGTAGTTGAATAATTTATGTCCATTTAAATAGGATTGCATTTAGCACTGGTGTTTACTGAAAATCTTTTTGTGTTTAGTGTAAGAAGGTGGAAACAAAAGTGGTGTAGAAATACACGGAGGCCTGTGAGCATGAGTTTATTATCATGGCTGTGCAAACTGTCAGACTTCAAACTACTGATAATTGACTTCTTTAAATTATATCATGTATTGGTAGATTCCAATCAAACAGAAGTTACTAGAGATGGGGCTAGAGCTGGATGGACTGTCTCAGCAGGTCACAAAAAAGCTCCTAGTAAAGCTTTAGTAAGAAGCCTTCAATTTAAGCAGTGTGTCCTACTGACTTTCATGCTTTTAGAAAATCAAAAAGAAGAGAACAGACATAGAGTTGCTCAAAGTGACTGAGTGTTGTGCCCTTTCCATGTTGGCCCTTGGAAGGCCAGACACAATTAACATCTCTGCAACCATGTTGTGCCAGTGGTCTGCAAACCACTCTCCTTCTCACCTGTCATGGAGAAATGACCACCAAACACTTCATGGGTTTGTTTCATATTATGTATTTTGCACTCCTCACTTTTAGTTAGAAATAGAAAGAGGAATTCTAAATCCCCAGGAGCTCTGAATACACAAAATTTGAGAGCTTACTAGGCCCATATGTGCTGGGCCTGGAAATGTGCTTTTTTTCATTATATCATACCAATTTTTTGCATAGGAAATTATTCTGATTTTCACCAGTAGAATTTCACTGCTACTTCCAAGTTGTAAGGAAGGCAAATGAGATCAGCACACCTCCCCCTGGGTTTATTCTGATAAATATTTACTGAAGATTGAATTCTACCAAAATGCCACTAGGATTTTGCTCTAAATAAAAATTATGTCATTGGACTTGTGGCCTCTATTGCCATGATCTGTGATCTGTCAATCCCAGATGCTCATTCCCATGCAGTGGCTACAGATTGCATGGTTGAGCTGGTTTAATCCAAAACTAGGATGTCTCCACCAGTGAGTGATTGGCCTAGAGGCATGAAGTGACAGGACAGTACTTCAAATTTAATTTACTTAAGTGATGTTGCTGGTCTTTCTAGAGTGGTCACCTCTGTGGGACATTGGTTTTGTAAGCTAAATGCACATTTCTCAGTGTATAATAATCACTATCCCCTTAAGCCCCATAGGGCAACATAAATCTACTTTAAAAAAAATTCTGTAGTGACATGTCCATGAAAACGATAGTTTAAATTCATATAGTAAAAACACCAGCAACCTTCCAAGTTTCAGTTCTTGAAAAAACCACCAATATATCATGTTTATAGTAAAAAAAGTTGTACTTTTCTAACTGTCCCTCATGAGCATCGAAAAATTTGGGCAAATAATAATATTCTCTGCTTTGAAATTTCTGTTTTACTCTCAAAGTGGTTAAAAAATGAAAGTGAAACGCAATCTTTTGATTCAGTTGTTGAGGTGAATAATAATACATAACACAGACAACAGGTTTAAAGTATCAGGCTGAAAATGTATCAACCTGATTTTGTAATTCTAAGCACCAATCAAACAGTCCTGGTTTCCCAGCTGTGGAAGATAAGGCCTCCTGCCATCAACAAGAGATGTGTTTTATCCTACCTTTGCTCTTCTAGTTGCCTGGGAGATTCAGCTCACGGCTCAGCAGGAATAAGGATAAGGATAAAGGATTCTTCTCTTTGCTTGGCTTCAACGTTTCCTCCTTCAAGGATCATGATCAACTATAGGGTTCCAAACTTGAGTTCACCTGGGAATCTGCTCCATGGATTTGTTGAGAAGCTAAGAGCATGATGAGGACACACTGCCTGCCCCGTGTTCCTGCATATACCTTCACCCTAAGGAAAAAAGGAGGAATGAGCATGGTCAATGCAGTTGGTTGCTTCCTTCTGGTGAGTTCAAGGTTCAGTGAGAATGGAGTAGGAAAGATCCACTTTTCACTTCAAAGCGGGTCTCCCTCTCTTCTTCCCTCCTTTCCTGCTTCTCTCCAGAGCTTTTCAGGCTGCTGGGAATATAATTTCTTGCTTCTCTGGGGAAGCACTATTCCCAAGGGAAGTGAGAACGGCATTCTGACATACTGGTATTTGTTCATACCTTTCTCTTCTGCAAGATGACTGTGCAGCCCGGTAGAACAAAATATGTATTTGATTCTTTGATTAGTTGATAGTTATGTAAATTGTATGCTCTATGTCTTTTTTCAGGTATAAAAATTATGTGCTTTTACAAGTTTGGGAGTATCTGTGTTTTCTGTTGCATTTGAGGTGCTACATAAACATTATTCTGTAAAAATGCTTCTACCTTGGATTGCGCTTGGCACCAATTTACATTGTAATATTACTGACACTGCCATTTAATTTGCCTACTTGCTATGGTCTAAGTGTAGGTAATTTGCAAACCTTTAACAATGTTCAGCTTTCCTAAATGGTAGGGAGAACTGCAATTACACTTAAAATGCACTGGTGCACTATGTGTCAGCAAAAAAGGACCTACAAAAGACATAATTACAATGTAATTGCCCACAAGTTCATGAAGTAAACATACATTATTAGAAAGCACTCATCTATTCAATTTAAGTGACATTACAGATAACATATTGCATAAATAGGAAGCCATTTTGTGACTAGTTAGTATAATAATAGGAGTTGAAATTAAAATGTGGTGTATGTATTCCTAAAAGCACTTCAAGCTTAGCATCTGCTCTATAGTGCCTTGCATCATGCTCCATTTCCAGTTTTAAACATTTGAATATTCCTCAAGGATATACACCGATAAATAATGACACTATAAGGTATCTCCTTTAAAAAAAAGTTTCAAACAAATGTTTAGACTGCCTAAGGCAATTCTTATCCAAGAAAAACATCAGAAGAAGAAAATGGTTAAAGGCAACAGGGAAAAATTTCAGGAGTTATTTTTGACAAGAAAAATTGTTCAATATTGTGCAAAATTTAAGCTCTATTTCAGTTTTGGTCATTTAATGAAACCTGGGTATGTAGTTCTCCCACATCGCACCAAAAGGAGGATCTAAGGTGCCTGAAAACTTTCATCCTAATTGCACATTTTAAATAATTTGGTCTTGTACCTTTCTAATGAATAGCTGCTCAATATGTATGTAGATTAGATTTTGGTCACTGGAAGTTGATGATCCCTTTGGATCACATCCCTTCTGGATTGTCCCCTTCTTTCTGACAATTTCTAGAATAGGCTTTGCGAGAATTCAGGGCAAATAACTGGCTTATTCTCACAAAACCTCTGGAACACCCATTCCTCACATGATGGCAGCATCCATTCCTGAATAATTTTGTTGGTTTTCCAGCTTGCTAACAAAGTAATGTGTTTGTCCCAAGTTCCCCATCCTTGAAGAGGGGTCAGGTTCCATCTCAGCAAAGTTGAGCCAGAATTGTGAATTTGGGGTAAAGTTACCAAAAGTAAAGATCTCTCCTTTGATTATGAATGTGCTGTTAAGGCCTTAGTTAGTGTAAAAAACAAACAAAACAAACAAACAAACAAAAATCCTGTTAGGCTCTTATGTACTGTGCTCTCCCACTGAAAAACACAGTTCAGTCTGAAAGTCTGGCAAATATCTTAGGGCTGTTGGAGCCCCATATTTAATGTTTTGTGTTTTTTGTATGACCTTACAAGCAGCCTGACGCAGTGTAGACCCAGAGTAGATTGTTGACTTTTAATTTTCTCATAACAATCTTCTTTGCCAACTTTTACATACAACAATGATATCATAGATTTTTACTTGGGATTCCACACTGTTGAACGTGCTCACATTTTTTTTTTTTTCGCTTTTACCTCTTTCATTAAAAAAATATAATAGTGAATTACAAACTTGTTAAGTATTTCCTTTTGGAAAACATTGTCTGATATTTGATATTGCACCAGGACTCAACCTAAATTGTTTTAATTCCTTGTACCTGCTGTGTAGTTAGATGAGATCAACTAGACAGACCTTTCCCATTGGTTAAAGGTCAAAAATAGCCTAAAGACATGTTGTTTACAGCCCATCATATTGAGAAATATACTTTTCACAGAAGGTATAACCATATTTTCATTAACTGTGATAAAAAAGCTTAAATAGCTCTGTGGATATAACTACAGATGATTATTTTTAATCACAAATCTGTTTTTAAGAAAATGTAGAAGAACAAAATTCACCAAGGAATATTCTCATTATTATTTTACCATAATTATTACAGATTAGGTAAAATGTTGTTCTATTTTTCCAGTATTTGAGTGCATTTGAGAAACTCCAGACACTTCAAAGCAAGAGTCATATTCTGTTGACATTTATATGACTATAAATAACTTTAGTGATGTCTGTCTTCTGCAAAATTGTAAAGGAGTCCCTGAATCCTGAAGTTTTTACTGATATTGGTGGGTTTTCTCATTTTAATTATTCTTAGATGACAAGATGGAAACTAATCAATTTATTTAAACTTTTCAAATTATTTATTCCTTGCAAAAAAAAAAATCTAATTATTAACGAATTTTTAATGCTTTGGAAGGTTATTTTTTTTTTTATGTTTTGTGATCTTTTTTAACAGAACTGAATGAATAACAAGTCCATCTCTGGATGAGCTTGTATTTTTAAGATGTATGAGCTATGAATTTTTAAGATGTCAAGTTCAAAAAAAAGACCAAAATTAAGATATGTAGAGGCTGAGTTAGGATTTTGTTGGAGATATCTTGAATTTTACACTCATCTCTAGTAGCTGAGATTCAGGGGTCACCAAAATGTTGATATCCTCATATTTTCAGGCAATGATATTGCTTTTTATTTTTTTCTAGGAAAAACTTTCAAGATCCTTTTCTAATTATATAAACTTATCAAAGATGCACAGCAAGCACTTTAGCATTTGAGTTTGTATTTAGTATATAGAGTTTCCTATGAAAAGATTTGTTTCTATGATATTTTCTGCTAAAGGGAGACAGTACAAGTTTTTCATCACTTATCCTGGACCTCAGAATCTCAGGATTTCACTTCAAAACAGTTTATATGGAACTACTAAAAAAAATTGAAAGTTTTCTTGAATTACTTAGGCTGGAAAATCACATTTTTATTGAGGTGAAATGTTTAACATGTTTGTTGAAAATTTCAAAGCAAGCCAGGAATATTCTGTATTTCAGAATTTATGATCATTGGTAGGTGACTACTCAATTAACCTGGAATTTCTTTATTATGGGAGATCCAGGAAAGGCTCCAGACTTGGATGTAACCATTATTTCTTTAAAACTGAGGATTTTACAATCTCTGATCTTCAATTAAGGAGTGTGTTTATATTAACTAGAGTTTGAAGAAACAGTGGAAGTTGTTGTCATGCCATGATTTGAAGGGACCTGGATTTAGAAGCCTACATTCCCTCTATAACTGGGGTAGACACAAATATCTCCAGGACAAGATTCATAAAAGTTAAATAATTACAGTGTTTCTTTACAGTGAAAAGTCCATGTCAAACAGTGCATTACTAACAGACCAATAGTTATTTGTATAAAATATCAATAATATGAAGATTTTGTAGCATGTAATAGATGACAAGAAATTATGAGTTTGTCAGAGTAAAAACAAAGCAACCCTACAAAGCCCAAATGCAATTTCTGAAGTAAAAATGGACATAAATTTTACAAACATAGAGACTTTGTCTTGTGGTGTTGACATCCTCCCAAGAGTCATATCTGTTCACACAAGTCCTGTCTGAGAAGAGGGAATAATATTTTAGAGCTTATATGGCTTGACATTTTCTCAAAACTAGAGAGGGAAGATCTGGGAGATAGACAGGGTAATTCTGTCATTTACAACATTAGTTAATTAAAGCACTGAAGAGGAGGAAAGAGACACAAAATTATGGTGAAGAGTGACTTTCAGATATTTGTAGTGGCAATTTACCTCTCAGGTGAAATTCCCAGAGTTTTCACAAAAGATGTGTACTCCAGCCTTGTACTTGCCTGAGTGGTAGTATCAGGTCCAATGATGCCCAAGCAGCTACTTGACAAAACATATCTTGATGCTGACTTTTGAGGTGCCTTTGACAAATCATGATTTGCTAATGATCTGATGCATTTGTTGGTACTGGAAACTTCATTTGTCTCTAGATGAGAAACCAAAGTAATTCATAATGTCAGATACCTTAGTATTTTTGAATATTCTTGATGATACCTTCAATTCATAGCTGTGCTTCATCATTCTCAGTTTGCCTTTTTCAAAAATTGTTTACCAAAATTTGATACATCTTTTAAAAGAGTACTTCAATGAAATGAGTGTACCTTAAAAATTTAGCAAGTGGAGAGTATATGGCTAACATGGCCAGCAGAGTCCATGTTTGTATTTTATATGACAAGAGCACTAACTTGGTAATTAAGTAAATATTGTAATAAGTATGGCTCTGACATCCACTTGAAGGTTATAACTCCCCAGGGAACAGATGCTTAATTTGCAGCCATGATAATAACAACCTAATGAACCTCGCATCTCACTGGATAGCTTAATAAACTTCAAAGAAAACAAAACAAGAATCTATGAGTAAAAGTACATCCTTATCTTTTCATTAAGCAAAATGAGCATGAGTCAAGGCCCAGCATGGCTTCCAAAGTTAAAGCTACCAGCTACAAAGCAAATGTATGCGGAGAAATGTACAACAAAAGACATAGCTTTTAAACCTCCAGTTGAGTTTCCATAAATGTTGCTTACAAAAGCTACCATTCTCTGTGTTAACAAAAAGTTGTGGATATGTTCTTCACTAAATCCTCTTTTCTCATATAATCCACCTTGTGCACTTTATCTCAAGTGTGTTTTATCTGATCTAATCCTGGGTTCATTCATTCTCAGATAGAAGCAACAGGATTATTTCACACTTAAACTAGGCCCAATCTTTCTGTGGGTCCATAAGAGGACACCTGGGTAATGAGAAATTATCTGTGGAACAAAAGATTAAGCAGGTGCTGGGGGAAAAAAATGTTCTTTAAAATGCAGCAATTTTTAAGGAAACAATAAAACATTTTTATCCAGAAAAAAATGTTCACAGGAGGCACTACATTTTTTAAGGGAGTGAGATTACACCATTAGAACCAATGTTACTTGGCACAAGTTTTATTTGGAAAAAAAAAAAAGAAAATGTCTTTCAGTCACCCTAAAATGGCATTGATTTCCCTGGAGTTAATCTGGATTTTAATGGGTGTAAGTGGGCAGTATACAGGATATAGCAGAACATTAGTTTTCACCAGGTCAAAGAGGCCAGTCTTCTTCCTTATTCTACCAGACCTTATTTTAGCACACTTACAGTTAGGAGGAAGAGGAGGAGGAGGAGGAGAAGGAGGGGAAGGAGGGGGAGAAGGAAGAGGAGGGGGAGGAGGAGGGAAGCTTCATGGCTCAGTAAATTAACTCCATATTTTTTTCTTTGCAGTAGGGGGCAAGACAATTCAGACATAAAAAATAAAACCCTCTTTTCCACCCCCAACCCCCTAACATGGGGACATGAATTAGTACAAATCAAGTTCATTCTCCTTTGCTTGACTTATCCATCTCTACCTATATCTATCTATATCTATCTATATATCTATATATCTATATATCTATATCTATAGATCTATATATCTATATCTATCTATATCTATCTATATCTAATCTATATCTATATCTGTATCTCAATATCTGTTCATCCCCATTAGCTTTTAGAAACCACAGGATCACCTCAGATTTTGTCTTCCATCTGTTTCCAGTGTATATCAGACTCTTGATATGAAGGTGTGAAGGCAGAGGAAAAATTTACTGGTTTCAAACAGTGGAGCAGTTCCTTAGGAGTCATAAACTGATAAAATAAATACTTATTTCCCATTTGTTTTATCCTTCCCTGCTGTCATCAGCCTCCTCATGGACCATTGTACAACCACAGAGATTTCATCTCTTCATTCCACGAGCCCAGTGGGACCATGGACTGATGACTTGACTTTCTGCTTGGTGGCCTTTTGAGTTTTCTTCTCTACAAAGAAATACAACAGAAGAACAGTATGTAAATAGTTCCACAGGATTGAAATGAATACATTAGTGAATTACTACACTAGAGACAGAAACTGAAAAAGAAGAAAAAAAAAAGGAAAGAAAAACCAAAGAGTGGAAGTTATCTAAATCCTCAGGACTCAGGATAGACTAATCTGCTCTGCTGGCTAATAGGGAAGAAATGTCCAGTGAATTCTCATACAGCTGCATGATAGAAATTTATTTCATTTTTCTTTTGTAATGTACAGTGCTACATGATATTTTTTACAGAACAAATTATTAAATGGGCAACAGATGCAAGAATTTTTTGGTCTGTGTCTTGCTCTTTTTCCCAATGAGTTTTTGGCAATACCTATACAGTTTCTTTTACTTTCAAGTAAGACAAGCTTTCCACACCATCTTGGTCTCCTCAGTCCCTTGCAGCTGGTGAGACAATCCCTGTGCACTGACCAGAAGGGTGGAGGCTGAAAAAAGACAGTAAATAAATTAAATATACAAATATATAGTTAATATTTTTTTCAGAAATAACTAAACATGAAGCAGCAATTCTCTGTCACATGCAGGAATTCCTCTAACCAAGGGCATGTCTAGATTGATTTGAATAGTTATCCTTCTCAAAAGTGGAATTCAGTACATGCTGTTTAGGGTTATTTAACTCAGGATGTGTTTTCCAGGACAGTTGTAAAAAAATATTATAACCATTTTTTGACTTGTCATCCAACAGCAATTTACAGAAATGCAAGCAAAGTCAGGCCCATTGACTAGGTAATATGAAATTTAAAATGAAATTAATATCTACAATTGCATATAAATTTCAAAATTTATATAAGTTAATAAAACCCATTAAATATCAGCAGCCTCTCATAGCTTTTAAAACTGTATGTTAAAGGAAGTTTTTGCTTTTACCTATCTCAGAGTAGTACACATTCATCAATATAAAGTACTTTTATTAACCTTATGCATGTGGGTATTTCCACTTCTTTGTTATGTCACTTTTAACAGAGCTGTGCTCTTGACTAACCCTTAATTTGTATATGGAAGACATGTGGCTGTAAAACTTTAGGCACAAAACAAACAGCCCCTCTCCATGGTGGGGGGTTGGAACTAGGTGAACTTTAAGGTCGCTCCCAATGTAAACCATTCTATGATTCTGTTGCAAGACATTCAAGGCAAACAGCTTTCTGGGCACCAAAAGTACATTTATTGGAAAGGGACAGTCATAAAATATTTCATGGAACAAATATCAGCCTTAAGTACTAAAGACTCAACATGGAAAAAAACCCCTGTTTCCTAAGGATGGTAATTTGTGCACCAGTTGCTTCTCTTTTATCTGACTAATGCAATAAAACTAGCTATTTCTTTTGGAAGAATACAACTATATTAAAGCTGATGAACCTTTACAGTCTAGTTGGAAAACAAAATCTTTTGATCTTCTGAAACAGTGTTTTGGAACAATCATGAAAAATGATGCTAAACTGATATTGTCATACTTAATTTTTGATAGTTAAAAATTATATGCTCCTTTTTTCTCTATAATGCTCTTCCAAGTATGCAAGCTGGAACAAGTCATTACAATTTCAATGTGAAGTTTAAGAACTAGAAGAATAACTTGCAAAGTGATGCATGAATAAATAAGACAGATATGGTCTTACCTATATATAAATATGTCTTTGTATACTAATATAAAACTATATATTATAATGTATTTGTCTTTATGTTATGCTACTTGCTCTTCTGACCAGCAGATAGTGGTAATTATCTGTGCATAGGAACATGTATGAGAAAGGGAGAACAGATGTCCATGATTATGTAAGTTATGGTAATTAATAGTACATAAATGAAACAAGTTTGTTTTTGTTGATGTGTCACTTGCACACTGCTCCTCTTGAGCATTGGGTTACATCCTGTACATGATCGCCTTATTGTCTACTGTCATAAAAATTCCAGTTCTGTTTCTGAGCAGTCACAGAATGGGACTTGCCAGCTGTCATGGAAAATGTATTCAGTTTCATTTCCAGTTAATTTATCTAATCTTAATTCTATTATTATTTTATTACAATTATTTAAGTGCTTGGGGCAACAATCTAAAGTAAAAACAAATAAACAGTAGGAGTTCCAGATAATTTGTAAGTGATCTGAAAGGTCTAATGGAAACAACATCATTATTGCAGTTTTATTTTTTGAAAGGTTAACAATATAGAAGCTTCATCATTGCTGCTATAGTTAACAGTCTGTCAACACTGACACGTTAAATTTCTGCTTCACAAGATTAAAGGCTAAACTATAAAAACTCACCCTGGACAGGGAAAAAAGAAGTTGTGAAAGAGTGTTTAGATATTCAAAAACCCTGTAACTGCAGGCCTCACATCACCTTCGTTTTCAGCACTGTCTACTTGAAACAAGAAGAGCATTCAAGCCCGTGATTAAGTCTTCTACTAAACACTTTCACACAGAGACACCTGCCAGCTTCCATGTCTGTAATGAAATCTGAACATACACTTAAAGGTCCACATTTTAATGTGTCTTTCACCACACTGAGGTGAAGTTTGCCATCCTGGGCTTGGCTAATCATCTCCTCTAACCCTCTTCAGCAAAAACTGGGTGTAGCTGCATTCAAGTCATTGGTTTCTCAGTCAAAATATGGGTTTGGTTTCTGCTTAATCATAACCCTTCTTCTGTTTAATTGCTGAGCCCACTCACTGTTGGTCTCAGAGTCTGTGTAAGCACAGAGACCTCAGTGCCCCTCATTATACTTCTCCATCACTGTTTTTGCCTTGCCTAGATCCTCCCCCATAACATGGCTGGTTTAGGGTGCCTTGCAAAAAAATTTGTTTTCACTTGTTTTCCTCTCTAATGAAATGAGCCATTTATTTATGATGTCCCAATCTTGTTTGAATGGGGTTTTTTTTTCTCTTTTTCCTTTTTGTACTCAGCATTTAGATGGTATGGTACATGTCTCACTGTCTGAGCAATAAAAGTGCATAATGAAAGAAGGTGAACTCACTCAAAACCAAGAAATTATTAATGCACAATTTTAACCTTATTCTAGAATTTTCTGTTAAGTATGAAACTAGTAAAGTCAAGTATTCTAGTGGTTCCACAGTGACATAGTGGTTTAATTTAATCCACTGTGTAACAAGACATTTGACTAAGAAGATGCAGTAAAATATCCTGAGCCCGATCTAGCCATCATTGAATATGATGCAAGGTTTGCCACTGGTAAAATGGAAGGGGAATCACCATGAATGGCTAAATCTGAGGCAAGAGAATTCAAAACAAAGATTTTGAATGACAGCTTCTAATTTCTGGGATTTTCAGCAGATTTAGCATTTCTTTAAAAGAAAATTGTATTTAACTGGAGATAAGCAGCTGCAGATAGCATTACTTATCCAAGATGATTCTTCTCTCCATGTGAAAGGAGACACAGGAAAGAAGCAAAATTCCAGAGTGATAACTCCATAAATGGTTTCTTTAGAAACTGAAACTAGGCTTTTGTTTTCTAGCAGAAACCAAATGTGTTAGTTTGATTTGGATACAGTTTATTGACAAAGGGTGGGTTGTTTCTTTTTTTTCATCTATCCCTGGTTGCAGAGATAGAGAAAAAATAATCTGTCCTGAAAGTAAACAATGATCCAAACTCTTTGTTTGCTTGAAATGGCTGACCTTGCTCCGAAGATGTATCTGCAGAGATGATGGTGCCTCCAGAAGGCTTTGTGGAATCCTGGCAAGCGACTCAATGTCTGTGCAAGCAGTGCCAGGGCTCCGTTCAGCTCTGACCCAGATGTGCAGCCCTGGTGTGCCCGGGGAAGGCTGCTCTCCACAGCCCGGCCCACATCTCCTCCTACTGAACTGCTTGTGAGGGGAACTGATACTGCCTCTCCAAGGGGAGCAGGAAAAGGCACGATAAGCCAAATTCTGAGCCAAAATCCGAAGAGACAAAATCCGTACCCCCTGTAGAGGCACAGCCGCAGTGGGAGCTTGCTGATCGCCACCGTGCCCGCAGGCCCGAGCTCTCGTGTCCGGCCGTCTTCTGACGATGGGCACTACGTCTCCTCCTCTGGCTGGTGTGAGAAAGCCGTGGGGCTGTGACACAGAAATCACCTTCTATCTCGCTATTAAGAAAGTTTAGCAAATTGACTGCTGCTAAAATAAGAGATATGAAAGTTCCATCTGCAGTTCAGTCACACGGGGCAAATCTCACAGGCCTTACGCAGTCAGAACACCCATGGAGCGCGCCCAGCGGGAGCTGACCCGCAGGATAATAGGGATGCATACTGAATGAATTGGAAGTAACACCTGGCCTTTGTCTGGAAAATTACCATTTTTTTAGGCCAGTCTTCAAAGCTGAACATTTCTTTAGGACTCTGGAGCCATTGAGGAGGCAGACAAAAGGAAGAGAGTCATGGAGAGACATGTAAAAGCTGTAGGCCCAGCAGAAAGGGCGAGAGGGTATGTGAGAAGGCTGAGGGAACAGAAGTTAAAACCTCAGCATAAAATTCCAGTTCTTCCCATGCGGATCAGTTTTTCCAAGGGTGAAAGGAAAGTGGATTTTCCAATGCATTTAAGTGATTTCATTACACAATTATGTGCTTGCCTAAACTTTAACCACATACTGTTACCCATCCTTGCAAGTAATCAGTTTTTGGTCTGTGTTTTACAACATGTACTGAGTTTAAACATAAAATACACTCACGTCTGTGTGTGCAAAGAGACACATTCACCAAACTCTGTGCCCTGCCTCTCACTACAGAGAAAGGGAATGCATCTTTTCTGGGCAAACATTCATACTATATGTAAAGGTAAATAATGCCTTATTATTTAGAAACACCCAACATCCACTTACTACATATGTCTAATTGAGGATAAATGCCACTCTTCTACACTAGCATCCAAGCTTCCAAACAAATGCTCAACTCACTACATTCCAGTGCAAAAAAAACATTACACAACCCAGCTGAAGGGGTATATGCAAAATACTGGGTACTTACATTCTCACAGATATCTCACTCTAGTCTGAGACTGATCCAGCATAAAATGAGTAGGTTGAAGCTGGTAGAACTACCCAAATGCTTAAAATTTCACACTTTCTCAAATGTTTACTTTTCTGGATCAGACTCTTGTGAATAATTGGACCTGGAGCTTCTTGGATTATTTTTTGGGGAGGAGTGTGATCAAGTCATAAAAAGGAGAATGCCATCTTTATAGGGATTTAGCAGTCACAAAATGCAAGCTGATCATCAGCTTAATTGCATGTCATCCTCCCCTAAATCAGATTAGTCACAAATGCTTATCAACTGAGCCCTAGAATCCTGATATAGTTTGAAAACATACAAGTTTTTATGAAGGTTATCTTGGACATCCAATGAAAAAAAAACAAACATGGCAGCTTTGAATATATCTGGTGACAGTGCCTAACAGCCAAGAGGAATCAGGGAGAATTGCTATGTAAAGTTATAGACTTTTCAAAAACAAGCCAGTTAGATGACTTCCAGCTCTGGAATCTGCTGTCATTGCCAGTAGCCACCCTTAATATTTTTGCTTTGTTTTGTCTTCGCTAGCTCACAGCTTTGTGACAGCTATTAGTATTTTGTGTAAATTATGCAGCTTTGATTTGCATGGGAAAATTCTTTCTCATCTGATGGTGGTAGCAGGTCTGCCCAGCCTGAGCAGTTCTATGCAGTCTGGTGTGAGCTGCAGAGGTTACATCAGCCTCCAGGTTGGACCATTTGTCTCAGAAAACCTCTACAAGCATTTCATGGATGACAGGACACCACTGTCCCAGGAGAGCAAGCCCGTGCATAGGTATTTCCTCCACTCTGTACAATATTCTTCAGTTGTTGCAAAAAAAGGAGCCAAAGCCATTGGCTTTTAGCATCCCAGTGACATGCTGGTAAATCTGGCAGCTATTTCAGATTTTTTCAAGCAATATTGTAATCACATGTTACACCTTTGTAGAGATAATGCTTGAGAAACAAAAGTATATAGTATGGACCTCATAACAGGTTCAGTACAGCTGTATAATACAGCTTGGTTGAGCAAAGAATTTCTGGTTTACATTTCTGTTCCTCTGTCTCTTCTACTACCAGAACTGATTTTCTCCCATATTGTCTCTAGGCCCAAAATTAAAGGAGCAGATCTATTTCTTTTCTGAGCACCTGTTTTCTGTTTTGAAATGTAGGGCAAGTGTATTTTTTTTTCTTTACTTCTAGAGCACAAATAAGGTTGCTTATATCTGCCTCAGGTGCCAGAACTTGGCATACTTATGCTCTAGTTATCCAGCTGACTTTCTGTATTTATTAGATTTTTAGTACAGTATGTGGCATTATAATCAATGCACTATTGACAAAAGCAATTAGATCACACACTATTTATTTAATTTACTATACTGACTCTAATTTAGTAAATTTAATGCATACATTGTGTTTTCCTGGCTCATTCAGATACCTTATTCAGAAAGGGCACATGGATTGCTTAGCAAATCACTCTAAGTTATGTCAGGGGCCTTGCTTTAGGCTGTTGATCACTAACCTGTTTTTTACTGAAAACCTTGCTATCTGCACATGTTGGGCAGTACCTTGTGGAGTTTGGCCATAGTTCTGCAGCATTTTTTATGTCTACTGAAGTCATAGGACAAGAAGCATTTTACTGTAAACCGAAGGCACCATAAATTCTTAACCTCCAACATTTTTAGAACCAATTATATCAAAGCAATCTGATTGTCACTCTTTTGTACATAGGATTCTCCCATCAGTAAGTAGTCTCATATTACAGGTATAAAACACTGATAAGCATTTTAGCTCTGGCAGACTAGCTGCAGCTGTGTCACATTTGTGTTTCCTTATTTTATGTGTGCCAGTTATCTAGATTAGGGTTGGAATAGCATAGCACTCCACTAGATGACAGGCTTGGTTTAAAGCCAGGTCACTTAGTGATGTTTATCAAACAATTTTCAGCTACATACAGTAGCACAATTCAAAAACCTAAGAAGACCCTAAATTATCAGGCATGTCATGAGAGGTCATTTATTTTTTGGATGGAAGTTTAAAACATTCCCCTCACAAATACATGGAGTCTGCCTAGTCAGGGGCATCAGTGAAATAATCTGATTTCATTTTTTCTACCCAGTTTTGAATGAATGTGTGACCCTTATGGTTCTGAACATTCTTACCTAGTCATTTGGAACCAGAGATGGAAAACGTGTCAAATCAGTGGCCCATGAACTTCAGAAAGTCCTGCTTTCAATAGCTTATTTTTCTGTTCTTTGTTCTTATGCTCATTTAGTCTTTGTTTGCTTGGTAGTGGTTTTTAAGCTGTTAATGACCAATTCAACTCCACGGGCTGTCCTCAGGCAATGGTGCATTAACTTGCAGCCCTATTAGACACAAGTTCACCTTGAGCTTCCCTATCATTATGGTGGGACAATGTGTACTTGAGACCACCACAGGTATTTGCAGGTGGGGTATGACTGCTGATTCTGATATATCCCGAGACAAAATGCCTCCTGAGAGGCAGAGGGCAAGGTTTTCCTGGATGCTGATGACTGTTTGGGCTGACACCTTGACTGGCTTTTCTGGGTAGGCTGTCATAGGAAGGAAAACCTGATTTGACTATCCAATGCTAACATTACCTGCTCCAAGGAACTTCTTTAAAGATAGACTACTTTTTGCATTAGAATCACAATTGAAGTAAATTATGTGGAAGGTAGGCTGGAACTATGTCCTGAACTTGCAGGTTTGCTTTTTTGCTTCCATGGAAAAGAAATCAAGAACTGTGCTCTGTACAGAGAAAGAAATCAATAACCTGACTGCATCACTGCCACCTCTGTCCCAGCTTGGGATGTGTGTAGTGACCCAAGTTGTGCTTACAGAGACTTTCTTGCACACTGAATGGTGACAGTGAACATGTCTTAACTTCAGGGAGAAACAAGACCCATTGCCTGGTCCTTCTGAGGGAGAGAAATAGCTGCTCACTTGCTTTGCCTACATCATGATTTGAACAAGAAAGCTCTGAGTTAGCAACTCATCATCTCTCCACTACTTTTGACTGAAGCACCTCTTCTATTATAGAAGAGATTTATTTTATAAACAAGCTATAATCAACAGCAAAACCAGCAAAACCAGCTAGCATCAGCTGGCAAAACTCCATAAATGAATGGAGTTAAGAAATTCCAGTTCACATGAGCATCTACAGCAACAACTTTACAACAGAAACCTTTCTGTGATAAAAGCAAACAAGTAAAATACACCCTGATGCTCAGAAAGGTTAAAGAGCTAATGGTATGATCCTTGCAAATTCTGGTTCATTCATTATTCTCTTCTCAGTAAAACTTGTCCTTTAGGCTTATGTTGTATGCATTTATATTTTAATGTTGAGTAAAAAATATCCTGTACACTTCCCCTTAGCAATTTATGTCTGTATTTAAATATTACAGGATCTGATTATTCATAATCTGGAGTCAGATGTTTCCACTGATACCAGTGAAAGCAGAATCTGGCTTCTAATTTTTAGACGATTGAAGCCATTGAATTGTGAAAGATGTCTGGCAGACCTGCATGACACTGAGATGTCACAGCTCTGATTGACTTCATGGAATATAGTTGATGGAACAGATGATGAAATACACTCATATTGTTGAATGTAGTATTCTGGAAAGATGCTTCAATATTAAAATTATATGTGTAATGTAAAATCTGGGAAAGAATAGAATAGGATATAATTGAGTAGAATAGAACAGAGTAAAATTTCCTTTCAGAGGTTGGGGTTTTGACTGCAGCTCTGAAATTAATTGAATTTTCTGCTTTCTGTTTTTTTCTTAGTGATTAATTATTATCAAATATTCTTTAAGAGCTGTGACATCTGTTAAATGTAATTACTTTCTCTTCCATATGTAAATCAAGGTCCTTCTTAAAAAAAAGAAAGAGGCAGTTTATACTTAAATTGAGTACTTTTATCTGCAATTTGCAAGTTAAGGTGTATGTAAAGCCCGTGGCTATACTAAAGGCTCAGTTGTGCCTCCTAGGCACGGTGTTAATTAAAGGGTGATGTGGATTCGTACAACTCTGAGGAGAACTCTGGAAGGGATTATACCTTGGAGAGGCACAGTGCCTCCAGTGCAGCACAGCATGTCAGTAAAATGCACATGCTGTGCACCACCTGTGTTGATGTTGCTCAGCACCTCTGTGGGCCCATCTCCTTCCCACACCCCCTCATCCTCTTTGCTGGGGTTCACACCCAGCGAACACTGGGAAGGGACAGTCCTGGCACCTGTGTCCAGCTCCTGCATGCCAAGGGAAAGGTGGTGCTGACATCCCTTATGTTGCTGATAGCTATTCAGGCAGGATATACCTGGCCAAGGATAAACAGAAATTGCCAAGCGGCATTCCCTAGATATAGTTTCTCTTTTTACTCAGTGTCAGGTCTTTAAAAAGTCTGACAGCATGTATGATGTTTGACAGCTTCTTACATTATATCTGAGCCCATCCTATATAGCTAATTTTGAATAATTCTATATCCATGTCTGATTTTGTTCTCCTTCATATTTTTCATCAGGGATCATTTTTCCCTGGGGCAGCTCTCTTGACACCGGTGTAGTTTTAGATATGATTTACTCCTATGCAAATAAGATCAGCATCATACCTATAGACCTTTGTTTAGAATATTGACAATATTCAAAAGATTTATTCCAATCTCTATGTAAATAATATCTGTGATCAATTTAATCCACATTTAAGGGTTTTTCAAGGCCGTATTATTCACTGGATTAAATGTTCATTTTGGTAATATATTATTGCTGTTGTACGTCCAATAGATCTAATTCAGCCCAGGGTGATTTTTTTATAACCGAGTAATAGACCACTGAAAATAGGATTTATTATAGAAATGCCAAGACATTTCTTATTTATAGTATAATAGTACAAATTGCCCCTATAATAAATATTCTTCACTTATCAAATCATCAGTCTTTTATGGTAACACTGACAAATGATCCCATAGGCAGTATGATATTATTAATATAATGTATTAACTTTCAATTTTAAATTGGCTATTGGATCTGGAACAACTGTAAATTATATGATGTAGTTTAAGAGGGACTTGTGACCTAAATCTGCATAGCTTTATAGCAAAATGTGACTACACAAAATGCTTTAGACTATCCTCATATACAACGTGAAAACAGTATCACTCTGAGCCCACAATTCAACAGATCTGTAGATTGCATGCACTGAGAGGAAACTGTCACCAAAGGACATCTAAAAGGAAAATTTTTAAATCGTGCAGAAAATTTTTGGTAAGTCATTGTCATTATCGGTCCCAAGAGAAAGCAGGTCAATTGTTAAGAGCTGATGAAAATAAAGACTACAATGAATTTTCTTTAAAATTAAGCCTTTGAGGGTTCTCTTCTTACCAGCAGGTGTTAGTTTCATAAGCTGTTTACTGTTACTATAGAAGAAACAACATTTAGTTATGTATATTTGATCTGGAAAAAGCCCAGAACCAGAGTCCTTTGTAGAGATTTTACATCTGTATAAAGTAAAATAAAAGAAGCAGGCAGGATTAAGAAAAGGTTGTAAAAGTAAGCTTTGCAAGAAGTATTTATGTGGACAATGAGATTGACAAGTCAAACAATGTAAGAAATATATGCTTAGCAATTTTTCATAGCTTAGATTTGAAGTACTCAGCAGATACATTTTTTATCCTCAGTTCAGTCCCATATTTTGGTACTAGAAATCCAAATAATTTAAATCATCAATAGTGTCAGAATGAGGTACTATTTAATTATATAAATGTTATGCTTCAACATCACCAGCAATTTAGTCAGAATTTTAACTGATCTAATACATCAAAGCTTGATTGGAAATAAGCGAAAATCTCCTATTTATCTTTCTGGTCAGTTGGATAATTTTCTTTTTGCTTAAGAGAAATTTAGCACATTTTTTTCCTGCAGCCAGTTAGCAAGTTAAGTGTGGTCATTGTTGGTGCTTACATGCTGTAGAGATTTTAAAGGAAGATAAATAGTTTAGACAAAAAAAAAATAGTAATCACAATGGGATGTTGAGAAGATTTATTTTTTTTTCTATGTCTTTCTTATGTAATGCATTTTTCTGTTGTGGAGAAAATCTCTTTTTCTTGACTTGCCTCACTCTCATTGCAGCACCCAGCCTCACAAGTCAAGTATAGCAGCTAACTGGCTGATCCAAGTTAGGGCAGCTGGATATCTCCCCAAGACCACATTATGGTATGGAAAAATTCAACCTGGATCTCAGTCAAAAGTCTCTTCCCTGTCTGTCTGTCCTCTCCAAGTCAGTTAACATAGTCTCTTTCCTTCAGAAATTCCTGCAACTGAAGACACAGCTTTATCCCAGGTGGAGATTCCAGTGTTTTTACACTCTCCACCTGAAAAACATTTACAGATATTTCTACACTCCCTTTTACTCACATTTGGCCAGCAGAGCATATCTGTAATTTTATTAATTTACTCTGACATGGCTTTAGACTGCAGATTAAATATTCATTAATAGGCAGTAAATGTATGTCTATATATCTGTCTGTATTTATCAGAAAAAAGCATCTCAATTTATCCCATCTATGTCATTCTCGAATAGTCATCAGAAGTGCAACATCCTTCACTCATCCTTCACTCATCCTATAAGAATGTTTTCTCTTCAGCTCTTCTAAACAAACTCTTCAACTATACAGAATGCAGCAACTTAAAGTCCAGTTCAGCATCCCTTGTCCTGTCAAAGCTTTTGCCCAAACAAGATCTGAGGTGGCTCATGGACTAGCAGTTGCTACGAAAATTAAGAATGTGGAATCACCCAGGGCACCAAAATGAGCCTGAAACAACCCCTAAGTCCCATTCTCTGCTGTCTGCATAACAGAATTCATCACCAAGATCAAACTTTTGATCTAGGTACAAAAAGAATTCATCACTGATTTATACTTGCAGTTACTTTTGGAGATGCAATTATATCCACTATCCCAAAGCCAGAGGCCAAGACACATTCTAAGAATCAGATGCTAAATTGATGGTGGTGATGTAAAGGCCTCAAACAGCTGCCCATGCTCATTTCACACTTGATCCTAAGCCTGTTGAAGGCACAGTGAATCTTTCCTTTGACGTCAATGGGCTTCAGATCAGGTCCTGAGCAATTTTTAAAAACCTCAGAGAAATCAAAACCATTTCTTTTGGAATGAGACTGTTCACACCCCTTGGTGAAGACTATTTCCTTTCCAAACACAGCTTTCATGCCCAAGATACATCAGCTGAATTTCTATTTTTACCAAAAGCTTCATTTTTTAAAGAAGCAGGAAGTGTGTTTTTACTTATATTTCATCTACTAGCATCTAAGCTGTTTTTGTTCAACTTTCAAAAATATCCCCAGCTGGGCAGACCAGACCTACAAGAAAAAATGCAAAACATTTTACAAAGTTATAGCCATTTAAAAACCCCTTTTTTAAATGGACACTCCTTGCAGAGGGTTTGTCCCTACACACTGCAGCCAGTACACTCCAGTAGATTATTTTGTCTAAAATGTGTGGCACCATGGCAAATGTTATAACCTGTATAACAGAACTGATACAACACTAACTGTAATACAGAACATCATGATAAATACTATATAAATTGATGTATAAATGTTTACAAAATTCAAAATAAATTACAAAGCATAGTAGACCAGGGAAAGTAGATTTACCTGTCAAGGTCCAGTTCTGTCTAACCATTTTCTAAAAGTGATGGGGAGATTCTTGATAATTTTGTCGGTGAAAAACAATTCTTGTGATGACCAAAAGAAAATTGAGGAGCTCACCTTTTACTGAAGACTGTGAGAGAGACTTGTTCTATCTAAGTTCTACCTTGGATAGAACAAGAGTGCAAGGACATGTTCAGAGACACCAGGTTGATGTGCAGAAAAGGCCAAGCAGAGCACACCAATTTGAATTTATTCCCTTGTGTAAGCAGGTCTCCCATAAGGTTTTGCCTGCAGACATCACTGATGAGTGGGCTGTGAATATTACCTGGGACACTTTCTGTCCCTTTGCTGAATGCCAAAATTTCTATTTTGTTACATGAACACAAAAACTGACATATTTAACTGTTAAGATTCACGTGTACCAGCGTTTAAGTATATCATAATTTCAAAGGATAAGTGCATAAAAAATCTTTGCTCTTTGACCTGAAATAACTCTTTATGGTGACAGAGGGACAATATTAATTAGATTATCTGAGTTATAATGGGGAAAAAAGGTTAGCCAAGCTGTTTTTTCTTTTTCTGCTCAAGCATGGGCATGACAACCCCACCTCAATGATGGCCATCTCCCATTTAATGTGGGATTACAACTTTACTCTGGGAAACAGCACTCTCTAGATAAGTTGCTTCCTGAAGAATCTCCTATGGACACTTCTTGCCAAGTCCACCGCTATGTTCCCTTGTGACACCATCTGTGTAAAACAGATGGATAAGGTGATCTTCATCTGCAGTTTCCCCCTATTGTTTTCTGAGTATTCTGAAAAGATATACCTCTCAGGGGCCCCAGACCTGTGATTTTGATGCAGGAGCAAAAACACATGTTTTGCAGAGGAAGAATGTAGATCTTGTGGGATAACTTATGATGCACAGTAGTCCTGAGTAGAAGCTAAGTGAGACAAAACCAGATAATTCCCTTGGTGAAGAATAGTTCAAGCTATATGGTGGACAGTCTTGGGATGAGATAGAGCAGAAGAGCTCAATAAAGAAAAACAGTCTAAGAAACCTCTTCTAGACTGAAAACAGCAGCTAAGAAGCCCGAATGAAAAGTATTGTCTGCTACTGCTTCTGGACTGCATCACTTTCTTCGCCTATGCTATTGGAAAACTAATTCTAAGCAAAATTATTCTCTGAAAAGGGCTTGTTCTAGAACCTCAGAAGAGGCCAGTAGATGGGACAAAGATGACTAGTTTGCTATAATATGTGAAATTGCCCCCAAAATATGTACTGTGCCTCAGATCAAAAACAAGCAGACCAGAAAGTATAAAATAAGCTTTGAAGGCAGTGCAGGGGGTCACAAGTGTTTTTTGGTGTGAGGGTCTTAGTGGCCTCAGCTGATGTCAATTTAAAGAGACAAATGATTATACAAGAGGCAGAAAAAATAATGTGGTATTATTCCCTGAGGTATCGATATCTCATCAGACACATTTTTTTGAGTTAAGCAATGAGACAAAAAGGAGTTGAGGGAGGAGGGAAGCCAAAAAACAGCCAAAAACCCCCAAACCAAAAACACCACAGTTCCTCTGAGTATCAATTTAACCATCTACTCTCCTTTATTATGTTTTTTTAATCCCTTGAAAAACCTGACTTACTTCTCTGGCTTATTGGGAGTCTTCTTGTATCATGACAGTTCAGGAAGCCTTAAGAAAAGGGCAATAAATACATACAGAAAGAGAAGCAATGAATAGGCAGTCATCCTGTGGGTTTAAGAATTGCCCTAGCAGATACCAGACTCACAGTTCTAACTCATTTCTTTAACAGCACTGGTGAACATCAAAGAGTACAGCACGGAGCATACTGAGTCCCAATTACACACCTCAGAAGTAAATGTTACTTCAATGGAAAGTCTTTGGAAATTCAAAACAAAATAAAGGCCAAGATACCCAAATGTTCTCTAAAAATGTACACTCTTACTGATAACAATTGTTTCCTCAAAATACAGTTATTAATATACAACACTACATCACTTCATGAAAAATTGTTTCATAAATGTGTTAAGAGTACATATGGGTATTATACACTGCAAGATATCAGAAGAAGAAGAAGTGCCAAATAATTAATTTCAGTGCATTTCTATTGTTTTTTAACAAGCTGTTTTTAGACACAGAAAATATTTTCTGAGCACAGCTCATTTTTAAAGGAGAAATAGAGTTAGTACAAATAATTGGTGCGTGTTGAAGCTGGGCAAGCATGAGCTGTTTTATTAAAAAAACCCCCTTTAAATGCTGTGTAAACCCTCTGTAGCTAAATACAAGTTCAAAGAGTTATGTCTTTCACATGATTTAGCAAAAAATCATTGCAACAGCCGTCTTTGATTGTTGGGTTAGTTTATTTTCTTTCCTGCCACAGTAACGAACAGATTTTTCTCTAACACCTTAATCCAGTGCAAGGAAACAAATTTAGCCATGTGGCCATAACATTAATTCAAATAAGTAATGGATAAGGAAATTAATAATTAAGTGGTCTTTAATTTCAGTTGTACAGCCTACCTAACATTCACGACAGCGCTCACATGCACACTCCTGTCATTACACTTGCCTTCCTGCAAGTATATTCAGCATCCAATGAACTGGGTCATTGCTCTATAATTCACTTCCTCTCACTGTTTTTCTGATATTTCTTTTCTTGATTTTGTTTTCCATAGCTTTTCTTAATTCATTTATCTTTTTCAACCCATGACCATAATATCTTTCCTCACTGTAATGGGTTTCTCTATTATTTTTTTTCCTTTCTTTTCTTTTTCATTATGTCAGCCCACCATAATTCTGTAATTTACTTTTAAAAGAGTGGAGGATTGTACAAATGAAGGGAGGGAATTTACATTAGATTTAGTATTAAAAGCAAGAACTAACCTTTACTACAAATGATCTAAAATTCTTCAATCACACACTTTTTAAAATAAGCACCTATGAGTAATGTCCTATAATGAGGACATCTGTAATACGTTAACACTCCTTTGTGTGGTGAAAGATAGCAGAAAGTCATCTGGCCTGCCCATGTTGGCAGTGCCCAAGCTGCCAGACCTGAGCCTGGGTGCTGATTGCAGCAGGTGCCAAAAGACACAAGAGAGATCAACAGCTGGCTGAGGCTGCAAAACCTGTGAGCCCCACTAAAGAAAACATTTAGATGTAAAAGGAATCATTTGGATATAAAAATTATTTGGAGACATCTGCTTGATTAAGAAGCCATTATGCCTGCCCAGGGCTCCTAGACATCTCAGTCTCAGGTGTGGTTGATCAAATGTGGACAGAAGCAAGTTTGGCTACAGGATCAGTCAAACCTATGGAACCTCTCCATTAAGACAGATAGCAGCCACAGCAGTACTGAAGCTGAAACAGAGAAATCACACAGCAGGGAAGCAATGCACAGTAAAATGTGAGGAGCTCTGAAGTGTGTGTTCTTCTCTTCACCCCTTTATTTTCTTTTTTTTTTTGCATGCTTTTGATCATTTTTAAAATAGTTCAGAACTGCCAGTTAATGCTGAATCTAGATAAATGCCAGCAGTTCGTGAATGTCTTAGAACATGTGCGATGATAAGGATTGCTCTAGGTACAGACATTTCTGGGGGTAGTTTTCCTCCCATAAGGGCTAATTTTTTACTTTTTTTTCCAGGTAGTCTTGAATTGTGGACCACAATTCATTAGTCATTCCTTGTGGCTCAACATCACCATCAGCATGATCCAAACCAGAAATGTGAGTCAATAATTATGTTTCCTTTGTTTCCTTAGACTCAAGCCTTTTTATTTTATTTTTAAATTATTTTATTGCTTATTAAGTGCTCAAAACCCAACATTTCTTCTTCATTGGTACAAGAATATGTGCACTTTTTTTTTTGTTGTTGCTTGCTGTTTCAGTTTTTCAACAACACAGAATTATCTGCTTTGTAATGTCTCTTGCTGTTTTACAGTAAATCACCAGTTTCAGGACAGTTAGAATTTCAGGAAAATTTGTTTTCAGAGTTGCTCAAAAAAAGGATTTTTCAGCTCAAACTTAATAGAGTAGCCTTGTGCCTAAACAATATCACCATTTTTTTCTATTAACAATTATATGAAATTTTCTCTTAGTACACTGGTACTAGGCTAGGATGGAGTACTTTTAGATTTCAGGTTACTTGGCTCATGCTGCAGTACGCAGAACTTTCCACAAACTACAGTGCAGTCAGCCTGTTAAAAATGCTGATTTAATCCAGCTTTATGGACCACTGCTGTTAAAAACAATGATTTTCAAAGTATAGTTTTAAAGGTCTCTTATTAAACCTGTTTTACCTTTCCTTGCACTAAGAATGCCAAGACAAACTGATATATCCCCTTGTAGTTAGAATTGACTCAGGGAATATACACAATATTCCTGCATTTTAACCCTACAACAATTCTCCCAAATTGTCTGCATGCATGGAAAGCCCTGCTTTAGTTCCTGTCAGCCTAAACAAGGAATCCACATCAGTACTTCCATATTTCTGCCCAGGATTTCCCAGACAAAAATATGCATTCACGCACTCTTAAAATATTTGAGGTATGCACAATAGATCCATTACTTTCATAACACGTCAGATGTACTTGTGAATGTACAGAAGAACTGGACACCACATGCTAAGTGGCTGTTTAGCCTCCCACAAAACAGAGATACACTGTGTGTGTCACAGCCTCCTGGCAGCACAATCCAGCACTTTCTGGAGTCATCAGACTCAAGAGAGCAGTCCTGTAGGAGAGGTCAGTGAACCTGCTCTACCCAGCTCTCTTACGCTGCCACTTGCTTAGGAAAGAGAACATCTCCTCCACCACCCTGCACTGCACTGCAGGGCTGAGGAGCAGGAAAACCCCTGGGCAGCTGGAGCCCCCCATCAATGAACCATCAAAGTGTGCAGCCTTCCCATAATTCCCATAGAAATGATGGAGGTCTGCTGGTCAGGGCTAGGTTAGGATGCGACTCTGTCACTTTTTCTCTCAAGAAAAGATGTTGATCTTTGGAACTGGGTGTTCCTGTAGATCAACAAATGGAATCAACAAAGTGAAGGACACAAATCAGAGTAAGGATAACGACAGGCACAGAAACCCAAGAACAATTTAGGCCAATGGAAACAAGCAAAGCAAAAATATCTACATCTGTACACAAGCAGTCTAGCAAAAGATAATATTTACAACAAATGTTCAGTTTCTTGTCCATTTTCTGCAACTCCAGATTTCAGGAGACACTTTGCCAGTGTCACTACACATATTTAATTTAAGGTATTAAGAAAGCATGTATGCACTTTAGAAGTTAACCTTCATGTTGTGGGGGAAAAAAGAATTAAAAACAGAAGGAAAAAAAGAGAAGAAAGAGAAAAACATAGGTAAGATAAAGGTGCTAGAATTGACTGTTTATTCATCTCTACATGTGAATGTTGCTGTGGTGCACTTCCTCAACCTGAACACACTGACATGTACAGACAACCAGGCACATTGAGCCCAGCAGCAGGGGACAGGGGAAGCAGCTGAGCCAGGGAGGAGACAAATTCAGGGCAGATTCAGGGTGGCAGGGGAGACTATGTCAGGAACAGCAATTTTACATCCTAGGAAGGATATCTTGTTTTTTCAAGAGACTTCTATGATATAGTCCAAAAATAGGATACAGGGTTTAATTTATGTATTTCAGCCCTAAAAAAAAAAAAAAAATGCAAAAAAAACCAACTATGTCCCTTGGCCTCATTGGACTGCTATGGTAAAAATATATTACGAATGTAACATATCTTCCTTGTATTAGTATACAGTATAAAGAAATAGGTCTAGAGCTCAGGACACAAATGGAGCTTTAGATTAGCTGTCAACAATGTCATATCCATGTTAATAATGCCCTATTCATGCCTGGGGCTGACAGTCTTTCTTATTTTTATTCACAAATTCCATTTAATAACAGCAATAAGTCACTCCAGACAGTGTATTTCTAAGGGATTTCTGCACTTCTCAGGTGGTTAAAGTCACTTGACCTTCGGCCTCATGCCTTAAAAACTCCCTAAGAGATGTGCTAAATTGCCCAGAAATACATTGCCTGTCATGTCTTGTTGGTTAATTAAGGGCCAACCTAGATGGCCTATAAGGACTGCCCTTAAGTAATTACTAATTGATCTCCTACTCAAGAAAAATGAATAAATTCCACAGCAGCCGCACTGTCACATGGCATTTACTCAAGTTCATATTCCTCCAATAGAGGATGAAAAGCACACAGTTCAATCCACAGGGTGGACTGAGTGCAGAAACACCTTCAGAGCAGCAAAGCCCAGAGTTTGTCATGTCTTACTGGTTGTAGCCACTGCTCTCAGCCCTTCACTTCATTAAGACAAAATACATTGCCTGAAAATCAGCATTTGTAGAAAATAAGAAATATCTAGTATTTCCCATATGGATTTAACTACTTTGAAAGATATTTAAATTTTGCTACAAATATCTAGCCAAGGAATCTCAGCAAGAGTGTTAAATTGTCACCTGATGAAAGGCTACCAAAACAGCCAGAAGAAACACATTTCAAAGGTCTTTTCTGAAGAAAGGAGTTAGGATTTAGGTTGGTACAGGAGGGGTTTTTGAAGCTTTTTTTTAACCCAAATTGTTTATCAGTACTCATGACAGAAACTTCCTGTCATTATCTGTTTAAAAGAGTCCAAAAATCTGGTGTTATTGTCTATTTTGGTAAGACAATGAGAATGCTTTGAATTGCATCAGAAATCTGGACAATTTATAGGAAGATATTTTCAGGTACAAGCAATATGAATACAATACTCTTAAAAAATGTATGCATAACAAGATTTATTAGCCTCCTGTCAGCCTCAGTAAGAACACATTTGTATATTATCCTATCCAAACAGTTTTCAGATACTGACCTCTCACACCTATATCAGCACTTTTCATGTCTCAAAATTACTCAAAGTAAAAGGGACCCACCACTGAAATATTTCTCTTGGACTCCTTGGATGAAACGAGGACTCATTAGGGCCAAAGATAACATTTCTGTTGACTTGAGTATAAGGCAAAGATTTTAGTCCTGTAGATATGAACAGTACAAAACTTTTAAAACTTCAGGAGACACTCTAGTACATGATAACATGTGGTACAGGAGGATAAGCCAATATTTAGTGCCTCATATGAAAAGCTGCAGTGGTTCCATGCTTCAGCTGATGCTTTGTGCAGAGTTCTCCCCACTCTCCTAAACACACATTAGGGGAAGAGTATCATTTACCCTGTTTGCATAAGAAACAGGGAATCTGAAATCTGGAAACACACTCTGATCACTGCAGGGGTACAAACACCACTGGAATAATGCTAGGAACCACATTAAGATATCTGTCTCACTTCTGAAATGTTTCACTGCTTTATCTTCCAGACCTTTTAATCTGTTAAATGTTGTGAGTCAGTGTATGTAAAACAGTAAGTGTTAGAGGTAGCTGAGACAATGACATAAATATACCTGCCAGTCATTATGATTACATAACTGATTGCTACTATTTGACTCAGTGTACTGTACTGATTGTTTTAAGATACCAAGAGATTGATAAATTAAATAAATGCAACAGGCATTCCTGAAGCTTTTTTTTGAAACAAACAGTGAGCTGGAAGGGCTGCTTCCCACACTTGGATAAATCCAAAGGGCTGAAAAGCACAGTCAAATCCAGCAACTGCCCTTTCAATCAGTCCCCTGGTACTCTGTGTAAAAATTACATCCTGACCTATTTCTGCAGTTGATGCAATTCTGGTATGTTTGATTAAGGTGGCTACTGACAAGATGTGTAAACATATGCAATGCAAGCTAATTTTTGTGATATAATATTTTTACAGTTATTTACAGGAAGCAACAAACTGGCATTTCTAGTGTGGGGTGTTTTTTCAGAACCTCGGAGCTAAACTAGTTTTTTATGATGTTAAATTCATCTTTAACAAACATCAGTATTTATGCAGCCTCTCAGTGTAGCAGTAAAACACATTCCTCTATAAATAAGGGAATAAAAATAGTGATAACTCTGATTTCTGGATGTGCCTCCTTTTTTGCAACTGAAAGGCCTTTGCTGGCATCATATTCTGCAATGATTTCTGTGTTTTTCTATAACATTTTTCTCCCTACACATGTGGATTTTATATCCTCTTCATGTTGGTATAGCATGAAGTCTTATGTGGAATTTAGAGGATCTGAACTAAATGTAGCTAAAAGGAACTTTTGGATGAACTGCCTGGGATTTGTTCAGATCTGTTAAAGTAATGGGGGAAAGCACAAAAGGATAAAGAAAGAAAGGCCTTAATCTTTGTTCCATGAGTGATAAAGCAGCATCACATGGGTGAAAATTGGCCTGACCTTCACCCACATGATGCTGCTTCTGCCTCAGCCACTCTTTCTTTGCTCTGATTAAGTGAAGATAGCCTCTTTCTCTGCAAGGAAAAGTCAAAGAACAAAAAGAAAAAAAAATCTGTCTTAACTATAAAAGGTTTATTTTTTTAATCACAGTTGGGCTCATACAAGCCAGTTTCTAATCTTATTTTTTTAAGCTAAAAAAGTGCCTTTTTAGAATTTCTTTGGCTCGGTTTCTTTAGCCCCCCCTTCAAACCTCAGGGCCTAGATCTTAACTTGCTTCCCTTGGATGTGCTTTGTTGCTCATCTTCACTTTTACATGATAGCTGTTTGACTTAAATGGGTTGTGCGCCAAAGGATTGCCCCTTGGGGAATGGAAAAACTGGAGGGAGGGAGAGGAAAAGCAGTACTCAGCTGGTTTAAATGGCACACACAGTATATCTATTGGCAGGGTATTGCCAATGCTTCAAGGAAACTTTCAGTGCTCAGCTTTTACCACTGAATGCCAGACACTGAGACATGATTTTGTGTATCAGGTTATCCATGCTCATACAGACTAAAAAATTTACTGCAACACTGTTGTCAAGCAGTTCCTGTGAATAATATTTTTAACAGCAGGATGTTTAAAATTTGACAAGGATATAATAATTCATTGTCCAGATAGTCAACATGCTTGGAGAGCTGCTAATGTCTTCAAAGGTTTCAAGAGGGCACACTGAAATTAATCTCTTTTGCAATTTGTGTTACATAAATATTTTTGTTATGCTACTGCAACAGGGTCAAAATGTATTTTTAATTGGACGTTAATCTACTGAACATCACTTAAAGTCGTTATTATGTAGGTGTATGTAAGTGTGACTGTATCTGGCTGAGATTCAGTGAATTATTGGCTAAGTCCATGGGCTAGCTTCAATTTGCACTGGTCATTTTTTTCCCTCAGGATCTAAGAATATATGATGCTGTGCAACATAATGGAATGCCATTGTAATGTGCAATGTCTGTTATTGTATTACATATCTGAGGTAGGGAATGAGGAAAGACCTCCCCAGCTTACCTACAGCAGGCATCAGACACTGGAAACACTCTGTATATTACTTTAGATGTGTTATATTATGAAATAACAACTTACTTAATAAGTTTACAGTAGTTTCTAAAATTGAAATCAGACATGCTGATACAAGCACACTCTGTATAAGTCTAATGTGACTGCCACTGATTAATTAGTGTTGGAATCAACAAACACCAATTCACTCTGTTTAGAAATTTTGCAGCAGCTATGATTTATGAGAAGATTCTTAAAATAATACTGATTCTAATTTTGATATATGAGTAGACTGATTCTAACATTTCTTCTTTGGCAGTGGTTTCAGAAGCATCAGCATGAGTCCTTTTCTGGCCTGGACAGACTCTGTCTAACTATGTCCTCACATGCACAGCTGAATCAATTATTTTTTAGTGATATAACTGAGATTCACAAGACCTAGTTTTTGAGTGTGTAGTAATATCAGTCACACCATCCAAGAATATGTTTCCATTTGTTTTCCCAAGTAAATTGCACCATTGTGCCCACAGAGTGCCACACAAAATGTTGTGGTTGTAAATATGTTCAGCAACAGTTAGGATTTGGATGCTGATTCAAAGCCCATTGAAGCCAATGAAAAGACTCCTATTGATTTCAGTGTGCTTTGGCTCCATCACTTGATTCTTTGTTTAGAACTTCTAATGATTATTTAGTGGAAGAGGCAATACTGTGAGCATTGGGTGCTGCAGAATTGCTAAAAATAAAATTATAAGGAAAGAATCTTTTTTGGGGAAAATTATAATTTCTATAGCAAATTTAAGTTAGCTATTTAACACATATAATCATCAACATATACACATTTATGAACATTTATGGAGATTCATAAATGCTTCCATAATACATACAAACACACACACAGCTTCCATATTCATACAAATCATACTGAGAATTCAAGATATAAACCTCTAGGTACTGATACACAGGAGAGCCCAGGGATATCCAGGGTACCTGCAACACCCACTAACAAATGCACCCAAGAGTCTGCAGAGTCTTATTCTCTTCTGAATTGGCATTAGGAGGCTGGTGACATCCCCAGGCCTGGGCAGATGGCATCAGGTTCTGGTTTGAGGCAGCCCTTAGCCTCAGCAGTTAATTACCAACAACTCATTATCAAGGTTCTGTATATTTTCTCCATAATCATCTTACAGAATTGTCTTTAAGCTCAGTATTTGACAAACCAGCTGGTTTAAATTTTGTGGCTTGAATCATTATTTCATTAACAAGAGGACAGCATTCATGATGACATATAAAATATTGACGCAATAGGCTAAATTTAAAAAGATGGAACATACTGAAAACCACATTAAAAAAATCCAAGTATGTGTTTTTATTTAAACCACTAAAAATACTTTAAAATACATTTTTGGTTGAATTGTCTCGTTCTTCTAGTGTTTCTCAGTGCTATGAGGCAGCTTTCACACACCCATAAAAGCTTACATTGTGCATATATGGTACCACCCTCATCAGTAAGGAGGCGACATAATTTGGTAAATTCACCTGCTAGTTAGTAGCTATTGACAGGACTAATCTGAGGCCTTCCAAACCATCAGAAGATAATGAGGTCCAGTACTTTTTTAATTTAAAATAATCTGAGCCAGCCATTGTATTTTACTGAAAATGCACGTTTCTACATATTAAATTGCTCTACATACAGCTTGTTTTGTATGACTTTTTCAGTTCATGGCAGCTGCCTTAAACAAGTTTGAAAGGCTCCATTATGGTCTTTTGGGTCAGAAATGATTTTTTTTTAAGTGCCAAAATACTTAGTTACAGTGAATTGGTAACACAATATCCACACCATAATATGCATATTGTGCATGACAAAAGGCGAATAATTTGTAATCCCCATTTAAAATAAAAGCATAAATACCTACTGTATTCAGCAAATCTGAAATATTCTACCACTATACATTTAAAAGAAACCCAGTGTGTTCATGTGAAAAACAACAATAATCTGTACATTTTTTTGTGTGACTTCCTGAAAATTTATAGCTCTTTTTAAATTTTTGGGCTTTTCCCACTTCATTAACATGGTTTTCACTATTGAAATGTATTTTAGGAAGTCAACAAATTAAAATTTATGTGCAAATGACAGCAACAGAGGCAGGAGAATCTATATTAAGTGCAACAGAAGTTCAGATCAAAATGGTGTCTCATCCCTCTTGGAGGGCCCATTTCAGGCTCTGTCACTCACACCAGGAGCATGCTAGTGCCTGCTGTAGCTGCACATCCACAGTCCTCTTGTCCTTCTTACAGTCCTCACTTGCCATAGATTTACTCCCTCTGCCTGGCGTTTCTCACAGATTTTTTTTGATAACATACATAAACACCAACCTTCGTTCTGTTACATTTGTTTAGTGATCCACATACAGTATACATAATACAGGGACCTGCATTCATTTGCAAAGCCTGAAGATATTGTTCATTATGTTTTATGTGCCAGAACAGATAAAAATTATTCCCAGAAGGGTGCATGTTTAAACTGGCAAAGAAAGATGATTGACATCTACCATAAGTACTTTTGTCAAAGCTTTGGCGTGTTATCAGTTTGCAAAGCTATTCTAATGAACAGTGTCCATACTCACCAGATGTGCTATCAAGAGTATGCCAGATACTTGCAAAATTCTGCTGCAGCCTTAATGCCAAATGTGTAAGACACAAACAAGTCAGGCTACAAGTTCTAGATAAATTTGATTGGATAAAGAGTTGAGCCTAAAGGGTCAAAGAATGTAAATAATTCTAGGCAGGAGCGTACCCTCCTGGCTAATTTCACTAAATGTGGATTATTATCTCTGTGCTCAAACACTAAATTGCCTTGGATAAATTTGCAGCTTTAATACTGATGCAGGCAGAAGTAGAAAATGCTTAATTAAAATAAGGCTTTATATCTGTATCTCAGAAATTAAAAAACTACAGTATTTAATATTCCTGTTTGTTTATCCTTTTATTCCCAAGTGCCCACTGCTAGCTCACAAACATTATTGTTTACATAGGGTACAAGAACTAAAACAAAGTCTGTCACAAACACATGAGGAGGGATTTAATTCTTTCAGGCTTTCAAGACACCAAGAGCTTGGCAGAGGTTTTCAGCAATCCTTTTAGTCCCAGTTTGAAACAAGTACGTACAGAGAGCTTTCCAAATTCCCAGCACATGGCAGGCCCGTGCTTAGGCTGGGTTCACATCTGCTCTGACTACCTCAAGTCTGCACAGCAGTAGAAGATATTGGTGAAAGGGATCTTGATTCCTCCTGTGACTTTTTCAAGTATTCCCTAGCCACTTATCATTCAGATATACACTTTAAGTATAAAATACCAAATAAATTATTTTAATTAAGTAATTGATATAAAATATTTTGGTAAAGTTAATTCTTTTGGGGACTGTTGGGACTGATATGTTAGAAACAAAACATCAGTCTTTTGTTTGGCTGTGTTCCAGGAAGCAGGTAAATCGTATTTGTGGATTCAGGTGAGAGCTGTTACAAAAACTGGGGATATTTCTATTTCGTTTCTGTGAGAATCTACTGGAAAATTCTGAAAAATTTAACTAGATTGTCATCACTTTCTTATCAACCTACCACCAATCATCCAAACACAGACTTTAGATAACTGCTTGAACAATCTTGAAAATGGGCCCAAGAAAATATATGTTTATTTTTAGTGATATTTGATTGCAGTGATTCCTCCACACCGTCCCTTGCAAAGTGAAGCTAAACAAGATCAAGGTTTTGTACTGGAGACTGTATATCTGCCAAAATATTCATTAAAAAGTCTCCTTACTCCTTCTCTGAACTTAGGAAAATTCCCCACTGTCATGTGATACAAACCTTCACACTGTAGATGTCTAAAAGCTAAAATATGCACTGCCAATGATTGCAGAATTGCTCAGATGCTCCCAGTTTTGTGGAAGAGTTAATATTTGGCCAGTGTCGTCCCACTTGTCCTTGCAATTGGGAAGGAGGTCCTCCCTTCTGGTCTGGGAGGCTCAGTGACAGCACTTCCACCAGCTTCATGTCTTCCCTCTAATTCCATCTTAGCGTTACTGTGCATTCATACAGAACAATACTTTCAGAATGTAAGTGAATAAAACACCCCAAGTCTATTAGGATGTGTGTCAAAATTACAAACACAGAGGTTGGTATATATGCATGCTAATCATTTCTAGTTATGCATGAAGTTAATTTACAAAAGAAGATTTACATTATTTTAATGGCATTCTCCACAAATAATATTCAATTATTTCAGTTTGGTTTTGATGCCTTTTTATGTTTTGCTTGTTTGGAGATGTGTATTAATTTGCTTTATCAATAATATTAAAAATTAATGGAGCTCTTATTAAGGTTAAAAGCACCTCAGAGAAGTCATCACTTGTCAGCTTTGTTTTATTACTATGATTACAACAAAGTTGTGTTGCTATCACTTGGCAAAATAGTTACTCCCTCTTCCCTGGCAGGTTTCAGGTTGCCTTCCTGCTTTTGCTCCTGGAAAGGAGCATTTGGAGCTGTCCTTTAGAGGTGCATGGATGCCCTTGCAGAGCAGCAGAGAGGAATGGCATCCATGTGTCCTCTGTGCCTGGCTTACCTGGAAAACCCCAGCCTCTTCCTCATCCCCTGGGCACGCAGAAACTCAGACTCTGCCAGCTCCTGCAGATTTGCTTCCCCAGCAGGACCCTGCCAGGCACCCACCTCCTACATCTCTCTTTCCATGGAGACACCACCAACCCTGGCTGTCCTTGGCCCTCTCTCTTCCTGAGCTCAGCTGGGTTCAGTTCACTGGCCTGAAACTAGCATATATCACACATTTTTTCCTTAATGAGGTCTAACCCTTCCGATTTCTTGAAGGTGATTTTCCTGTTGATTTCTGAAGATGAATGGTAGGATAATACCTATTTGAAATGTAAGTGGACAGAAGCATCAGATCAGAAAGGTAGTGAGAAGACAGTGAAAGGAAATGATGACAGGGCACTTTTTGTTAAGCGCTGATCCAGTGAAGAAGGTCTCTCTCTGGTTAATGCAATTTAGTGATAATTCTTTAGAAAGGAGAAAGGACTCTTTCACAGCTGTATCAACAATAGCCACTCTTAAAAAAAAACAAAACAGCAGCTGACTTGACATGTCAAGCATCACATATTTGGCTATGAAAGCAAAGCATAAGCCATGCTGGCCAATAGCACAAACTTGGAATGATGCCACTGAAAAGCTGGTCTGTAAGCTGATGCTACCTTATTTCTTGAATTCTAAGAGGGCTTGCTGAGATTTAACAGCAATGCAGAACTACCACATTCCTCATAGATATTTCTTTTCTTGTTACATGAGATCCATGCATGAAGTGAAAAAGAGCAAATGAACATCAGGTTTACATCACCACTGATATGTGAATGATTGATCACCCATTAAATCACATGCAGAGCCAGTAACAGCACACGGGGTAGTGTTAAAGCAAAATGTTTGATATTCTGTACTCTAATTAAACATGGAAATAATATGATGCAGTCTGTATTGTAAATGTTATTGCAGATTATAGACCTAGAGGAGAGGTGTTATGCCACCTTTATAGCCTCCAGTTCCTGGAGACTGTGACTTAGAGCTGCCTCAGGGCTGCCCTAAATTACACCAGTTGGTAATGACTCCCAAAGGGCTGCTATGCATCCAGTGGTTGCTGGAGTGTAAAGTACTTTGGCTATGCCAGCAGCCCATCATTTCACAATGGAGGCTTAGAGCAGCTGGCATAGTGCTTGGAGAAAATCCCCAAGTAGTGGTTTAAGACATTTTTCTAACACTTTTTGTCATGAGAGTGATATAAAATAAAGGCCAGATTTCACAAAGACACAGGGGTTTTTCCATTTTTATTTAAGCATCTGTAGTTTTGGTTTGATAAACTTGGAGATGATGGTTTCTATAGGATTTCAGAACAGGTATCAACCTAATATTGCTTCAGCTTGGCAGCACTCCAGATATCTGCTCTGGCCCCAATTCCCTGCCCGTGCAGTGTAGCACCACCGACTGTCAAAGGCATATTCCTGATTTACATCTGTGTTAGCAGAAGTAGAACTGGATTTCCCCTTGTATATGCAAGTTTTTCAGTTCAGGCCTATATTCCAGGCTTTGCTGGAGCTGCCAAAGACACCAGTTTGCATGAACAGAAGATCCTTTGAGTACATATCTCTGAAGCTTGTTCAAAAGCTGTGCCAACTCAGGCAGAGGAGAGATGGGTGCATTTTTTTTCTGTACAGTGTGTGGGCTGGGCCAACCATTCTTACACAAATATCTCAAAAGGTCAGCCATGAAATTATTACTTAGTACTGGCAGTTTGGGGAGTTGAATTTTCATCTATCTTTAGGATATTCTTAAGTGAACATCCTGAAGACAATAACCGTCTGCTGGCAGCAGAAAATCATTACTCTCAAGCTAAGCTAATGCAGTCCAAAACTCAACTGATGACAGTGTTTTCAAACCTCTGAGGCAAAAAGCCACCACTTATGATCTTACTAATTCTTCTATGAAACACAGGGAAAAATAAAGTAATTTACAGAGATATACACAGCACAGAAAAGTAACCCTCTGGGAAGATGTCCAGGGAGAGGGAATTACCAGTTGTCTACTAAAGATACCTTTAAAAAAATGTCCATAAACCCAAATAACATCAAAGAGAAAAATGATCTTATGAAATGTCCCTGGATGTAAACTCATAAAGGACTGACTTTCAGCTTAAGTGGAGAAAGGTGAGTGTGCATACAAGGACTGTGCTGTAACCTTCCTAAAAGGAAACAAAACATCCCATCCCCTTCTCTTCCACCAAGTCTCCCCTTTGAGCTAGTGCTGGCTGGCAGATCTGCACAGGGTGGCCAAAGGTCAAAAGGAGGATGGATGGATGGATGAAAGAAGCTAATACTGCATTTTCTCTGTTCCCTACCTCTACATTCTCTGTGCAAGGAGGACATGGTCTAAAACTTCTACCCTCTTCCTGGAAGGTTCAGAAAGCTGTGAGAAAACTTCTTTAGTGCTCTATACATATTCACAGACAGACACATGATTTCCCAAAAGAAATGGAGGAAAGTAGATCAGAAAATCATAGAATTAATCATACTATAATGATCAGAAAGGGATATCATCTAACTCATCATTTTGCCTGAAGGCAGGATTGATTTCAGTTAAGCAAATTCTGATAGTCTACTGTCATTCTATTTGTTTAATTATTAAATGCTTTTTAATATTAATAGTACCTGTTACTATTCTCTAAGCAAACCATTCGGTGCAACCTGAATGATATCATCATATTAGAATTAATATAGGCCAAATACTAGGGGTCTGCCACAGTCCTAATATGCTTCATTTTTCATTAGATCCTTTCTGGAGCTTGGAAAGAAGCCTAACTAAACTAAAATGGCTTGTACCCTACGTATCAAAGGATCCCAGCCAAAATTTCTGTTCACTTTAACAGTGTAAACTTGGCATAAACCCTTTGCCAATATTTTACTCCATATTTCCAACAAAGCTGGAATACAGTACCTGAGGACAGGAAACTTTTGCGGTGATGTAAAACCTACAGATTTTTCTGTCCTGTGTACTTTCAGAACTTGTTCTTGAAGGAGGAAGGCTGGGATGGACAAATACGTAATTAAAGGGAGCTAAAGCAGGAACAATAACGAACAAATGCCATTATTTTTACCATAGTTCTTGGGGAAGCTAAGGTAGAGATGTAGAAAGTCAGTGATGGTGATGCACTTCACTTAGCATGGGTTCATGCAGTGCAAAGAGCTTAATGCCTGCAGCTGAGCTGGGTCTAATGGGCAGCAGTTGTTTTCTGTGGAAATGGAGTCTGTGAGAGGCAGCCTGGCTACTGTACCTGTCTGTGGTGGCTAGTGGGATTTTCAACATGCTTGTGACCTTTTCTTACTTATTTTGCTTAATTTTCATCCATCATCTGACTGGCCATCCCAACCCTGAATTTTGGAGTCTGAGCCCATTGGTGAGGGTTTAGTGAGAAGAAGGAGGGAGAAGAGGGGGAGTCTGCAAAATAAATCTGTGGCTGGGGACAGAGGGGAGCTGTTACAAGGCCTGTGCACCTGACCAGCACACACATTTTTATAATCTTTTTATATAGCTTTTATATGTCAATGTATGCATATGTAAAGGTAATTCTTCTTACACTTATTTCTCTCTCAAAAAAACAGAACGTGCTGTAAACCTTCTAACAGGCTAGCAGAGACCTCTGCACACTGCCTTACACCACATAGACTGAAAACCCTCCCACTCTACCTGTCTCACAGCAGCCCCACAGGTACTGAAAAGCTCCTGCAGTCAAATCCAAATGAGAATAACCCCACCAGTGCGTTGCCAACAACCCCATGTCCTGCCAGTTTTGCAGACTGCTTCATTGTTGATATCCACCAGTAACTTCATGGCTCTTGTAGGACACCAAGCATAGGAAAGAAGATCTTGGTCTCACCAGAATTAGGGACTCCCAAGCCTCTGTCCTATCTGAGAAGGCTTTAAAGCAGGAAAGAAGTTTCCCTGTATTTTCTTGTCTGATACACACAGGCAGGAGTATAAACTTACCTCTGTGGAGGCAAGGAGTTTTAAGGATTTTTCTCTTGAAACAAGCATTCAACTCAGAAAGTACTGTGAAACTCATCACATTAATCATCATAAACTTGAAATTTCTTAAGGAAAGAAATTTAGATGGTCTAAACTGATCCAGTTTAATAAGACTCTCATTTATTATTTATATGCCTTATAAAGCTCCTAGCGCACGAGAAAGCTGAGTAACTAAGTAAGGAAGTTCACACAGCAAAAACTTATCACCTGTTATCATTATTCCTTGACTATTTTGATGTTTGCATGCTGTGTATGTTTACACAAAAAGTCAGACTCTCCAACATGACAATGTGAATTTAATAGAAATGTTCTGGCTTAATTTTTATTGTACAGCAAAATACTGCTCTGCAAGGTTTATGTATGGATAGTTGGTAAGGATGAGGTCACAAATACCAATACTCCATGGACTTGCAACAGAAATAGAGTGGCCTGGTAGCTCTGTTTTTCTAGATCCTGACAAGGCTTTGATAAATTGTGAAAAGAAATACAATTTTATTCCAGACCATGCAGAATCAAGGCGTTGTTTACTTCCCCCCCCCCCAACTTTTCTTTTTTTTTAAATGGTGGATTTCTTATCAAACAAGATCAGCTTCAATCTTAGGTCACCGTTTGACATTCCAATTACATGGGTGTCTTTGTGTAAACACAGAGTATTTTTCAGTGAAGCTCAGCTCTATTTAACAGATGAAAGTGGATTCTAAAGATTGCAGTTCTACCAACAAAACTCGGAAGATCAGCACTTTAATGATATGCAGCAAGTAAAATACCTACACTAGACTGGATCCTGGTGTGCAGGACAGCAGGAGCAGGATCCAGGAGGCAAATCTGGAGTCTTGGGATTACAGAGAATTCTTTCTCAATAGTATAAGCACACAGATTTTAATTGCATTGGTTGTTTCCTCCAGGAAGGAAGACCTTGTTTGATCTGTGGGGAGGAGGTGAAGGGAGGTGGAACAGACCCATGACAGAATATTTTGGGGGTATTGTGGAAAAAAGTGTTTGCTAATCCTAGCAAAGGAAAGATGCTGCTGGTCTTCTCGAGTCCCCTGCAAAAAAAGGCTACTTGAAAAGTGTAATGATTTTTGACAAATTGTCAAAATCTTTGAGGTGGCTTAGATGCTGTCAGAGCATTTTTCTCTTACCTCACACAAAGTTTTTCAACTCCTCCTGTTTTAGCAATCCTAACAACAAAAAATCATCAGATATTCTTTTGCTATTTTAAATCACTATTGTTTCACTGTATTTAATCATTAAGGATCCAGAAGGGACAAATTTCATTGAAAAATGTTGATTTGACCCTTTGTAAACAGAAACTTGAAACATTTTAACAGGGTCTTCAGACTGTTTGGGCAGAAATAAGGAAACATCTGGCTTGAAGCACACTATCATATTGCATTGTTTATGTTGATAGCTTAAGTTCTTTGCTGTGTATTTTTATTTATGACAACTGAATGTAGAACATTTTTGATTCAACAAACTGCTTTCGTTCTACAGCATGGGAATAAGGCAATCAAAGCTGAGGTGACTTGACTGATTTCATTTAGAAGGTGGATTCCAGCAGGCCTATTAGTGTTGGAAAGGGAGGGGGAAGGAAAGGATGGAGCAGGTAACTAGGGGATACAAATTAAAAAGGGTGAGAAATCTGGGAAAGAATCCTGCTGATGGTATGGACTATATGAGAAATTTCCACGAGTCACTAAAGCCATGGGAAGAAATTGCAAGAATCTGTCCAAACAAAAAGGCAAGAATTCTATATAGATGTTTATTTTCTTTTGTTTTTTTAATTTTTTTTTAACTGGGAAACTTGCAAGGAGACATCAATGCTTCAATCCTCTTGTACCCTATGCCAATAAAACACACAAAAATACATATATTTTAAAAAATTTCTTGGTGTTTTCTGTATTATTTCATATTTAAGCAGCAAACCAAATGATGCATATTATAAAATGAGTCAAATGCCAAAGTAACAGTGAAAAATAAATAACCAAAAATAATATGGATTTATACCAGTAGTAGCAGAACCATCACATGTCAAAGAAAGTTCCTAAAATGGCTGTTTTCACCAGACATTACGTATATATTAAATATATGTATATAAATTTCATAATATAGAATTATTAAAAATATGTCAACCCAAGTATTAAATATATTAATTAATTAATTAATCAAACCCTAATGCTGATATTCAGTAAGTGTAAAAAATGCAACAATGAACTGCTTAAGAGCAAAGTTTATGATTATTAAAGACACATTAAAAACCTCTATTTGCTTAGAAGGGAGTGCAGGAAAAGTACTCAGGCTCTAAGGAAATCTGTTTTCTAAATATTCCAGGGATTCTTTAAGGGACAGGAACAGGTTTAGAAACTCTAATAAGCACTGCACATTTCCAAAGCAGCCCAGGAAGGCATTTATGGTTCTGACTTTTCTGTTTAATTTATTCTGTCCCATGTTTCTATTTAGTGTACAAAGTGCTGGTTTTGAAGCCAGAGCAGCTCAGTTAATTTGATTTCAGAGCTATTTCCCATAGATCATTCACTAGGACAGAGCTCCTGGAACAGCAAGCAGAAGCCTGACTAGCCCTAGTGCTTCCTCCCAGGCTATATGTTATTTTCTTAAAGACTCTTATTAGGCTTTCTGTTTTCAGCCATGTTCAGCAATTCAGAAGCAGCAGAATTCCAGTCAAAGGAGTATAATGCAATTAACTATTTTTTCCTGTTGTAATGGTAGCATCTTCAACTTGTGGTTTGACAGAGCTTTTTAGTCAGGGTGAATTAAGCACTGTAAGCCTCTTTTGCCTGTTCTCCCCTCAAGACTTTGGCTCTCTGCTATTTATTTCCTCTGAGGCTGTTTTCCTTTCATTTGCCTTATTAGTAGGTAGGTCAGTAGCTGATGCCACCTACTGTGGGCATCCAAAGGCTTTTCTTTTGTTTCCTTTTTTTCCCCAAAAGCTTGAGAAGTTGCCACTTTCTTTAGTGGTGATTCACAAAAGATATTAAAAAATAATTTAAATCTCTTATTAGGAAAAGGATACTGCACCTTCCTTTACAACTATGTATACACCTTTCTTTAAAGCATGTATAGTCCCAGTGCCTCATCCAAATATCCTAAGATAGCAAAGGTAAGTAAAAATCCAAATTTGTTGCAGGTATATGACATATTAATTAACATTTTTCCATTTTCAGGGCTCTTTTCATCTAGTCTGGTGATTTTTTTTTTTTTTTACCTTCCTCTACTCAGAAACCCCTGGAAGCTGGGGAAGGTCAGACCTTGGCTGTGTTGTTAAGACAGAGGGACAAATTGGCATCCATATATCAGATCTGCTCTGCCTCCCTTGAGCATTTTTCCAGGAATCTGAACAAATGCAGAAGATAATGTTGTACTCTGGGTCATGCTTAGCTGTAGAGGGGTGTGAGGCAGTGTGTACAGGTGCACGTGTACATATCTCAGCAGGAACAAATAAACTGTTGTAAGAAAAAGCCATTAGTAAAGAGGGAGAAAGAAAAAAGAGGGTTAGTATGAAATGTGTTCTCAAATGCTCAAATGATCAGACAGGTCCTGTATGTGTCTTTTTACTTTGCAGTCTAAGGTAACTAAGAATTTTCTGATTCTCTACCATTCTTGTCTTTAATGCTCTGCTGTCATTATATCTGTCCCTTTCAGTCAATCATTGGCTTTGAGAGTGGTCCCACTAATGCCCTTTTTCTATATTACCTCCTTTTTCCTACTGGCTACTATTTGTAACATTCTCTGAGTTCAAATGTGAAGCTCTCTTCCCCTGGCTTTCTTCTACTCATGGGCACACTATGCAGATATTACTCTGTACAGGATGGCTCTTATCCTGTTCAACTTTTGAATTATTGCTTCACATCTATCCCATTCTGTGCAATATTCCTTACTCATGCACTATGTTTCTCTGCTTCTATTGCAGCCATTGTTTTGTTTATTTCTATACTTAGTTTTTGCCAGCTGCCATTGCTCCAGTGCAATTGATATAGGTGTAGCTACGAAGTATAATGAATAGCCTGTTGCAGATTTAAGGGCATATTTTGGGACATAAATCATACATTTATATTCTCCCCTAAAAAGAGGTTGCTGACTCCAAAGTGTTATCAGTACAAAATCTGTATTGAGGTACTAATCTCTGAAGTTCATGGAAGAGTTTCTAAGCTTAAATCACCAATATAAAATATGAAGTTGGAGGTCTCCAGATCACAATTTCAATAAATTTGTTCGTGAGAATAGCTCCATGAATTGAATTTACTGCTACTGGAATGAAAAGGAGCACCACACCTAATTCATTAGGTTGAATTTGTAGAATGATTGTGGTGATTTCCAGTCTGTATAATCATGTTCCCTCCTCATTTTGCTGGTTTTCTTTCACTTCACGCCCTGGAAAACAGCTGCACAATTCAGTATAGATGCCCAGTGGTGTGTGGCCTCTGGAAGGCTTTCACAGCCATAACCATCTGCTCTGTATGTCAAACATACCCAGCCAAGCAGCTACTCTGCTGCACAACCAAAGCACTGTCAGGAATTTTTTATGCAGCAAAACCAGGCCTAAAGCACAAAATAGTGCTCAGGCAAAAGTAAGTATGCATACTCAAAGCTATATTAGTAGACCAAAACTATGTCATGTGCAGAGAAATTGTGAAGGAGTAATGAATAGCCCTGTAATTCAGCACAAATCAATTCCTGTAACAGCTTGCTTGCAAAGCTCCATTCACCCTGCTGCATTCCCTCCTTCCCCTTCCAAACTGAAGCTGCACTCAGAATACCCATGCAGAATGACCACAATTGCTACTACATCAGTGTAAACAAAACTGCTCCAGCCTGTTCACAAACGTGCAAGATGTGCCTTGTTATGTGTGTCTAAACATATACACAGCCATAAGCATGCATGCAATCAAATCAGTTGCAATGTATTGCAATACATCCCCTGTCCTGACTGGTTTTCTCTCTATAAATACAATAGATAGATAGATAGATAGATAGATAGGTAGATAGATAGATAGATAGATAGACAGACAGATAGATAGATAGATAGATAGATAGATAGATAGATAGATAGATAATCTCCTCATTTCATGCCTCTCATTTTGTGCATCCTAAACTTTTTATTCCACTTTATAATCTCATTTTATAGCATATATAGTGTTCTCATCTTTTTGAGCACTTCAGGAGGCTCCTTTTTCTCTAAGCAGTATCTCATCTCCCAGTAACTCACAAACATAACAATTCAGATTTCTCTGTTGCTTCCTTACTTATCACTTTAAGGTTTCTGGTTGAAATGAAACCAAAAATAAAAACTCTCCAAACAGTGAATTAACTTGGACATGTAGATGTTCTGTCATGATGTTATTGCTTTGGGGACTGTATTTGTTAAACTTTTTTCTTCTCACTCCATTTCATACAAATTTTGCTAAATTTTAAATTTTCTGAAATTATTGCCTTTCATTTGCTAAGGAACAGAACAGTCGTATTTTCAAGAACATTTATGCAATAAAATTATGTCTTCTGCTGATTCTGAATTTTCCATGAGTCACTTCTTTCAGCTCTTGGAAACGTTGTAATGTGACTTCCAGGAAAGAACTTAAATATCTAAATTGTTGCTGTTGGTTGGAAGTGAGGTCCCAAAATTCTCATTTAGAGAGCTTTACTTACAAATTCTGAGCACATCATTTTTGTTGTAGTATTCATGTAAGCAAGAGGCTAACGGTGCTTGTCACAAAGATAGAACTGGGACCAAACTGAAATGCAGAGAATAGAAAAATTGTACTTCTGATTCACTGTGAAAAGCTGAGTTACTGAGAAAGAAATTCAACTGCCAATACACAGTTCTATTCTGGCTTATTAGCAGAAACACCAAAGGCTACTATCCTGTTTCTACCAGTACAACAATAATTTGGACAGTAGGTGCTTGCATTTTTTGGGTTTGGAATCTTGACAGCTGCTGTTGCCAGATCCTGCCTTCTTGCATTGCCTTTGACACTGGAAAAAAAATAACAACCACAGCATGTTTAATTTTACTGTCTCATAAAGAGAAAAAAAATCACTTAAAATATCTTTTGGATTTTCATTAATAAGCTCAATAATCTCTTAAGAAGTCTTTGGCAAAGCAACCAATAAGAATGAAGGGATTACAAACTTTAGATTTTAATGAGAATTGGTTGTTTGTGGTGTTTCTTGTTCTGCCACAATCTATCGTCAGAAGAATGTGCATTAAGATTTCAGTGCCTAGAATCACAAAATCAAAGTATGGTATTTGGATTAGTCATGTAGGCTTTGAATTGGACTAGTCAGATTAATGGTTTTAAATATGCACATTTGATTTTGTTGGCCATTTTTCCCTTTGCTTTTAGGCAGCAGATTTTTTTGCTTTTAGGCAGATTTTGAGGAAGGAATTCAGTGGCCAGCTGCCCAAATTAAAGAATAGTGAAAAGATCAAAGTAGTGCATATTGCTACTGTGGTAGTTACTAGCATTTGTGATACCTTATTCTCATGACAGAACAGAAAGTGGCATAACATCAATCTTGTTTTGTTACAAAAAATAATAAAAAGGGGAATTGGTACAAGTACAGCTGTTTTCATTATAATCTCAAGAAAGTAATGTCAGAGTCCTCTTCAGAGGCTGTAATGAAAGGACCTTTGAAGAGCTGGGGTATTCTTCTGTTAGTCACAAAGGTACTGTACGCAGTAATTCCTTTTCTTAAGAAATGGCTGTTCCGTTAGACCAACAGGAACTGATCACGAGGGTCCCACTATTGCTGAGATGGGGTCATGTAGAGTGGAAATATGAGCTCTATAACCCTTGACCCCTTTCCCTCTTTATTTCGATTCCTTTAACAATGCATGGTTGGCAGACAAAAACAATGGAAAGTTCCAATCTCTTTTGTTTGGCTTGGGAAAAACTCAAGCCAGCTCAGTTTTGTTTTTACCTAAAAGTATGTCTGGGTTTCAATTAAAAGGAGCTACTTTAAGTTTTCTAGTCTGTGAAACTTTGAAAAAAGCCATTGTTGCCCATCCATGATCTAAGCAACAATGAGATACAGATTCTCACAGTGTGTCACAGTAAAACTACATCTCAGTTCTAACTGCAGAGGCTAAGAAAGGATGGGGTGCTAGCAAGCTGCACTTTTGAACTATACACCCACTCATGTCTACTTATTAAATAATTTCTTTTAAACAGGACATAGTATTTTAGAAAGTCTGTGTCAAGGAAATGCTGGCAAAAGGAAGAACCACAAATAGCACAGTTGCAAGAACTGGTACAACTTGGGAGTTTAGCAGGTGATGCCCTCAACCAACTGTCCCTTATAGAGATGTCATAGGTTTTACTGCAGAGGGACTGAGAAGTCAAAAGTAGTTGATTCAGGACTCTTAAAAAACCAGACACTGGATTTGTATTATAATCCAAGATTAAAAACACGTATGTCTAATCTGCTCAGGGTTTTATGTACAAACACATTATTTTACAGGTCTAGACTCCTGAAGAGGTCTATTAAACTTCATCTTTTCTGTCATTATTATACAACTCAGTGTCTCTTGGTGCATGAAACAGTGATTTCCTTTACAAACACCTCCTCAGGGTCAGCTGATAAAGAATTGGTCCATCCTAATTCACTGTTAATGAGCATTTGAAAGAACCTTGCATGATGAAGCAACATTCAGCTGTAAGAAGTTGCCAGTAAAAATTTATAGAAAACACACACATTGCAAATCATCTGCAGAGAAAACATTAGCTGACACAAATTTGTCCGGCATAAATTTGTCCAACACCGTGGGTATGATGAAATAAAGGAAGAGCACAACCGAAATCCTTATCCTTATAAAATATCCATGATTTTTATAAAGTCAGCAGTTTGTGCTTCATCTTGAAGTATTTGCAGTTTACAGCTTTGGGTCAGTCCCCAGCCTATGAAAGCAGATCTTGTCCTGGTCTCTCTGCCAGTGGAGGCACTGGAAGAGCCCTCCTGGGAAATGCATAAGTGCTGCATCTTCAGATAGAGCACAAAGAATTAAACTATGAAGCAGCTATATGTATTGCAGGATATATAATTACAGCTTTTGAAGGACCTCAACCAAATCTTTCTGAACAGCTTGTTATTTGTAGTTTTAATTATGCATTTTCAGCAAATATATTTCTAGGCATTCAGCCTTCATTTGCTAAGGATAGCTCTGTTAAAGCATTACTCTCCAAATTGTAAGTAATTTTTTTTTATTTTTAATTTTCTTGCAGGAAAATTTACTTTTACTTTGTATCATTCTTCAACCCTAAAATTAAGAATAATTGCTTGATGAACTTTTGCAGTTCAAAGGAAGTTTTTAAGATGGAGTTTGCAGTATCATACTGTGTCCTCAGTTCCACTGACAGAAAAGAATTTTTAAGATGCAGCTCTGAGGAAGAAATCACTAAAAAAGAAAGTTTCAGGGTGAATTACTGTACCCATTCTTGCTACAGTTTTGTTACTGGAGTAACAATAATTTAATTTAAATCCAACTATAGAGAAATATTTATAAAAGGGATTATTAAATTTAGGATTTCTTGTTGTTTCAGTTTCAAGCTCAGCCTGATATGATAAGAATACTATGACTAGACTTAATCTAGCTAAAAAAGATTTGGTTTTTTAGGTTGCTTCTGAATAAAACAAAGCATATCACTTGCTGGTCATTGCCAACCACTTGACCAGCTGCAGGAAATAAAGAAATGTTGTTTTTAAAAATAGAGCTAAATGAAGTGGTCCACCTTGTCTGTGGGTGCTGAAAGGAAAACATTTGTTACCATATCCACACAAAACTGAGGTACAGAGGTTAAAGGTACCTCAGGTTGGGAATTTCTGCAGGCACACCTATGTTTCTTGTCCAGAAGAGTACCCTCTAGGGAGTAAATTCCTATACAAAGTACAATTCTAAATATTATCATATTGTTGACACCCAGTAGTTTGATCAAAGACCCCACATTATTATCTTGTTGCTTGAAATAAAAGTTATCTTTTTTTCTTTCTCTCTTTTTTTTTTAATTCAGAATTTAGGGAGGCTATGGACCAAATGTTACTTCTTGATGTGTGCATGGCTTTTACTGTCTTTCATGCAATCTCTGGATAGGCCTCTGTAGGCAAAATTTAGCCTGGCGCATGGTTCTGATTCACCCTGTATTCCTCTAATGTTCAAAATCTTAAAGATTATTTGGATGTAACACATGAAAGGGAAGACAATATCTGGAAAAGGACGGAGAACAATTATTCTGTTTCAAGGGTGAATTGCCTTAAGTGAGCAGAAATCAGTCACAGGAGGCTGCTTGCTTCACTTATTTTTCTAACTGCTCTAGGCAAATAAAGATTAAGCCATTCTTTTATCAGGAAAGTCCTCTTCCCAGTATAAAGACATAATCAATCTAAATTGAAGGAAACAGAGATGCACAGAGGGTTTGCTGGGCGATTTTAGGCTGCATAATGACAGAAAAGTGTAGGGCTAATTTTGATTTATACTTTACTCCAATATATTCATAAGAAATTGAGGTCAAAGTTAAACACCTGAAATGTTTTATGATAATTTACTGGGTAGTTGATAAAGGAGAGTTTCATGTCATTTGTATAAATTTTCTACAGAGTCAGTGTTGTAAAACATGGGCAGCTAAAGTACAAGCTCAGCTTACTTTCTCATGCAAAGTCAAATCAGGATGGATAAAAATAATTTACCCTACATTAAACCGCTGCAACCCTTAATCAAATTTAATCCTGTTTCCCTCTTTTGAAAATCTCAACCAAGTTGTGGTTCAGAGAGAAGGCAAAAAGTTCCGGTACCCTGGGTTGTCAGGAGAGATTAAGAAGGCTAAATCTTATTTTTATACAAGTCTATACAAGTTCATGATTTTGATAATAAGAATGCTTCATGCACAACAATATCAGATTTTGTTCTGCAAAACCAAACTTAACTTATAAGCTATTTTCAAGCCCAACTCAAAATCACATTCATCCCAGTTTTCTCATAATAGAAATGACAAAAATAAAACCTTTTTCTGAACTCAAGAAAAAGTGTGATTTCCCTCGACCTCTGATGATCAGAATAAAAGTGAACAAAGACACCAACTACCCATATTCTGAGTTTTGAAAAGGAAAACGTGGCTTTTCTGCACCTCTCCTGGTACTTTTTTTGGTTAGGAAAGTTTTGTTGAATCTTAGTTTTGTGTGTTTCTGAAACTGGGACACAGAACCAAGAATGCTCCTTGGTGAAAGATTTTATTTACATTTAATGTCTTATTAGTTCTGCCAGAGCAGATCATATTTACAGGAAGGAGAGATAGCAACAGGGATGGTGAACAGCACAAAAGCCACTGCACTAGATAGTTCATCAGTTAAGTAGAAATACATCTAAGTGCCCATGAATTTTACTTTTGTGTAAAGTCACACCCTTATTGTGTTATCTCTTCAGTGATGTACCTTACTGCTTCCCAAAGGCAGGGATAGCATGGACTTTGTAGCACTGATTAACTTCTGAGCTGAATAGAGGTTTTAATAACAGCTGAGTAAAACAGAGGGACCAAAGAAGCACTGAGGATCACTACTCAGTGCAAATTTCTCATTCTACTAACAAAAGGACAGCTTCCACCCTAGCTTTTTCTTGGAGCCATGAAGAGCTCTTTGCAGTGGAAATGTGCCTCGAGGCAAAAGACTGATGGATCGGAGAGCCTACATGGATATTTCCCCAAATACCAAATGCACCTGGGAGTTAGAGCCCCTGTTTGTGCCTCACTGCAGAGAAGATGGGGATGGATTTCACAAGTTGTGTTGGCTGCAGAAGTTGCACTGATGGATTTACAGCCCTACCACAGCAGCTGCCTTGTCTGGAGGCAAGGCACACACCACAATTTCTCCTGCTACCTCTTGCCTTTGTAGTCCCAGATAAACTTTTTTTCATGAAAACATGACATTTTGCAACAATTGTTGAGCTCAATCCAAAATGTGCAGCCTTTAAATAAAACAGAGCATCTCAAAGACTGACAAATTCATTGTGTTACAAATTTTTAATTGGATCATTCCCTTTTCTTGACTCAGCTCTGGTGCTGAGCTAAATTTCCACATGTTATTAAACTTTTAAATACTGAATTTTCCAGCTGTTGGTATCAGTATTAAAATCATAACTGCATTTAGTTCTTCCTTCATATAGCTTTATTGTGTGCTGTAAGTTTACTTCTAATGTCAATCCAAGATGAAGTCAACTGATCCTGCAGTGATTTTTTGCAGTGATTAGAGATTTTAGTGCAGATTTTCTTTTGTGTGAATTTAAGCATTCATAACAAAATAAGCAAACAAGAAGAAATCAGTGAACAGAAACACTGCTAAGGGTAAGCTAATTTTTGAAAAAGACTGGCATTCAGCAGCCCATATTTGTTAGCATGCTGGTGTCTTTTGAAATCAGTTATTGTATTTCATTCCCACAGCAGATGAAGATGGTAAATTAGTTCAATTGCAGATGAGAACTCAGAGCCTACAGGAAGCTGATTTGTTTGTCAGCATCCAGGAACTTACAGCATGAAGCACATCTCTCCCAGCCATCTTCTGTCACGGGGAAAGGAATACTGGGATGTGTGTGTCAGTTTGCTAACCTGAAAAATGTCCTTCACTTCTGGGTGTCTTCCACTCTGCTTGCATCAATTGTCCACAATTACTTCAAATTTCAAACATTTAAAGACAAATTGGTGATATGCAAAACTGTGACATGCCAAAGACAGCTCATTCTTGCTCATTGAAGGCAGGAAATTCACTTCTCTTAGGTTTCAAAACTCGGGGAGAAAAGCAGCTAGAAAAAGAGGCTGCCACCCTAGGATGAAAGCATATGGCACATTTATTTTTTTACCTAATTCTCCCCCATACTGTCCTATAACTGGGGAAGAAGGGTAACCCATCTTCAAATTTTGCTCTTAAGCCAGAAGTAGGCTCCCCCAACACTGTACAAGGGGTACAGGAATGTGCCACTTACACTGACTGTCTTGGTGGATTTCAGGAAAAGATCCATTGGGGGGAAATGAAAAAATAGAGGACATTTGGAAATGAGGGCTCTTGCACCTTAGTTCCACTGTTAAGAAATGGAAAGGTAATGGAAGAAACACGGATTGCTAGTCATCTTTGACACCCTCATTATTAGGAGGTTTTTAAATTTTATTCTTGTGGCTCTTATTCAACCTGACAAGTCATGTAGCGATTAAAAATTGGAATGCTGCAACAACAGTGTTAGAATTAGGATCAGTGACTGGTTTAACTCTCCCTGACAAGGAAAGCCTGGCAAATGACTCGGTTCCAGCCAGTAGGGAATCTTCAGCCTCACTGCGCACTACCAATGCATCCTGACATGTCTTGCCAAGACAGCCAACGTGGGCCTAGCAGATGCCCTCAGAAAGTTTTCTCTTCTTGCCTTTCTTGCTCCTATGCTGTTCACCATTGGACTCTGGACTAAATGTTAGGATGTGCTTAATGGTGGCTAGGTGCATTTTCTAGAACTTGCAAAAAGCCTGGAGGTAAGGAATTGGGCTGATGGAAGAGCTTTTTCTTCCTCAACCTTCTGGAAAAACAGAATTTTTGCAATGACTCAACCACAAGTGTGGGAGGTTTCAGAGCCCAGATTCAGAGCTCTAGAAGTTTCTAGAAGGAATTACTGTGGAGCAATTACATGATCACAGAGGACTGAAACTTCCTTTACAATATGTGGGCTCCACCATGGATCCTACAGCAATCAGCCAGCCTCAGTGATGTATTGAGATAATGATTTTGGCTTCCTCTCTCTCTCTTTCTCCCTAACAACGTGCTGCCCTTTCTGCTGTATAGTTGCAGGACAGACGTCTTTGATTGATGTGTTTAAGACATGGGTGGTTTAATAGCTGTGTTGTAATAATGACTGATTTTTGGTGTCCTGGGAGAACATCTCTCTTGGCACTTCAGATATAAAAAACAAGTGGCATTTTGAAATAAACAAGGTCTACAGGTGGTAGAATTAGCACTCAATCTGTCATCCTGCATGCAAGGCAGACCCACAGCCACCAGAGGACACAAAACAGAAAGTATTTTGAGGTAAGCAGACTAAAATTTGGGCTTTATCATGAAGAAACTAAAACTCGAACCTTTCTCTCCCTTTCTTCAAAGTTGTCACAGTAACTGGCCATGTGCATCAAATGGCACTTCCTGGGCTGAAAGGCAAGCATGGGAGCAGAGTTTGAAGATCCACAGAGCAGGTCTTGCATTCCCCAGGCAATTTGAGGCTAGATTCCTTGGCAGGTCTCATGGGGAAAGTTTGCAGCATCCATTTTAGGAGGTGGGCAGTTTATTCACTTCCATAATTTTCTTCACTTCATGCAAAGGTTGCAAGAGTTGGGTCTTGCCTTCAGGTTTGTAGTTCTGTATCCTTTCTGTATCCCTTGGGAAGGGAATTCTTTCCTTCCATACTAGAAGATGAGATTGGTGGTGTAGCCAAATATAACACCAGCAATACACATGGCTCTGCTGGCTAGAACATCTGAAAGCAAGTAAATAACAGTTTTACTGAAGAAAAATACATGAGTGTTTTGAGGGTTTTTTATTCCATTTTCCAGGTTAGCAAAATTTATTTATAGATGAGAAAATCCAAAATTTTAGTGAAGGGGCTCAGTCCATACTCAGTCAAACTCATGAACCATTCCAGAGTAAACTTTAAATATGCAATTGCAGATATAATCTGTCTCTGATAAAATATTTTTGTGTAATGACAGAAGAGATACTAATCAGCTCTTTATTAATATTCATTGTATACATATATGTATTCAGGAAATTAAAAGGCATTCTCAGACAATAAGAGAGCATACAGCACAAAAGACATTCTGAGGTAAATTGAAGCAAGCAGTGGTCAAGGAAATCTCTTGTATTCAGAGTTAGGAAGAGGCCAGGTACTCCATTTTTTCATTCACATAAGAGGATCAAGAAAAACTGAGCTGATAGAATCTTGTGATCCCGCCCACTTTGGGTGCAAGTTTTCTAATTAATATGGAAATTTGATCAATTATCAAAATCCACTGACTGATAGAGATGTGCCATTCATCTTCTGTTTAATCCTACATGTGCCTTGGAAGCAAGAGGAGTTTTTCAGGTTCTGTACTAATTTAGACATTAAAAATGTCATTAGTTTGGGGGGTTTGGGGTTGTTTTTTTTCCACATTCAAGGCCATTTTTATTAGTATATTTAAATGAGCCAAACCAAGCTACTGTCCTGTCCCCCACCAAGATCATGCAAAAATAGCACACGCATAAACATATGCAGAGAATTACATATAGGGAGATAGAGATATATGACATCAACATAGTTATCTTTAAGTATCCTGGTATTTGCAAATATTGCAAATATTTCAAATATTTGGATATTTGAAATACCAAATATCCAATATTTGGTATTTCATAGAACTATTTGCAGAATCAGCTACTTCTCTGTGAAGTCGCAATAATCATTAAAGTAAATGAAGAATTTTCCACAGCTCTTTCTTTCATCAGGGAACAGAAATCCAGTGCTCTACACCAGCTGCCACTGGAGCCAGTGGGACTCCCAGGAGGAAATACCCACCCTCAGGAGGTGCTGGGCACACCCTGCCCTGCTCCTGCTACACTTCCCTCACACCACAGGCCCCCATTATGAACATAACTGAATTGGATTGTTGAGTAAGGAGCACAGGGCAAAGAAAACATTTTCACCTTTCATGTGTTTGTGGTAGTCTACTAGATCAAGGGTCATCTGTTGCTGTGTATGCTTTTCTAATCCTTTTTTTCAAAGACCTTAAGAATAGGAGGTGGGTGGACACAGGGGAGCTCTGCAAGGATAACTGTTAGAGAGAGAAACAAATTAGTGAGCTACAGTCTAGAAAATGGGAGCTGCTGAGGCAAATTAAGACTAAAAAATGTCAAACCATAAAGATGTAAATGAATGCTGAATGTTTACAGAAACACTTTTGGCCAAAATTTTAAATAAAAATAACTCGGGAGACCATAACACCCACTGTTAGAGAGAACAAGAGCATATGAGATGGCTGGTTAGGGTGTTGTGTTGTCCTAATCCTTCTCAGACTGGTTACAGACCCAGTTAAGAAAGTCTGAGCTCATACACATCAACAGCTCAGATGGCAAAGGCCAGCCTTAATGCAGTAGGAAAGCAGACTGGGAAAAGCCACTGTTAATTTTCTGCCTTCAGTGACAGGAATCTGCTGGTTCCCACCAGCCAGGCCCCAGCAGCTCAGCCTACTGAAAAAGTAGGTGAGCAAAACAACCATCACATTGAAAACTGAGGAGAGACACAGCCCAAAATAAAGCAGATGGAGTCTCAGAAAGCTCCACACATTCTGAATTCAAAATACAAGTTATGTTCTTCCTGTCATGTCATGCATTGCCTTGGAATGTCCTTCAAGTGAAAAATTGATGAAAGAGAGAAACAGTAAAAGGCTTAAGTGAAAATTTCATCTCTTTTTGTTTACTTATATTTACTTAATTAAAGACTGTAGCTAGCAAAAATTGTTGTTTCAAGAGACAAGTATATGCAAAACCTCAAGTCAAGACCATACCTTAGTGGACAAATAGATCTGACAAAGGCAGCAGGATTCAGATTATCCAGGCTTAGAACAAAACAGAGGGAGCTCCCTTGCTGGTTTACAGTACAAAGGCTTCAGTAAATGACATTTTTCCATGTTTAGTCAGAAACCTGCTCACTTTTGCTTCCATATTCAAGTTCCACTTAAGTAACTCTCTGAAAATCATAAAAGTCTAGTCTTGTACGAAGATCTCAAAGCTGCTAAAAGTGTTTGTCCACACAGGCAGGGTGCTAAGACATTTTTCTGTTGCTGTAGCTCAAATTATTCGTGAGATTAATAAAGATCATAGAAATGCACCATCACAGACATACTGTTAATGCTAATAAAGCATTTGCTCCCCAAGCAGGGTGTAGATGTTCAGCATTGGGAATATATGTCCCAATATAGGTCCCTGCCTAGGACCACCCTGCTGCAGAGGCTCTTTCACAATGTAAGGTGAAGAGCAACAAGTAAATGCCAAATTTCTTATTTTGTAAGGATCAAAGCAAAGACTGTGCTGGGATCATTACAAAGTTGTTTTCCATTGTCAATGTACAGCTATTTGGGATTGTTTCTAGTGTTTGTCCTGTCTCCATGGGTGAGCAAGAGCAAGTATAATCTTGTTTGTTTGCAAAGTACAGTGAATTTATACACAGCTGTTTTCCAATGTTTAACATATTCTTTGTGGACAGAGTAGGAATGAGAGGAACAGGAGCCATCTCTTCCTGTCTTTTTTATTTAACTTCTTTTGTAAGAATATACTTTGGTCATCAATGAATTTCAGTGGGGATTTGCCGCCAAGCTCTGTAGTTGAATAGTAATGGGTGAATTCTGATGGGTTTGATATCAAACTAGAATTACAAATAGCATGTTATGGTTTTATCTAAATTAGAAGAAAGGATTATAAAATTCCTTTAGCAATAACTTGGGGCTTATGCTTTTTAAATTTCAAATATCAGTTTGAATCTCCAGAATTAATGGGAGCATGTCAGAAAGAAACCATAAATTAGATTACGTTGTTTATTTTTGGATAACTCAAAGATTATTTTTCTATCTCACATTCACCAATAAAGAAAGAGTTAAATATAACTTTGGAAGGTATTTTAGTCATAACAGTAATCTCTTTATATATCAGTGGGTCAATAGTTCAGTAAAAGAAGGAACTATAACTTGAATAGACACTAATTAAAAGAATCAATTCTTATCCTACTACATATGTCCAGTCATATTAACACATTTCTAGATTTCTTACTCAGTGGACTAGTCAAGATTAAAGGATTTGCTAATATGGATGAACTGAGTATGCTTCCAAACTGACTGAGCAGATTTGTGAACAAATTAGTTCATTTAAAATTGACAGTGAAAGATTGATTTTGCACAGAATGAGTTACCTAAGGTATTCATCATTTCCTCTGTTTCCATGCACAAGACAGAGATCTGCTTCTTTTTCTTTCTGATTGTAATAGGACTGCTTACTGAGCACCTTTATTTTACAGCCATGATTGCAGCCTGTCATTCTTTTAATTTAGACATATTTTAGCCTCCGCAGACCTTCAGAAATAACTTCCTTAAAAGCCTCAGTCTAATGACTCATTACATGAGTTGCTCAATTCAACCACAGTACTTTAAATTATAATGCAAGGGGAAAAATTGCTAATTACACAGAAAAAGATCCAATTACTCCTGAGACCATTTGATTCATTATTCAGATTGTTTTGGGGGTGGGGGCAGCAGGAAGGGTTACATGGGGTTATGTATCAATGTATTGTGAATGGCTCTTAGATGTCAAATTTGCCATCAGTTATCATCATTCAAAGGTATCCAACATCTCTGTATTTTCCCCTACCAATCAAAATATAGTTTCCAGACTGTGATTCATGCATATGTGCCAGTATGCAGATCTTCATCTTTAGCCATTAAATGACGTTAGAAGAAAGCTATAACCAATCCTTTTTTAATACTGCTACATGCTATGTCATTCAGTGAGTTGCCAGGGGGACATATGTGACCACAAATTCAATGGGATGTGACCCACAAGTCACGATCCCTGGAGAGAAGAGATCCTCCACTGACGAAACATGTGTGGTGCTTGATTTTCTGCCAGTCCAGACAATTTGTGATTTGCTCATGACCGGGTCCCTCCCGTGGTTCAGTGTGATGTTTGCTGTTGTATAGCAGTTTAAGTCAAAGGGAATGACAAACTTATCAAAGTTGTCCTCTTCAGAGCCAAAATTTCTGAGACTTAACTTGTTTCAGCTACCACCATAAACCCCTTTGGACTCTACAGAGTTAGACCAGATTCAGTCTAAACTTGAGTTTTGCTTATGGGACACTCAGGACCACCTTACCAGGACTGCAGTCTCCTCAAACCTGGCTCATGCTTAAAGGAGAAGGGAATTGAAATCAGCTAAACTACATTCTGTTCCCTGTCTAACAGTTCTAGTTACTAGATAATAAAATATTTTATATGTATGCATGCTTTTAGCTTAATTTGCCCAGATGTGAAATGAAATTTTGATCCAAAGAAGAACATTTAATGTCATTGTTAGAGTGTTTTCATGCCAAAATTAATTATACAAATGAAGGTGATTGTAATGTAGAAAATTTTATAATATCCTACTCTTTTATCCTACCGCAGACTATTGTTTGCAGCTATATTAATGTGAGGTGGAATAATTTTAGGGCTCTCAAAAATTTCAGTTCTTTCAAAAACTTACAGTCTGCTCAGTCATAGCCCCAGTTTTCTACAGACTTTATTAACTGATTCAGCGCTGCAATTGTTCCCTGAAACATGTGTTCTTCCTTAACAATTACTCTTGCAGTATATCCATTTTAGTCATCATTAAACCCATCTTGCCTACGATGTGTGAGCCAAGCGTTCCCATTTTTTGCAGGATGTCACTTTCTAGTCCACACTTTCATTTTGCACCTAACTGTAATCAGCTCATTTTTTTTCTCTTCCATTCATGCTTCTTACTTCTTACTTAATTTCCTTTTATTTTACCTAAACACTTCAATACTAATTGCTATTTCTGATTGCAATACAGCTCTCCTTCCATTTTCTTAAATTTTACAGAACTTCTCCTGACAAGAATGTTATGTTACTTATGATGAATTATGCAAGAGCAATAAAATGCAAAATATGTAAATGGCACGATTGTTATCTCGCTATTAAAGTGAGACAGTAACAGAATTTGAAATGTATATTAACAGGTTGTTCACATTTTTAATGCAGCAGAGGATAAGAGAAAAAAAATGTCTGGACTTTGTTCTGCAGTTGCAGGTGAGAGCGAGACATAATGAAGACACTCTCTCCACCTTCAGTGATTTGTCTTTCACAGTTCAATTCTGCCATTTCACAAGCTTGCTGGCTCTAGGGTTATGTGTCCTGGAAAATTGTTGTCTGTCACCTGTTAATGTATTTCCTCACTTACCTGATTGACAAATTCCCTGCCTTGGCCATTGATTTGTGCGGATACACATGAATGTCTGATGAATTCAATCAAAGGCCTCAACACTTTTCAGTAGTTTATCCTGTAGAGGTTTATCTTTAGTGCATTTTGAGAAGTAATCCATAGCTGTTGCCAAATATTTGTATGTGTCAGGGCCAGCAGTGAGAAAACAACTATCACCATTAATTTGTGCTATCTGTACAGTTCCTATCCCGATGACCCTGGCATGGTGCTCCACTGGATCACATTGTCTACCTCCAGCCAAACCTGACAGCAAACAGGCAACTTTTGCAGGAGGGTCTCCCATTTACTGGATTTAGCAGTGCCAGTGACAGTCTCCCCGGGCTACACAGTAGTCCACAGTCATAACAATTTAAGCAGATGCTGAGCAGAGGGAGCCCATCCTCATGTCCACCCCAGCAAGGAAAAGCCATGGGTTTTGACCAGCCCAGGGGATTGTAGCTGCACCTGAGTGCAGAGAGGCAGCGATGGTGATGAGCACAAGCACTTCTGTGCCAGTCTGATACAGAGGTAGTTCCCCCTCATCTGGCCTGACAGACAACACAGCCAGACTGAGCAGAGCTTAGCATAGGTTTCAGCTCCAAGGGGAAAGTCAGTGCTCAAGAGCTGAGTCCCAGGGTGGGGTGGGAGAAACAAGAGAATAATTTAGCAATCCTGAGTCTCTCATGTACTATGCTTGTTTCCAAAGTGCGTCTGGTTTCTGTGTTAAGAAAGGGATTTTGGTTTAAAAGCCAAACATTTCTTCATCTGCATGAAAATGAATTTTTATATCATCTTTCACTCAGGTCATGGTGAACATCAGTATGGGGGTATCAGTCTGTGGGACTAGCAACAGTTCAAACCAATTTAAATACTAGTCGATGTCATTCCTGAACTATTGGAGATAAATATAAATAAAACCTTCTATCTCATTTTGTTGCTTGGGATGCCTCACTTTACACACAGCAATGTAAGAACCGGTAATTTCTGCTAAAATAACAATCCTTTTGGCATGCCATTTACTTTGAATTATTCTGCTTAGGCTGCGACACCTGGATTCCTTTGGGACCCTCAAAGTCATCACTTTTTTGGGTGAGCTCAGTCTAGCATTGTTGTAGCCTAGGTCAGCTGAGCCTCTGCACTGAAATAGCAGCTTTAGCAGGCCATGAGCTCAAAACTGGACAGATTTCATCCAGTCATAGCAAAGTCATATGGTGACAAGCTTGAGTAATAAAGTTATCCCAGTAAAACAGCACTGGGATTAGCCAGGATTTGCCTTTCTGTAAATAATCAAGTTCAGAATTAAAAACTATGTCTCTTCAAAAGAGCAGCCATTTTCCTGTTCTCCAACATGAATCCTTTCCTTTCCCTTTTTTCCTGGTCAGCATCATGAAGAATTTCTACTCTCTTCAAGAGCAGGGCCTGCAGCTTTCACATTTAAAAAGCTTCTCACTTCCATCGAAGAAATGGAGCAGGTTCTTACCTAAGCCTACTGGTGACAGATTTACTAGGTCTGAGAGGGTGCAGAACAGGCTATTAGAATTAAAAAAAATCAAGACAGATTTTCTGATCTGATCAGACAGGAGGAAGAAACCCAGGAACCTTACTTATTTGTTTATTTGTTTTCTATTTAGAGAGTTATTTATATTTATTTCCATGAAGCTAAAGGATTAATAGTGGGAATATTAACTGAAGCCAAGCATAGTGTGAGAGCAGATGCTTTGCAAGCCTTTCCATACAGCCTTGCCAATCCTTCACAGAGCAGCTCTGGATTGCCACACTCTTCTCCATTTTTGTGCCTCTTTTCAGAAGCCAGTGCTAGCCAGAAGGAATTGAATGATGGCTTTGTGATTTAAAGGAGTAATCAGAAATACTAAAACAAAGATTATTGGGCATATTTTTTCTCATCAAGACAGGCAAGAATAAAAATTGTTTATTATGTGTGTGTGACTAGGCTATAAAATGCACACAGTAAGAATATGAATAAGGATAATTTCAGGTTTTGATGATTTTTCAGACCTTCAGAATTCTTTCAGACCTAAAGTGGGAGATTTTAGGGAGCAGGGATTTCAAAAGAGTTTATAAGCTAAAGTCTGTATTTTGAGTTACACTTGCAAACAAATTGGTAGCCAGTGTATTTTAAGACCATGTTTTCCTCTTTGCAAATGGCCCCACAAGACAAATGCATGCTGATTAGCACACCCTGAAATAATATGCTGCAGCTGGACTAATTGCTACTAATTCCCATACTGGAAGGGGACAGAGTACAGGAATGCAATCCTGTAAATTGAGGCCCACACTTTCCAAAGGATATCAAGGCCCAGGAAAAGGCACCAAAACTGGTGAAGGGGCTTGAAGGCAGGTCCTATAGGAAGCAGCTGAGGCCACTGCGTTGGTCTAGTTTGGGGGAAGCTGCGGTCACCTCATTGCTCTCTACAGCTTCCTGAGCAGGGGAGGTCAAGAGGGAGGTTCTTTCTGTGCCTAGCAGGACACCAGTGGGTGTCCCAAAGCACTGGAGCCCCGGCAACATCTCCTGACTCCACAATATGGGCAGGGCAAGCTCTGCAGTGATCCTCACATTCCCGTGGTCTTGTCACTGCCATCCAGGTGAAAAAGCCTCACAGCCTCAGGCACCCCCAAGTGTTGGTGGTTCTTTTCATTTCCAAGAGCCTCCTGCAGCCTCTGGCCTTGGCCCTTGGTGGCCAGGCAGCAGACACTGCTGCTGGGCATCCCTGAAAATTCATGTTCAGCCTGGGCATATAAGTCATTTATACTCCAGATATTCATTAGGTTGTGGGGATACCAAAGGTGCAAGAATGGGTTTGCTTCTCTCTATGTGAACTTTGCAGAGGTGAAGAGAAGCAGGCAAGATTTTCTCACCATTTCTTACAGTCACGACCAGCAGATCCAGCCCTTAAATCTTGTGGAGTCCTGTGGATTTCATGTTCATCATGGAAGAGTGAGGCATTAGAGGTCTGATCTGGAGGGTGCCAGAAGGGGGAAGTGGGTACACAGATATTCCTGCAGACAATTTTTGCATAGTCTCCTTTTGTGGTACCCAGAAATTATTAGTCAGTTGATTCTTTTCATTTCATTTTGAGAAAAACAAAAACAACATTTTCATTTTGTCCCTTCTAAAAGTAAAAATTTAGAGTACTATTTTCTTCATACATTGCACTTGACTGACAAAGCACAGATTGTTCCAGTTGAAGTTTCTGCTTTCATTTTTAAATTTAAGTTACATTAAAGTTTAAAAAAAACCCTGCAAAATATAAATCTCTTAGATATTGTTGCTCATAAGTTGCAAATGACGCCAAACCCATGTAAGCTGTACAACAGGAATAAAACCTCTGAAATGGATTTTTGTAAATCTCAGAGTCAAATTATTGAACAATAAATATGCAATGCACATATTATTGTGCTCATTTTTTTTCTTCAGTGAGGTTTTTCCACGTCAAGAAATCTCATCTGAAAATTTGGCTCAGTCCTGATCCTTTAAAATTCCACTAGCTCTTATACATTAACATTTTCATGCTTCCTATTTATCACTATGCTTAGAATTGTTGCAGTGTGATAGAAAGAATTATTTTTGAAGACATAAGTAAGCCTGTTATCCACATGAATAAGGAAGATAATACAGTGAATCTCTCTGAAATGCACAGCCTTAGTGTACAATCAGTGTATTTCTTTCATGTTTATTCCTTTGTCACATATTCATTTGTGAGGGTTCTACAACATGTTCAGTACATGTCATGAATTGGTTTACCACAAGTTTATCCTTTCAGTGCATTTTATTTCACTGGTAAGGCAATCACTGCACATTGGCAGATTTTTATGCATCTAATATCCTCATTCTCTTATCAAAAATTCATTTAATTGGATTTCAGACCGGTTTCACATAGGATTTGGATAAATGGAAGCATATGTTGCAACCTATGTGTCCCTTAGCAGAAATTCATGTAAGTTACTTCAATTGACATTTAATACACAATTACTGCTGTGCAATTTATCTGCTTGAGTGTTGCTTTTGACAGGACCACTTTAGAGTATGCAGACAGTAGGCTATAAAGGCACTGGACTACCATCATCAGCAAAGCTAAGCAAAACAGGCTAACTGAACCTTAATAATCTTATTTAATCACCTGGTGGTCCTTGAATCTTGTAAGTCAAAGGTGTTTAGCCCTTGGAGTTATAGATTGTCTCTCTTTGCTAGATCAATTTAACTCCTGTTTTACCAGAAAACAAAACCACCAGAAGCCATCTTCAATGACATTCAAAGAACTCTACTATCTCCTGTTAGACTTGGGGTGCAGAGTGGCCTTTTTCTGTCTTCCCTTTTCATGTCCCTCCCTCTGCAGCATATCTGTGCAGGAATTTTTAAAACTGCATCTATTTCATTTGGGTTATTTGCTGCTGCTTTTTATTTATTTTTTAATGAAGCTTTTATGAAATTCTATAGTGTACATTTTTCTGCCTATTGCAATTCCAAGTGCATTTATTATTAAAGTTGAATAACTTACTAACAAAAAAGGACATGAATTCAGCTTCAGGGTACTTTGTGTTTGGGATATTCAGCTTGCATGGTTATCCTTAGATTTAACCACACATGTTCACATCCATGTGCACACTTGCACACACAGACAGAATACCCATTGGGCTATACCAGAACATAATTTTCAAATATGCCATTTTAGCAATAAATTTCTAAGTTGCTTTTAATATATCTCCCAGCTTCTTCTGGATACTTTATAAGTCAAGATTTAGCCATGAAAGTGATTTGCCAACATTAAAATCCTGGAAAATGGAGAGTTTTTCCACTCTGCAAAAGTTGTTGCACAAAAGTAACTAAGGACAGAATTTAGCCTCATGTATCAAGGATGGATTAGGCCTTCTGTGGTTTTGGTTTTGATTAAAATCATCATTGTTTAGCTGTACAATATATTTATGAAGAAAAAACATGAAAGAAAAGAATACATTTTGAACATTAGGAAATTGAGGCAAATAAAAAGGTTAAAGAAAACTATTTCATAAAATGGCATGTAAACATGTGGAATACGTTACCAAAGACAAGAGAGGTAACTTAGAACATATGTTTATGAATCAGTATGTTCAAAAGAGAACAAGATGAGTTGCTACACAAAGAGAGAATAGAGTGTGAGGAATGCAGGAAATTAGAGATGGGGAGGGGGAGTGAAAGCAAAAAGGTTGGTTTTATGAGGATTAGTAGCTTTTAACAGAGCAAGGCTGTGAGCAGGTGGAGTTCCCACCCTGGTCTGAATGACAAATGCACAGCTTGTACTTCAAACTCATATTCTTTACCAAAGGATTGAATGGGCTGGGGAGAGGAGTTTTCAGCAGCAGTTGAAAACTAACAGCTAAATATAATGTTAAAATCTAAGTATAAACTCCAGGTTGAGATCTTTAATGCTCCTAGAGTTTTACTGTCAGCATTGCTGTCCCAGAACAACTATTTCTTCTTCTGAATGGGGTGCTCCTGCCCTTACTGTTCTATAAAATTAAGTCACAATCAAAAAGCAGAACTGACCCAATGGCTTCACAGACAATAAACACCTGTTAATAGAAGACCTTGGCTCTTTCCTATGCCCTTTCTGTAGGAAAGCCAAAAGTAAGCCAGTCACTTTAAGTTTCCTCTTTCCTGCACAATCCTTTCGAGTCCTTGTCCAGAAGAGCTGTTCTATACACCCAGTGGAACACCTACATTTGGGGGAACATAATGCCTTGGGATCATCTTAGCATTCAGACAGAACTTTATGTCAGAAGAAAGTCATAAATCCAAAGCTGACCGAAATGCAGTCTAGAACACACAAAAGATGCTTCTGAAAAGCCTCTCCTTGCCCTGGTCATCTGGCTAAGTTTTGCCTCTCAGGACTCATTTCTGGAAAGGCCTACACAAGGACACTGGCAGGCCAGTCTGCTTCCCAGAATTTTCAGGCTCTGTGAGAAGAATCTGTTTTTCTTGATGAACATGATGTTAACAATCACTATAGGTAGGAAGAGTGACCAAGTGTTCCTCTGCATTCAGGATGTGCATCTGCATCCTTTTACCTCCGTCTTAGAAGTTTTATATGCTTTAAAATTTTTCTATAATAAAGCCATTGTTTTTTCTCTCTGATTAATTGCCTAGTCAAAATGCAATAAATGGGTATGTTTGTATTGCTGGCAACTTCATTTCTATGTATTTATTTGCTGGCATTCATCCTAGATCGGTTTTGACCTGATCAAAACTTTTACCATTTCCTTTAAAAAGAAAATTCATGTTAAAGTAGGGAGGTTTTAATAAACCAGTGTCAGACCTTTTTATTCACTTCAAATCTTCTATGAAAAGAAAGGACATTTTTCCCATGGCACTGATGCAAAATAAAGACTTTAAATTTCCTTGGGGGGAAAAAAAAGCAAGAAAATCTGCAGAAAGCAAATTCATGGAGGGTAGGTATATAATCAGGCAAATCTCTGGGTGAGTGACGTTCACAGTATGTGTTCACTATCCTCTATTCAGGCAGCAGCACAATATGGCATGTGAACATGTACATGGACTGACAGAGACACCAAAATACGGTGCCGAGGATCACCAGGAAATTCTGCAGTGTTGAGGAGTCATGCTGTTGAAAGGCATCACCCTCTCTGCTCCTACACTTGGCTTAGTCTCTTTCAACATCAAACCCAATCACAGCAGAGGGGTTTCTCTGAGATGGGGAGGCCGTGCTCCCTCCCTCCATCCTTCCACCACTGTGGTTGCTGTTTGCTCCCCTTCATCTGCCCGGGCTGTATCAAGCCTCATAAAAATGTCCTTGTACCTGTTAGTGACATCTAGGGGAAAAGCTCCCAGATAGGCTTACTTACAGTGTTTGCTGTCCTCTCTTCACCATACATTGCATGTGATAAAGTAGCACTGCCTTTATGCCTCCATTTTGTTGCAGGAGGTGGGATGCTCTAGGAGTGGATGCTTTTGTTCAGTGGTGGTTTCCTGTGCTGTTAAGTGGCAGCAGATGGTCGCCCCGCAGTGAGATGAGCCCTGGCCATGGTCCTACTGGCAGGGGCAAGAGCACTCAGCTGTCCCTTGCATCCGAACTGGTTTTATCAGGAAAAGCTGGAGAACAAGATAAAGAATCAGATTTCACTAAAGCGGCTCCCCCATCCCCCTGCAGCATCTGTCAGGGCCTGCTGGCTAAAGCTCCACCACCCTGGGAGGCTTCAGACACCGAGGGAGAGGGTGTGCTGGGCCGTGCCATGCTCACTCCTGCTCCGAACAATATGGTTCTTGCCTTATGTTGCATTACTATGGATGCACAGTTTCCATGAAAGGGTTTTATTTTTTCATGGCCACCTGTCCTTGCAGGTCTCCCTTTGCTTTCCCTGAAGTGATATTTCAGAGCTGTCTGTTATAATTTCATTTCTGACTTTCTGCAATTCTCACTTTTCTTTCTCTGACTCTCATGTTAGATTTATTCTAGGTTCTCTTACATTTTAACAAAGGTCAAATTCAAGTTTGCTCTGTGCTGCTCTTCTGAGTATATTAATTCCCTGACTTATGTCCATTCTTTTATAGCAGTCAATGTTAAAAGTTTTCTCATCCTTGCTCCACACTTGGTTTCTGACAGCCTTATTCTGGGCACTCTGTTGACATAACAAATTCTTTCCTCTGGCAGTCATATTCCTGATAACATTAAATCTAGAGCTTGCCATCTGACTCTGTGAGCTCAGCTCTTCCTGCTACACAATGCACTCCAGCAGGACATTGTGCAATACAAAACACAATTTCCATGGCATTCTCCCAAGATGCTGCTGATGGTTTTCTCTTTGGCTTTTCATGTAAAGCCCAAGCAAGTTCCCCTACCAGAAATATCACTAAATTGATCACTACTATATCATAATTGCAAAGTGATCAGTCAGAGTGACAGATGGCTAATTGGTAAATACAAGTGGTGCCCCCAACTGTTCCCCAGAAGTCTTGTTAATAACCCCCTCCAACATCAAGAAAGCTTGGATCACTGAGGTGGGAGTGAGTGCAAGTTTAGAGGGCACACACAATGTATTAACTCACAGCACTTCATGGTTTTCTTTGCCGTGTCTCAGCCACCAGTGTTTCAGGCTAAGCACCATTCAGAGCTGAGTGGTCAGCAAAGCTGCCTGGCATCGTCCCCTCCTTGTGCCAGGTAAACCCTTGTGCCACCCATTTATGCACAAACCACTTCCCCCAGCCCCAGCATGTGCACCGGGAACACAGGCAAGTAAATACACCCCTGCTGAAAACCGAGACCTGACATTTTTGATGACAGCTTTTAACACAGCTCTTTGAATTTCATTTCCTGAGAAGGTTTCAGCCAGCAGAGCTGAGCTATTCATGCAAAACATATGCAAAAATGAGGCAAGCCCAGCAGATGAAATCACTTCTCATGAACAAACTTCGGTGGAAAATGCTTGCTATTTTTGCCATGATAATTGAAAATTCGTGCCTGAGAATCCAGTACCTGCTTCTGAGCATGGACACCCAAAGTTCAGGTCAAAATAATGACTGGAAGAGGCTTTGTCCACCTCTCAAATTGAACTTTTTTTTGCATGTTCAAAAAACCAAGGGAAAGGCATTATGCTTGTTTATCTGGATGATATGTTCATTCTATTGCGAAGTGCTTTGCACACCACGGTTTTCTGCATCAGAAATATTGAGCTAAACCAAAAAACCAAAAGTTTGTTTTCAATATTTCTATCCAATTTCAGTCCATTAAACTTGAAAGTAAGAGCTTGTTCCTATGATAGTTAAAGCACCATTTTTTACTTGATCTTATTATGCAGCTTTTCTTTGGCTGCTCTTGGTACTGGGCTGTTAAAGGTTTTCTCACAGCTGTGTGTTCACTCATTAATTTGTACAGCCTAAAGAAGGATTCGTTGCTTTAATAGAATGGGGGGAAATGGCACAGCAAGGTTTTTGTCTTTCAAAATATTCAGTCCTGGGCAAATGCTGTCCTAAAACTATTGCACCTTCCCCAAAAGTAATTCCGATTTAAAGAGGAAGGAGTGGCACAAATCTAGAGGAACATCTTGGTCTGCACTGCAATTACATTTGCATAAGGTTACTGAGAGCAAAAGTTGGCCCATTCTCTTCACACACTTTTTCTATCATGTCACTTCAATATTACCCTTTTATTGGTTTCCAAACGTGTACAGAAAACAGCTAAAATCTTCCAGTGAAGTTTCAGCTTTGCAAACATGTCATTCCTCACCTGAGAGTGTTTCTCTAATCACAATGATCAGCATCTGCTGCCTTTGCACAGCAGATAATTCCATTTCACATGAAAATAATTTTCATTTATAGAGAGTAAATTAAATATATATAACAATTAATATAATAAATAATGCATCTATACAGGTGACTTGGTCTTGAAAAATGAGAAAGTTTACTTTGCAACACTTTAGTTTTGGAAACAAACCCAAAGAACAATGAGTCATGTAGGAGCTGGTTGAGATCAAGGTTGTGTAGTTCTAGGTCCATTTTTAGTTTATCATCAGCCTCTGACTCGCAGCATCTACAAAATCTAGTTTTTGGTTGTTTGTTTTTTTTTAATTTGGGGGGAAATATCACTTTCAATTTATTTCCTTTTTTAACTCAGCAGAAACTGATTTGAAGGCCAGTCTTCTGCATCACAGAAAGACAAAGGCAGTGGTAGGATGTCAGCCTCATATAAATTTTTAATTGAAAGACCAATTCAAAGGGTCACTGAGAGGGAGAGAAACATAGGTTGTTATGATCAGGTAGCAGTCAAAACCCCAGTGAGCAAAAAAACAATCCTCTTCCCATTCTTCTCTTTCAGCTGCTTATTTCAGTTTCCAGTTAATTCTGTTTTAATTTTTTCCTCAAGAAGTGATTAGACTGAATCACATCATTTTGATATAAGCCTACACTTTAGATGCATCCAGCAACTGTGGTATCAACCACCTGGAAAGGTCAGCTCCAAACTGCAAACCAACTGCAGTGACTGAGGTGCCTTGAATTTGGCAGAAGTCAGGAGCAATCTGACTTTTAATTTAAGCTCAGGGTCTTCTATATTAGACACCCATCAGCAGCTCTGAAGGTTAAATATAGATACAAAATATTTGGGGCTGCATAGGAGCCTCTGTCTCTGCCCTGTGAGTCTTGAAATCAGGAAGATGGAAACAGTATTCCCCATCTTGCAAATATTTTTTTAGGCACCAAATTTTAGCAGTTCACAGCATTTTCTCATAGAAAATTTTCTTGAGGAAAAAGTAAAGGAAGAGAGAACTTTTTTTCCTTCAAAGCCTAAATTACTTGTATAGAGATATGATTTGAAGGAGAACTCAGTAAAATTTGTCTTATCCTGCACCCCTAAAAAGAGAAGCAGAGTCTACCATAAGCAAGGAAACAGGAAAATAACTTTCAGACATTCTTTCAAAAGGCCCTTCAAAGGTTTTGCAGCAGATGGATGAATAGACCCCTCTGTATCTCTAGCCAGATTCAGATCAGTGCTTGTTATAGTCTGTTGATGCACCTTAACTCAGAAGAACTGTTTCAGGATATTTACTTTGAACAAAAACACCCCACCAGTCAACCTTAGGTAGCAAATTAGTCCTTACAGCTGTATTTACTGGCTCATTGGCAGTGTACAAAACATGATATGTGACTTGGGAAAACTAGTACTTCTTCACCCCAAGGTGAATACACTGTCCCAATTACAGCTCCAGTTTTCCACCAGCCATAAGCTTTTATAGATTAATTGTTTCAGTGCAGTAAAGATTGCTGACTGTGGCCTTTAACAAGGGTGTGGGGACACTCAAATGCCTTGAGCACTATGCAACTTTCTCATCACTCAGATGCTATTGTAATAGCAGAAATGTTCCTGCTGCCACTCTCTGCAGACAGTTCTTCCACATCCATCTGGGACAATGTTCTCATCAGTAGAGGAGGAATCTGTCCTTCCCATCTGTTTATGTCAATGAGCCGATCAGCAGTAACTCGTCTTCCCAGCACACTCCTCTCTCCCTTCAGTGTGCTTCTGGGAGGCTTGTCCCACGCTGCGACATGAAGGAGGCTGTGAATAATACTAACATTCAACAAGACTGTGGCTTACATGACTGTGGTCTAGATGAGATTCTGATAAACTCTTGATGAAATGCCCTGTTGTAGTGTCAAATTGTTGTGGTGTGTCCACAGTATTTCTGTTCTAGGACATCTGTATTAAAACCTTCAGTGAGTGCCTGAAAATCTTCAGTCTTTCCTTCAGAGTGCTGCTGAATTAATTTCAAGTACAGTGATTGTTGTATGGTAGGAAAGCACATCTCTTTAATCAATATAAAGATTGAACTGTTTTACTCAGCAGTCTGTCTTCTGCATTTGGGCAGAAAAATGTGGACATGCTCCTCCTAAACAATACCTACGCATGCCATGCTGGGGTGCTGACAGATGGACATTCTGTATTTACCAACTCCCCCCTGTGGTTTCTTTGCTGTTGGATGTGACATTCTTCAGATGTCTGTTTTATGAATGTCAAAGACCACATGGCTATTTTGCAAAGAGTGGAATTGTTTAAGCAAAATCTTGGCCTGAGTCCCTACTTTAGTTTTTATTTCCTAAGTTCTGCCACTGAGACCAGAGCAGGTCTTTCCAAAAGCGAACATTCCCCATCAGTGTGACACCTTTTAATTCCAGTAATGAATAAACTTGGTCATTTGCTCTGTTCCATACTTAATGTTTTCACCTGATCTAGTTTCTTAACAGCACTGCCACAACAGGAGCAGTATAGGATCTTACTTGATTTATCAAACTAATGAGTTAGTTTTATTGTAAGTGATTAAATGTGTTTTACTTTTTAAAGCACAGGAACTGAAAAGAAATGCATTGTTACAATCTGAAAATAACTAGAAAGATAAGTTCATTAACTTGCCTACACTTGTGCATCATAAAAACCTTGTTAAAAATTACTCCCTAGCCTGCTGTATTAGCTTCTTTATGAGGTAATTTCTCCATACAGTAATAAGATTTTTCTTTTACTCTCCAGTGCATATTAAACCCACTAATCTTCTTTTATAAACTATAGTTTCAGCCACTTTCTCAATTTACTCACTTTAAAGATATTCTCCTATTAATATTAAAGGTAGCAAGCACAGATACGAACTTTGCAAAACAGTCTTTCAAATTTATGGCACAATCATACCACTGCATTGCAATGGCACAAAAGGGACAAAGCAGTAACTGTCAGATATGTCTCATGACAAACCAAACAATGTTTGTCCCCACAGAATTATTTTCCCATCACATTTATTATGCGAATGAACTATGGGCATGTTTTCCCCTCTCTGAGCATAAATACAAACTCTGAATATTCAGTTCTCCGAGGTCTGCACAATTTGCATGGATGTGGAGGATTAAAGACCTGCTCCACCAGGGTGTTGCTGCAGTTTTACACCAGTATCCACGCCTCTGATTTAGAATGGATGCAGTCAGGGTCTTGCCAGAGAGGAACAGGTTCTAAGCCACCAATTCTGTTTCCAATAAAGCAGTGGCCAAATTCCCCTTGAGCCGTAGTGAAGTTGTTCAATTGGTTGAGTATGGGCATGAAAAGGAAAAATACAAATGGACTATAAATTAACCTTTGATTTTTCTCAGCTATAAAATAAGAGAAGACGTAAAATTCCAATAAATAATCTCTGTGCTGAGTACCAGTAATTTATTATTTTCTTGATTATCATTAGCATTTTTATTATCATTTGAAGTGTGGCCATCTCTTGTTATGGCTAAGGAAGCCCTGGGGTCAGAAGCTGTGCAATTGTTGAGCAACCAGTCAATCCATACAGTACTTAAGAATCATATTAAATTCAATACTGTGCTCTGCAAAGTGTGAGAGTCAGTTTATCCATACTTCTTTTTTCTTCTTTTTAACATTATCCAATCTATTTTAGTGTTCTAACAGAGGCTTCTAAGACAGTGCTCTAACATCAATTATCATCTCAAATATCATTAGAACTGTTTCAATGTAGAGGGTTAGGTAGAGTATGGGCTATGCTGCACATCTGACACTGTGTAGGATAACCTGAAAGCGCAGGTGTTTAGTACTGGCATAATTCCAATCATTAAGATACACCTAACAATTAAAAAATATGCAGTTATACTCAGAAAAAGATGTGACTAAGGTGATGCTGTCTCAGACAGGACCAAGAGACATTTCCTTCATTATGGCAGCACCACTCACAGTGCCCCTCAGCACCAGGGAACTCAAGCAAGGAGCCATCCCATTAATTGTAGGGCAGATCCATTGCCAAATGAGTCAGTGTAAGTGATAACGAAGAGGGATGGAAATCTGTAACCCTGTCTTTTTCAGAGCAGATTGATGCTGTAGCAGTGCATGCATTTACAAGTAGATATGAAGGCTCTTGCTGAGTTCTGTGGAGAAGCTGGTGGAAAACCAAGGGATATTCAGGTTCCCATTACTAGGAAGAAGATACAGGTGCTGTCGGTCTTACACAAATACGCAAATTTTGATTGTTGTATTTTCTGAGGTTAGAAAATTACAATTGTCTATCCAGATTTATATTTCTTCATAGTGTCACACTGTTCCTGTACATTTGAAGTCAAGATATCACAGAAATTCAGAGCTCTAATATGCACCAAATATGCTTTTAATTCATTAACATCAGCATCCCACCAAGTTCAGTGTAATCACTGCTTTGAGTCAGAGATGACTGAAGAGTTATGGAATAATAGGACAAGAGTAAGAATAAAGCCTCTTGTTAGTGTAATGTTTATATAACATCTCTAGTATTTTGGAAGGGAAGAATGTCTCTGTGAAGTCCTGCCCTTTCCCAGAAAAAACTTCCATGGATAATCTTACACATTGAAAAAGTCGCAGGACTAATCCACAACATATTTGTTCAAAGTTCTCCTCTGGCAAAATCCACAGAAATTACATCATAACAGAGCTGCTTGCTCTCAAAACAGAAGTGTACTTACAATTTCAGAGGACAATAGGTCTACTGAACACTATTGGAGAATTTTTCAGTGTAAAGCTTTATTTCTATTCTTTAGATTTTAAAATGCACCCTAGTAATTTGTTCATGCATTCAGTGTTGACTTGTCATAGAAAAACATACATGCAATCAGACTGGTGCAACTTGATACCTTACAGCTAAAAAATTGAAAAAAGTGACTTGCTGAAAACCATTGTTTAAAGATGTTCCCATGACATGAGGGCAGGGAGAGAATGAACACAATCTTATGAAATGAACATTGAAGTGTTTGCAAAAAAGCAGAGCACATGTATTCATTATTTGATATTTTCTGAAAAAATATTTCCTGCATTTGATTTCCAGTAATGTGCCATTTTTGATTACACACAACCAGATATGGGCACATTCCTTGTTTCCATTAATTACTCTTTAAGAAAGGAACATAAGTTTGGAAAAAACTTATGAACATTTTTCATAACACTTGTTATGTCACACTTCAGTAAAAGTTTACAATCTCAAATGCATATTTAGTTCCAGAAGTTATTTGATATCTTTTTTATTATTCATATGTTTGTATATGAATAAAACCATGTCATGTGTCTAGACCTGAGAAATACATGTGGTCAAATAAAAATGTTTCATTTGATTTTTTTCTATCACTTCTCAGAATATCAGTTTGCAGTATTTCTTGAGTGAAAAAAATGTATTATGCCTTATCAATGGCTTTATCACCTTGCAAATTCTTAGAAGAGAAAAACTGTCACAATTAAAATTTTATTTTTCAGAAGACTAAATAAATCTATTTTTTTATGTCTGTGAAGACAAAGTAGAAAGGAATTCAATGAATTTGAGTCTCCAAAATTAAAGGTATTTGCAAAGAGCTCTCTTAACTAATCTGTCTTTTCATCATGAAAGAAGCTATTTTATAATAGTGGCAGGGAGAGAAGTCCACAGTGATACAAATGAGAAATATGTCATTTTCACCTGTGTATGGTCAAGACTGGCAATAATATTTCTTAAGAGAAATTTTGCTAAAGTACCAGTTTCACAGGACTTAGGGGAAGTATGAACCTTAGTTATTTCTTATTTTGGGAAAAAATAGCCTTGAATTAGTACCAAATCTAAAACTTGGTGCAGTTTTCACAGAATCACTATTAAAAAAAGGAAAAGACTCATGCTGCTTCAGAGAGCTTTCACTTGCACCTTTTCCATTCCATACAAAGAGCTGGAGCAGTTGTGATGTAAGTAACATACGGCTAATTTGCTGTATTTATGTCACACTGATATGATACTGACAGTATTCACACAATGGAGCCATTATCTGTTAAGACATATGTCTTCCTGGTTTCTGGGTATGTGCAAGGGTCAGAGGAGAACCTGGGCTTTTACAGACAGTTTGAGAAATCCAGGATCATAGGAAAGTGGAGAGGTATAATAGGCAGAATTATCTCTGCCCACTCAGAGGTCATGAGCATGATTTTCAGACATTTAGCCTCATTTAGACACAAAGATAATGTAAGGTGCAAGCGCTCAGTTTTATTTCCATGCATGGGTGAATCTTTAGTGTTTGCTGATGTAGGAAAGATTGAAGGAGCTTTGCTTTGGCCCCTTCCACTGAAACAAGTATAAATCATGGTTAAATCTGTATTCCTACCAGTGAAATTGAATCCAAACCCACAGACATGTACAAGACAAAGACCAGGAGTTTAGGCACAGGGATGCATAAACTACTGGGGATCAGCAAAACACCCCACCTGAATGGACCCCTTGTCAAGAAGAGATGTATTGCACAGCAGAGTTTAAATTGCTGTCCTTACCTCCTTCATTTCCATATTCAAAGCTGCCCTTCTCAGCTCAGAAGCAGCACACTCACAAAGTAACCCACCAGACTAACACTGTGTCTCAATGACCTGTAAGAAGTTAGCTGAGTTACATTAATGGGTGATGAGCCTTCCTGACCTAAAGCACAGATGTTGCTCTCTTTCACACATTTTATATCCTATGTGGACATCTTTTTAAAGGACCAAACAGTTCCCAACAGAATATTTGTACCAAGCCTTTTAAGGCTCATTCACATTTATTTTCTTTTATATTTTTTCACCGTTAAAGGTCATTTCACAAAAGAGATCAAAAGGAACCTTTTCCATTCCTCCTCTGCAGGTGGCCAGCAGCAGATTAACTACTAACAGAGACTTCAATATATAAATCTGAATGACTTGTTTTACACAGCAATGCAATGCTACTGTCATATGTCGTGTTTGCATACATTAAAGTATCTCCCCTAATTTCCTTCCCAAATGATCCCTCACTATTCTTTCCCCAGAATAATTGCTTGCAAAAAATCATCTGTTTTGATATTTACAAAAAGGTACCTTGAAGCTGAATAAGTACCTCATTTTACCAAAGAAACAGAATGCCTGCTAATAAGGTCCTGTAAGAACAAAATGTGCATCTAAAGTCAGCTGCCTTTGTCCCAGATAGGAGTTAGCCCCTGTAATCTTGTTTCTCCAGAACTCTTCCCAAGGCAAAACTGAGCCTGAAATTGTAGTAAGGCAGATTCAAATGTGCTTTTTCCATTAGTTCTTGAAGCAAAAGTGTTCAAAACAAACAAAACTTTATTCATCCATCAAGCAAAAATGTGGCTTTCCAATGAAAAGTGCTGCATTCAGTTAGTGGAAAATTCAGAACCTTTCTTTAAAATATCTTTTGATTTTGTTGTCAGCTATTAAAAAAAAAACTTAAAGAACCTTTTTTTTCTAATTGGGCCACAGTTTAAATAACATTAGCATGTCCTTGCAGGACTGAATACCACTGACTATTGTGCCCTTGAGCAGGTAAAATTGTGAATCTTCTTTAGTTGTGTTGCCCTATTTCTTTTAAGGTAAAAACTGGTGAAATAGTGAGGACTCCTCTTGTAAAAAAAATAATAAAAGAATGTCTGAGAAGGATTCTGTGAAGAAATCAGCTGCTTATATATCCATTTTGCTTCAAAGCTATAAAAATAGGATGTTCGCTTCCTGACCCAAGTATGTAGGGCAGAGAATAGAAATGGGAGACTTTTTCAGACTAAAAAGAACAGTTAAGAAATAGATTGGCAGTCTCAGAAGGCAAAGTGATTATCAAAACTTAGAGATAACTTTCCAAGTTATTATACACCTAAAGAGGGTCTATCAAACGATCTGCTCCTGCCCTAGACATCTGAAATTGAACTTTCCCATTGCACTACCCTGGTACTGTGAGTGTGCCTTCACTCACAATACATCAATCAGAGCACATATTATCTCCAGACTTCTGAGTATTTAGGTAGTCTGTATTGAAGCAAATTTCTCACTTCCCACCACATATTTTTCAATTAATAGTGCATCTCCCCACTGCAGGGTCTACCAGTGAGCTCCTTGACTTATTATGCAGATTTGATGCCATCTTTTAATTTTAAAACAAAGAATAATTGTTTTCCTTTTTTTTTTTTTTTTATCATGTACTAAATGTTTCTTGGTAATGTAAGCTGTGCAAGACCCTTCCTTGTAGAGCCAGCATGTAACACCCCAAGTTGGTCCAGAGACATAATCACTTCTATTCATCTGGGATGGGCTTCAGTGTCACAGCATGGCCAAGCATGACTTCAGCTTGCACAAAAGAAAAAAAAAGGTTCTCTGAAAAACTGTTGTATGAAATGTGACTTTTAGTGAACTATTCCAGGCTAGATTCACTTTTAAGGGAAGGGCAAGGGGGCAAGAAAAGGTGAAGAATAATTGGCTGCTCCTTCATTTCCTACCATAAAACAGTATTTGTGTAAGATACATGTGCCAGGGTTCAGGAGAAAGCAGTCTCCACCATCTCTCACTGGGAAGAGGAAGGTTGTGTTATGGCTACACCAGGGCAATCCTGGTGGTGCAATCCCTATGGGAGGGACAAGATCTTGGACTAAAAAGAAGAAGCTGGGAAGTCCAGGACTGGCAGTCAGAAGAGTTCCCAGTTTTTCTTACCACCACAGTCCAAATCAGCCGGTGTCTCCTGGAGTTAGGGAACATTAGATGCTGCTTTCTAGCTGGGTAAGAAAGTCCAACTTCTACCTGAGCTCTAGAAACAGTTTGGGCAAACAGTGTAATGAATAATGGGAGAAAAATGGAAGACCTGGTTTTCCTTATAAGCGGTATTTTGGCTGTGCCGCTGTGTGATTGACGTTCCAAACTGAGCTCTGTGTGACACGAGGCTAAACTCTAACATACATTTATGGGCTGGAATTTTTCAACATGTTGACTCCCACCTGCAGCACCCTTTACTCACTACTAAGGTGACACAGAGCCCATTGTTTTCTATTGCTTGCTGAATCTGCCTCACATCTCTTGTAGTGCAGTTGAGCTTGACCTGTTGAAATCAACTGGGATAACTCCAGCCTGTTATATTTTCTCTGGCATTTTATTGCAAAGCATGATCCCCTAGCACTATTACAGGTGTCTGTCTAACCCCACTGTGATGTAACAGTCTGAGAAGGTGTCTGACTGGTTTTGACCTTCAGTGAAAGTAGGTCACTAAGAAGTCTGGCAGCATTTGACATAAGACACAAGTGTATTATTTGTGTTTTAAGGTGCTCAGATAGATTCAGAAGTTAGTGGAAACTGGTGCTTTGTCATGATGGAATACAGCTTAGGGGAATCTGTAAAGTCCATGAAGACAACATTTTCAGTAGCATGAAAGCTTCCTCATGGGACTGTTGCACTCAGGCAGCAATGCCTATAGAAACACTGGGTGTTGGCTATGCAGATGAAGATCAAACCAGGTCCTAAATCAGTCTGTGTCAGTGAAGGCACTGAGAAGCTTTGACTGTGTGTTAATTTTTTGTTATTTTTGTCACATGCACTTTGTGAATGATCACATCAATTAAATACCTGCACTGCACCTGAGACACTCATCACCTGATACTGAATTCTAGAGCCACAGAATTTTGATAGAAAATACTTGACCTTATCAAAGTGTCAATAGGACTGAATCTTCAGCATTTTCTAGACTTATATGTATTAAATGACACTACTAAAATATCTGGTGCTTCTACTGTAAATAATATTTGGATTAAGCTAACATTAATAGCTGCTAAAAATACCTCACTAAAGCAGTGGGAAAGTGAGACAAATCCCTCTATTGCAGAATGGACAATATTCTTATCCAATTCAGCAGCAGAGGAAGAGATACTCTCTCATAGTGGAAAGGAACTATTTTTAGGAAACATGGGCGGCTTGTGAAGAGATAAAGCACAGGTATAAGTGTAAGAGGTTTAAGCTTATTAAGAGAGTGTATTTAAGATGACAAACATGAAATTAATGCTTTTTTATTTTATTACTTGAAGACTAATGCAAATACATGGAATATCATATATAAGTTAGATGCTCCTGCAAAAATGCATTCATGCATTCTTGCAAACCTGCCCACACTAGCACAAAGAGAAGATTGTTCTAGCAGAAATAGAAGTAGCATGGGATAAAATTCCATTGCAGCCATACATGTCCCAGATAAGATCCTGAGATGTGGTCCTCCAGCAGCCAGCTACCAGCCTTGTCTTCAGAGAGAAAAGAGATGTTCAGCCAATGACTAGATAATCAGTGTCTACCCAACGACACATCTCCCTGTTTAAAAATCAATTTAAGAAAGCATTGACAGTTTCTGACAAGGTACCATAAAGAAATGTCCTGCAAAACTGATTTCTACATGTTTTAAATATTTGTCTCAGCAAAGATGTGAACCAAACTTTAAGGAAGTTTGTAAGCCAATCTCAACTAAAAACTGTAATCGAGGCAGATATAGGAGCTGGATCTTGCAAACTTTGCATTTAGTCACACTAAAAAGAAACCTAATCTATTAACCTATTATTAATCTAGCAGTTACAGTCATATCTGGGCTAACTTTAGAAAGTCAAAAATTGTTTTCATTCCCAATAGACATTAAGATTTTCAGAAAGATGATTTTTTAATTTAAATTTGAAATTTATTTTTTTTTATTTGCCTTTTTAAGTCCAACCTTTGGGATGCATACTTTCAAGACTTATCTTCAATCAAGAAGCACTGAAATTTAATTTTTAGTTTTCTTAATGGAAACTAAGACTCTTAAACAATCACATATCTTCAGCAGTTGGGGCTTTAAGGAAAGTACCAAATATTTCTAGATGTGCAATTGTATCAACATGCATAATGATTTTCAAAGTCTGTCTCCTATCTAGAAAATCTAATGATAAATTTGTTCAAGACAGAAGATACTGCATGAAGGGTGTTCCATACAAGAAAGAGACCCCATACTTGCCAATTGTTATTTGTTCCATAGCCTTTTCTAATTAGTAGAGTTCCTTCAATTAGTAGCTGGAATTGGTTTGCATACATCCTCCAAATTGCTGTAATCAAGTCTCAAAGTAGGAGCCTGAAAAATAGAGGGTGGCAGAGTGGTAATAGAGGGATTGCTGGTGACTGACTGTACATCCAGCAATAGCCAGACATGAACCTCACAAATCCAGACATACCTTTGGCTTCCCAGCCACCTGGATGTGTTTTGTTGTATTTCTCCCCTCTTTCACAGGTTGCTAAAAGACAGTATTAGGTCTAGAGCATGACAGATAATATGGATTAGAATAAGCTGCCTTTTTCCAGGCAGAAATTCCCAAAAGAGGTACTCAATTCCTTAAAGAAACAGCTGTAGACATAAGTATCTCTAATGACTCACGTTCCTTTGCCCATTTCCAGGGTTCCTAATGAAGGGCTACACTCGGTGCTCAAACATGTAGTTAGAGCAGGGCTGGGAACTTGGTTCCTTTTCATTCAAAACTCCCTTTGATAGTAATTGAACTGTTAAGTAATTAGTATAAACTCTGTCTGCATGGAAAAGAATGATCAAAATGATCAAAATGTCAAACAAAAAATCTCAAAAGCAAATATAAACAAAGGCAAAAAATCTTTTTCTTTTTTTTTTTTTTTTAATAGGAAACGGCAAACTCTCAACCTATGGAACAAGCCACTTGACAGGTCTTTTCCATCACGTCAATTCAAATTGGACACACTGCAGCTTTTTGTGAACAGTCCAGCAATATAATATGTTATACTTGTTAGACCATTACATCAATTGGTGTTAATATTGTCTCATAGCCATGTCTCTCCTATTCAACCAGTTCATGAATGACAGATAGCAATTTTGTAATAGTTTACATTAAACAATTCGGAATAACTTTCCTCACTGTTTGGTCAGACTGCTTTTCAGTCCAGGAACTGACAACCATCAGCACAACCAGGTTGTCAGGAAGAACTCAGCTGCCATTTAGGGCTGCATGAGCTTTGAAAAAGAGCTCAGGAATTACCAAGTTCCCCCCAAAACTGCAGTGAGTTTCACCCAGACTGTGTCAGCCATTACACAAAGAGAAATGTATGCAAAAGTACAAATATGACTGAGGTTTTGTGTAAAAAATATTCAGAGGCACTCCTGCTTGGATGGCTAAGATTTTATTAATAACAAGAGTATCAGATGAAAAATAAAATAGGGTCAACTTCTGCTGTCAAAAAAAAACCCCAGTAATGAACTCTGAAAATAATATTTGTCAATTTTCATGAGCATTTGTCTAGTCTACAGCAGACCTGGGAACAGCCATGAACCATGACAAACTAAATTCACCATGGAAATTGTACTGAAACAAGGTTTTATTATTTGACTTTGTTCCTCTCCCTTTGTTCATACACCTTATCAGGAGAAACTGAATAAGCAGGAAGAACCAAAACAGCAAAGAAAAAATTCAAAATATTTCAAAAATAAATGGACTGTAGATCTTCAGCTGGCTTAAATTGACTTAGCTTCACTGATTCAATTGTTAAGCATTAAACATAATAATGTTTCTACAGATTTCATAGCAGGTGAGACTCTGCCTGTGCTCTTCAAAAGGGACACTCTCCAAATTTAATTTTTGATTTAGAGCAGTTAGACAGCTCCTGTTCTCCATCCAGGGAGCTTGCTGGGCTGACGAACGAAAACTGCCTGCGTGAGGCTGACTGCCCCCAGTCCCACAAAGCCATCTATGTTCTTCAGTTGCTCTAACTCCACTGAAGTGGATGGAGTTGGAGCAATTTAGCAGCAGCTAATGAAACACGCTCACCTATCATAGCCCACAAAAATGTTCGTGCTGTATCTCTGCCGATAAACTGTGGACTACGTGATAATACTGACTGCCTGCAAACAGAAATCACTCGGGCACCATAAGGAGGGTTCGTCCTTAGAGATTTGCAACAGATTTTGCTCTCCAGTATTGAAATGCCATGAGCCTAAAAGGAGGAAAAGAACAGTAGGACTAAAGTGTGTTGGACATGCCAATAAATTAATGATAAATTATTAAAGCATGATTGGAAATATTGCCATTTTTCACAGCTGTCAGTTTAAGTATAAATGCATCAGCACATTAAACTAGTTACTGCTTTTCCATAATTGAGACTTTAGCTTCTAGCTGTGCCCTGCAGCTTTTCATTAATCACTGGGACTGAAGTTCAAGCACAATGACAGCTTAGAAGGCATTAAATGGGCAAAGTATTTTCCAGGTACAGCTAGTAAAGGCCTTTTAGTCCTATAATCCTCAGCTAATTGTTTTTCAAAGTCTCTAAATAAAATCTGCTCATGGCGTCTCCTAGTGACAGAATTAGCAGCAGACTGGTTCTTTTTTGTCTTCACACTCTTTCTTTCACCGGAATCTATTGAGTGCCTATATGTTAGCTGTACATAACAGGTGCAAATGGATTGCGATATGTAAAACTGTAACCGATATGCAGCCAGGGACACATTGATTAGATTGCCTGGGAAATAAAACTTCCTGAATGCTTGCTCTAATCATACCATTTAATTTGTCACGAAAGAAACAAGATGGCATGGAAGGCTTCTACACAATCTCCCTTTAAACATGGGAGAAGGAAATGTGCAGATTTTAAAATTCAGTAAAATTTGCATATTCAGTGCCCTGGAATAAACAGACATTTCTTCTGCCGTAGCAGAGGATGTAGGTTCCCCTTTTGGCTTCCTAGTATTCCCCCCTTTGCAAAGATTTGTACATCAGGACTTAATAGATGTGCCAAAACATTCTTTCTTTTGTATAACAAATTATCAACTGCACCGAGATTCATTAATTATGTCATCTAATTGGATTGAGGCAGGTGCAAAATACCTCAGATGAAGTGGTCACTGGCAAGAAGGCCTAAGCACAAGTTTTTCTATTAGAAATCAGCATGTCTCCAGACTCCTGGAATTACTTTGTACTTATTGATTAATGGCCATAATTTATTACAGTGCAGAAGATCTTGCATTGAGTTAAATGTGTGATTAATCAATTTTCCATCAAATTATGAACAGCAGAACAGTTGCAAGAAAGAAAATACCAAGTGAATTTTTCCCATGGTATATGAATAGAGGGTATGAGGACTTCTGCTTGAGGAGAGCTAATAACTGTCTAGCACTTGTTTAATATTTCCTGCCATACTGATGAATGCCATCCACATAAATGGGCCACAGGTAGCAGTGATTGAAAGACCACCAAATAGGTTTTATAGCTGCCTCTCTTATATAATGAAATATTCTTTAAGCCCATCTCAAAACAATTTATTAATGCAAAATGCATTTCTGCCTTCAGCCTGAAATATATCATTGTTAAGTCAACAATATTATATTAAACCGATAACTGATATTGCAGAAGGAAAAATCCCTAGGCAATGTAGAGATGAATTTGAGATTTTGTGTACAGAAGCTCATTTTTATTTCCATCAGAAACACAGACATGTGACTAATTGATGTCACTTCTAATCAGCTAGTAATGCACATTACAAGTATAGCATGAGAACATTTGGGGCCCAATTGGAGGGGGAAAAATCCCATGGTATTTCTATGGCTTTTATTGAGTAGAGTGACAAGCTTCCTTTCCCTGGTGAAGCAGCATATGCTGTTGAGTTTTATATTACCCTACATCTTCCATAGGCTGTTTTGCTTTGCTATACACTGAGAAGATGCACCTCCCTCACTGTAGGAGAATGGCATAAAATACAAGTTGAAAACACTTCCAGAGGCCAAAAGAAATTTAAATAACTTTTTAAAAATATGAAAAGCAATATGAAGCATTTGTAAAATGAAAGTGCAAAGGATTTTTTCTTAAATGTCTCTGTGATTGATCAACTTTTTATTTTCAAATCACAGTGCTAGATTACTCACAGTGGTTTAAGTTGCAGAAGCTGCCTGGCTGCCATGCAGTTCATGTTCTAAGGTATACAGGAGTAATTTCTGATAGCTTTGATGTCTTTCCTTGGGAACTGCCCAATTTCCAGGGAGTAGAGTCCTATTCATCCCTCTTGCTACAGACTACAGGAGATGGGCACTTGTGACTTGTCACTGTTTCATATACACAAATTTCCTTTCTGCTGCACTCAACTTCCCAACAAGGACAGGGACCTTTCTTCTCTGTTTGCTGCCTCTGTTGGCACTGCATCTGAGGTAAGGACTTCTGTTTTTAAAATCATGACCTCCAAAGTGTCCTACCAAATCCTGTAGATGGTGCAAGGAGGCCGTTCAAATTTATGCTCATTTTTTTGGTTGGCCAAAAAGTCACAGGGCCAACTCTTCAGAAATCAAGTGGAGAACAACTTGAAACTGTGTTCTTTTAAAATATCTCCAGTAGTCTAAGCTGTCTGTAACACCCAAAAGCTACTATTTTTGGTGGCTTTCCTGGGCTTTTTTGGAAATTAAGTGAAAGTAATCATGCTTGGCAAACAGATGGCTGCATTTCAACATCCCACCAAAATCAATATTCCTTTCCTCTATTTGTATCATCACAGAAAGATAACTTCAATGGATCTAAACTAGATTTGTTGCCAGAAGGAGAGGTTAGAAATTTAAATCTGAGAAAAAAAAAATTAAAATATGTTTTCTATTGTATAAATAAATTCTAATGTGGTATTTAATCAACAAATCATTAACTACTGCATTAGGAATGTCAGATCTCACTTAATCTGCATGTTGGAGCATTGCCTGTGGATGTGGGAGAACTTGCTTAGAGCTTCACCCACACCTCAGAAAACTGAACCTGTGGAGGAAGTTCCTTTCCCATTCATGTTGTCTTTAATAATGGGAAGTGTGGGATGATTTCACCCACACTGTGTTTTTCTGTGACACCCATTAAATGGTGCTTGCATTCCCTGAGTGGTTAATGTACTGAACTTACCTCTCCCCTCCAAAGAGAGCTACCATGCAGTAGGGGATGGATGCTGAATCCATACATATATACTCTGACACATAGTCTATGATTTTTCATGTGTGTGATCATCAAGAAACATATGGAACATATTACAAAAAGTGAAGACTGGAGGTTACTGCTACCCTGGGAAAGTTCAAAATTGCATTGCTGTCTAGATGAGTGAAAAATTCCTGAAGCATACAGAAGAGCAGTATATGAGAAGCACAAGTGTTTCACTGTGAAAAGTTGTTTACAGTCACAAAGAGCACAAACATGTCTCTTCTAGCTGCAATGCTGGCATGTGTGGCCATAAGCACAGTCCAAAAAGCAAAAGCTGATTGCAGGAACAGAATATTTCTTTTAAGTATTCTGAACACTCCCAATCCCCATTGATTTAGTTTAAGCCCTGGGGCCAGGTTTTTCCTAAATATCCAGCAAGGTGAGAAGGAATTGTCCTCATGTGCTGTGTAAGGCTTTCTGGGAGGACTTGGGGATTTCAGTCATCTCCATGGCTCATCTGGGAGCCCAAACCAAGCACTGCACTGGTTACCCAGCAGCTCCCTGCTGGCCCTTCATTTTCTCCTCTTGAGCACAAGGGTAGTGCTTAGGACTTTCCTCTGTGGGCAGCAGGGTGCAGCCTGGCCATGTTCCCAAGCCTGCAGCACCAGCAGTAACCCAAGCGTCACTCCAGTAATGTTTTTGATCAGTGTTGTCTTCTGCTGCTTGTATTTAATACTCTTGCACACTCCAGTGTGTATATGTTTTCTCATTCTTTTTTAAATATTAATTTTGTTACTAATTAGAAGTCTGCTCCAATTAAATGCAGTCCTACAAGTGAACTCCCTCTGAGAAAAGTCTTTTTGAGTAGTCTATTGAAGCTTCTAGAATTTGAAGATTCAGGAAGTCTAAATGTTACAATATGTACCTAAAAAAAAAGAAATGCAATTACTTATTTAATAAAACTAAAAGCACTGCATTAGCACTACCAAAAAAAATTTATTTGAATCCATTATTAATGACAGTGAACAGAAAGTTCATTTTGTCAGCTATAGGCATTAGTCTGTAGCATGTTCTGAACACGTGTATTTGCCTTTGGTTCCTCAAAGGAACAAACAGATGTTTCTCTTGGAGATATTAACTCTAAACGTATTTATTTTGTTGCTTTCCTCTTGCAGTCTTTTATAGTTCTTCTGAAAATCTTTGTTTAAAGGTCTTTTAGGTACAAAGGCTACAAATGTAAGAAGGTGTTGAAGGCAGGACTGATGCTCAGATGTGCTTCATGGCTTTCCCTGGACTTGGGAAGAGCTGTGGGAGATGCTTCCAGATGGGGCAGGCAAGGGAACCATGGGGTCATGGAAAAGACTGTGGATAGCATAACCAGGGGGAACAATGTGGAAAAGACTTACAGGTCTAAACTGGGAATGGATCTGGGAAAAGACAGGCAGCAAAATCTGGGTTTGAGGATTGAATATGAAAGAGTCTGATGTAAGTTTGTATTTGGGCGACTAAAGCTATGTCAATAGATGGCTGGGAGTCAGATTACTTCAACCACATGAGTCTATGTGCTTTTTTTGGAGCAACAGAGCTGCAGGAATTGACACAATGGATACATGACCAGATGGGGGAAGCAAACCCTTTTACATCACAAAAAAAAAAATAAAAATACACAGCTATATTCATCAGGCAGAATGACTCCACCTAAATCTCTTGAAATGAAAACTTCAAATAAGTATTCAAAGTCATTAGAAAAGCAATCTTCATGTAGTATGTCAGCAGAGTTATATCAGCACATCTATGGGACTGTCTTGGCTCACATAAACTGAGGCTCCTAAATAAAGTCAGTGCATCACCTGGAGTACATGAAACTAACGTACGGATATCATCATCCATGTTAAAACCAGAATTAATTAAGTCCCTTAAAAGACTTCTGCTTCAAAGAGTAAAATGCATTTTACATACAGCTTCTTACAGATACACAGATTTCCAGATCTCAAATAAAGGCTAAAGTTCCTTGAGGAAACTTAAATTAAAGTCATGTATGCTTCTTGCAGTTGACTCATGAACTGGGAGGCAGTATTTTACAGCTAGGATTTCTGAAGAATGACTCCTCTGGCAATTTTATCTGGAACTTGCCTTTTTACGATATTTGCCTAGCTGTGTCATTCTGAATGTCCGCTGCCATATCAGATCAAGTAATTTAGATTTGGCAACTATATATCAATAAAAATTAGGTATGGAGGCAAGTTAAATGTTTGACCCTTAGCTATATTTGTTACAGTTAAAGCTGATTCTTTCAATATTTACATTCCATCTGTATTATTTGTCATAGAGTGTAAATTCCTTGCCCAAGAACAAAGCAGGAGCAAAAGAAGAAGCAGCAGTAGTGAACTTTGTAGAAACAGCTCCTGTAGGTCACAGCTTGGTCCTCAAAATACTGAGGAGGAGGAGGAGGAGGATGTGGTACCCTTTGGTTTATTGATGGTCACCTCTAGGCATGGTGCAAGTCAGCCCCCCCAGATCCATCTTTAGCACCTCCCAGCCAATTGTGCCATGCCACAGCAGCTTCAGACAGCTGTTAGCTCCATCCTCTGCTGCTGTTTGGAGAGTCAGATTATCTAACTTTTGCTTTAATCCTTAAGAATTTAAGCCCGTGCTTATGACACGTCAGATAGCTCGCTGCAGCCAGACCTCTGGAAACAGCAAGTTCAGCCATGAAAGCAGCTGCAGCCCTGATGTCCTCAGTCTCTTTCAGGGAGTCCAGTGAGGGGGAAAGGCAGCTCTGCAAAACTCATCCTGGCTCCCCTGCACCGCTGCCAGTGGAGGCTGGCCAGGGGCAGGGCCTCTCCCCTCCCGCTCCCCTCCTGGCTCCTGCGCTGTTGGCACAGGCTCACCTGGCTCCCAGCCCTGGCACCGGGTGATGGGCAGGTGGTTTGTGCTGCTGTGACCTTGCTCCAAGCAGACTTCCTAGCACCAGGGGTCGGCAACCCAAGGAGTGGAGCCGGTCCTTGAAATGTAACCTCTGACTTTTGGGGGTATGGTGCCGCTCACCCGGGCCTGAAACAGGCTGTCTTTGGGCGTCATGCTCACCCTCAGACACACACAAGGTGCACGTGCCAGTGTTAGAGGCCCCAGCTCCAAAAAACCCCATGAATGTTCAGCCAGTTAAACCAGCATTTCTAAGACAACCAGCACACAGCTAGTGAAGCATCCTGCTAAAACAGGGAGAACAAAATTATTTGTGACTCTCTCAAAGAAGCGTGTTTCCCAGACTGCATGAATGAAGGGGATAGGCCAAAAATTGGTGCATATAATGGCAGCAAACCACAAGCATGTAAATATGCAAGACTATCATTTGAAGGAAAATTTTAAGCCTCATTAGTAAATGTTTTTTACATTACTCACTGTATTTACAGAAGACAATACAGGACAGCTAACAAGGCAGAGTATATCTGGGGGTGCCAGTACACCACGCTGTGAGGGGCTGTCAGACCAGTATCAGACCAGTTCCGTGCGCTGTCCCCAGTTTCCGCTGATTGGGCAGCATCCAACACTCAGTGAAGTCATGAAGAATCCTTGTCTTTGACTCTGGTCAGTCCTTGTCCCCTGGCACTCGGGGAGAAAGCAGCTCCTTCAGCTTCCTCAGCCTTAACACCCCTCTGGGTCCCCTTGAGATTTGCTCTGGGGAAAACCTTCAGGGCACAAGGCAAGAAAACAGGAGGTGGAGGTGAGGAGGCATCTCTGAAACTCTCCATTCTCCATCCAGAGATACAGGAAAAAAGTGTAGTTCTACTACAGGGGATATCTTGTTATAAACTTTCTTTACTCTCCCTTTGGCCAACAGTAGCACTAAGGAAAGTTGATTTTTTTTTTACCCCTGCAATCCATGAGGTGTTCATTATTGCAAACAGTAGGAATTCAGTCTCCAAAAATATATTTAGATGATAAGAAGAATAACATACAGACTTTTAAAGTTTGGACATCCATTTTAAAAGAAAAATATGAGTAGGCTTAACTGTAGTTCTTATGTGAATTTTATATGTCCCATACATTTTTTTTCATATGGTTAATATCAGTCAAGCATGGTTGACATTCTAGTAAAGCAGTTTCTTGTTATTTTTATTCAAAATATCCTCCTGAAGGTAAGTTAAATGCTCCATAGTCCCAAATCTAAAATTAAATTTTAGGAAAAGGCCCTTTAAAATGGCTTATTGTGTTAAGTCATAGATGCAAAATATTATTCCTGGCATGACACATCACCATAAGTAATAGAATTAATTTTTCTTTTGCAGAAATTACTAATTAAATAAACATAATATAAATCCTTACAACCAACTTTTCCCCTCAGTAACAAAATCTGGACCTGGCTAAAAAGACTGAGAAAAATTGTTATCATAAAAGAATTTTGTTTTCAATTGCACTCAAGCTTACTTTGGGCCAGATAACCCTCCTTTTGGAGAAAAGCAAGGAGCTGAAACTTTAGGGGACTTTCAAGGAAAACATTTTGGTTTTGCTCGACAGGGAAGGGGAGAAGAGTTCCTTATGGCAAGGGAAAGCAGGCTGGCCCAAAGGGCCCTCAGCAGGCCCCACAGAGCCTGGGCTGATCTCAGACCCGGCCTCGGTGCTTTGAGCCCATCCTGGAGACTTTGGGAATGAGGCTGAGCCGCTCTTCTGTGGACAAAAGGAGATATCTGTTCATAAACAGACATTTCCCCACATGCACCAAGGGAGACTCCTCCACCACGAGCCAAGAGCAATCAGAAGAGAAGTTGGAGAAACCCCGGGATGAAAGGGCGCTAGAACACTGCTAACACGACCTCATGGCTCTCTACCTTGCATTTTTAAGACTGCCATTCAGCCATTTTATGTCCCTTAAACTCTCTACTGCCTGCAAACCATATTTTATCCATCCCTTATCAAACACTTTGTGGTTACACTTCAGGCCAGATCTAAGAGAAGTTATTAATCATCTGTCAAATAAAGTTGTCAGTCTGCTCCATCCTTATTCTTTTTCAATAAAGATCAATTGAGACTGTGCAAAAAATGTCAACAAAGTAAAATCTTTTAAAAAGAAAGCAAAATGAAAGAACTGTAAGCTGTGGTCCACCACACTTTAATGTAACTTTAAGCTGTGGTTTTGGATTTGGACATATCTAAGCCAATAAGGGTGGTATTTGTTATTATTTATTGCTTAAATGTGAATCTTTGTTTTCCTTCTAATATGCCTTATGGAAGAAAAAGAGACATCTGTGCTAAAGTAACCAATCCTTATGGGTGGGGAAGAAACCATCTGGGTTAAAGTAACCAGTGTTTCACTAATTCTAAATCAAGAAGCAATAGCTACATGAAAAGAAAACAATGGTGTCTTCTTTAAATTAAAGCACTGAATTTGAAAAGCAACATTCTAATCTTTTGGTACAACGGCTTTATTCACAAATATGTCTCTAACAAAAATCATTTTGTAATGCAAAGCCGATGTGTGGACAAGCTAAATCCCCATTTCTATTTTAAGCTTTGTCACACAGACATTGAATAAGTTTTGGACACATAAAAATCAGCAAGAATGGCTATTGTAGTTACAGTGCTGAAACTACTCAAACTGACTTCCAATTAAAAGTCAACAGAATTTTTATGCTGAAATTTATCAAGTATTTTTGAAAAAAAAAATTATTGCAACATTTGCCTTTCAGTTGTTGTTGCTTTGTTGCAAGAATCTCCTTCCCATCTTCTGTGATCTGTGTGTGTCATTGTCTTTGTCTCATAGGGTTACCCACTTGGCCTCAAGTCAGGCAATAATTCCCTAATCCCATTGTCAATGCTCCATTTCCTTCCACCATAAGCAACGTGGCAGTGACTGTCTTCTTGCATGCATGTTCTTGCATCTTCTTGTACCAGCAAGGCTGCAACCCTCTCTGCAGCTCATCAGGATCCTTCCAGCAAGGTGCCCACAGTGCCTTTTAACCAGGCTGGGGGATGTTCAGGAGCAGAAAAGCTCTCGAGACACATAACTACATTTCCCAGCCCAGGCTGTGCCTCCCTGCACTGCCAGCAGCCACAGGGGTCACTTCTGTTTTCCTCCAAATGGTATTTTCTTCTGTCTCCAAGAGCTTTGAGCCATCTCAGCCTGTCTTTGATGGGAATTAAGCCTGTCTCTCATGATGTTGAAGTACCAGTTGCTAGCCACCACTTCTTTACTTCTGTGACATCATTTCTCTTCTGTTTCATTATCTTACAAGGTAGGTTTCAGAGCAAGGATTAACCATTAATCCATGAAAAAAAGTGCCTGCTATTTAGGGAGAACTTATATTTGTGGAGAAAATGCTAGTTTTGGAGCAGCAGAGTAACAGCAAAGATGAGCCCCGAAGAGGTATAAGCCAGGGTGAGGTGTTGCTTTCTTTGTGCTGTGAGAAGGGAAGGGTTTAAGACCAAGTAAATGAACAATTTAGGAGTTTATCCTGGGTCTTTGAAAAGCTCTGAGAACCTATCATTCCTCAGCTCCAAAGATAGTGATAGTGACATGGGAACTTTATGATAGTGACAGGGGAACAAATTAGCTGCCAGATAATATCAAGCTAGTGATATGTTTCTGCCTTTTGACATCCTAAACCAGACCTTGGTTTCTTCCTTCTCCTGTAATTGTAACCTACATATTCTTGTACAGGAACATGCTTCAGTGAAACTCTGCTTGACCTCTACAACATAAGGCCCTTCTCTGAAAATCCAAAGCCGAAATGTATATCTTGTATTTTTTGCACAAAATGCTTCAAGAGGAAAACAGCCTTTCCATCAAACTTCTCGAGGCACAAAAGTACCATGGAAAATTATTTATTGATATGGCTTGGATCCAAAATTATGCACAAAATAAATATTCATATCATCATTATTGCTCAGCTTTGACTGCTGTTCTCAGGAGGCCGTAACAAGCTTACTATGACTAACCTGGCACAGGCCTTTCATTGACAGAACTGTATGTTTGCTCTGTTTTATACTGTCAGTGATGTATAATCAATTGCTGCTGCTTGATTTGTACTGCCTATGGCACTAGGGAAAATTAAAATTAGCATAAATTATAACATTTAACCTTTCAGTACTAGCATGAGATGATATATAGGCAAATGGCAGGGTAAAAGAATCATTTCCACAATGTATGTTTGAAAAATGCATGCAAGTGAAATGAAGGAAGAACTTATGACAATGTTAATTAACATTATGGCATCTTAATGGACTCATTTCATTGTAATGTTTAAAAAATGAAAAATCAGATTATTAGTCAGGTAAAATCCAGCTGAGAAAAGTGCTGTCTGGATATCTTCAGCCAAGTGGAGATTTCACTATGAATCCACTGTCCGTGTGGTGTTGCCCTCCCCGGAGCTACATATCAGGAGGCAGCAGCTTCAAAGGACTGCAGAAATAATGTCCTTTTCAGATGCTCTTTGGTCCTCATATTTAAAGCAAATGTTGGGACAGAATTGGCCTTAATTAAAAATAAATGTGTTTCACTGATGCTTCCTGAGGTATGCTGAAAAGTTGGGCTGAAGCAATTGCCCTTTGTTGTCAGGAAAACACCTTGCTGTGGATGAACACTGCTGCAGCTCATGGCATTCATGCTATAGTTCTCTTTTCTTTCCAAACATAACTTTTTCCATTTAAATAATGTTTTCTTACACTTATGATTATTACTAGATATAGAAGGGGAAGAACAATACAATCTGATCCCTTTGGCTGTTAAAAAGTGAAAATGTGATTGAAAGCTGGCTATAAATAAATATAAAATATATTCCGTTTTCCACATAGTTTTATTCCTTTCATGAACGTCTACAGCAGTTAAAGTATGAAGCAAGTGATCTAATCCCACTTACTTCTGGAACATATAAAGGATAGCCATAACCTACAGAGAGACAGACAGATATATGGATGCACAGACAGGATAACATTTTCAAGGTTTCTGGTGATAGAATCCTTGCAACAGATGTATTTTTTAATTTAGGATTTTCAGTAGGGGCTTAGATCATTCATAATTATACCCTCAGACAAGGAGGGCGGTATAAATAAACTTTAATGGAAAGGAAACAGTCTGTAGAATAAGCATTTTCTTTGAATCACAACAACTCTTTGAATTTAAAAAAGAGGCTTTCCTTGAGGGATTGGGTGAAAAGCATTTAAAACATGGCAATCCTTCCCACTTTCTTCTTTGTCTGAGCAGATGGCTGCTGGTCAGAAAAGGCTGAATTTGAAAAATACTAATTTGTCAGGTTGATTCTGGCCCTCAAACACATAACAAATGACCAGCACAGAAATAACAAGAGCAGAGGGAGGCAGGAAATCAGACTGGTCTCTGAGATCTGGTGTTCCTTCTGAAGAGCTGAAAAATTATATAGAAATTTAAAAAAAAAAAAGGTGCACTAGAAAAATAGCTCAAAGAAAGTAATCATAGGACCTTACTGCTCCAGACTCTGGCCATATACAGGCACTGGGACTTCCTTTGAGCTGGAAGGATAACAGCTTTAAGTCTCAGCAGAGGGAAAGAGGGTGCCTGGAATCAGGCCTTTTTGCTGGGGGCTCTGATAATCCAGAGACAAAAGTCGATACTGAATTCCAGAGCAGCAGCTGTGATGTTTCCATCTGGGGACCAGAAAACATCTGAATGAATGAGAGAAATGATCTAACAATCAATAACTTTTTTCAAGGCATCACAAGAAGCCTTTGAACAATATCACAAAAAGGAAAAAAAAGAGAGAAATGCTGTTCTAATGGAGGGGAAAATGAACCCACAAACAAGACCAAATTGACATACAGTATAGCACTATGTTCACAGGAGTAAAAAGGAGAAGAGTCTGGGAACTGAGAGTTTCAGTCCAGAAAAAGATTATTTAAAATGTTCTTAGCAAGCTTGACTATGGAAAAACAAATCCACTGATTGTGGTGAGGAAGTGTTGCTTTATTTAATAGAAATCAGAAGTTCTTCCAAAGTCAAGTTTCATATTTTACTATACCAAAATTTTGTTCTATTATGCAGATGACTACATCTTGATCAAAGGAAAAAGGTAAGATGAAAGATCACCTGTCTGTTAGGGCGGCAGGGGGAAAGGGTTTAAAAAAGAAAATGTAAGCAGCAAACCCGAGATTTCTCCCTGTGGTCCTTACTGGGACAAGAATGTCCGAGCTACACCAGTGAAGTTTTATAAATTACCCTTCCAAATGCAGTGTGGGGGAAGTAGAGGATGGTGAGGTCACAAACCTTTTCCTGTCATTTCATACCATTCTCATAGGGAAGGTGAAAGCTGAAAAAGCAGACAAAGGAAGAAGAAGAAAAAAAACCAAAGCCTATTTCAGAGCAAAGCAGGCTCAACAGTGAAGCAACCTGCAATAGAACAGAAATCAGCTCAGGTATTTGAGGTTGAACAGAGTTCTTTTATAACTTACAGATGGCTGAAATCATTCGTAGGATTTAAGAATTTGCTGGTCTTGGTTAGTGTCCAGAAAGTCAGGAAACAATAAGAAAAAACAGCTTTTATATGTACTCCTGGTTTAAATAGTTTCCAGGGAGAGTTTATGTGCTGTCTAGAGATGAACTTCAACCCAGAGTGATGCAGTTGCAAAATACTCATCTCCCTGCTAAGGTGGGATATTAAATGGAGGTGTTGTCATGGAATAAATGAGACCTACTGCTTTGTGAAAACATCACAAAATATCTGCCCAGCCTCCTCATAGTCAAACCTTCTGGCAAAATAACTGGTAGAGAAGCCACAGAAAAAAACCCAGCCAAAAAAACAAATTAAAAAACCAAATCAGCAGATGTCAAAAATCCCCAATGCAAAAATATTTGGCCAATCTCAAAATTCCTCAGAAATTCTATTGTAAATTCTCTTGTTCTTTTCTATGTGTTTGTTGGTTTTTTTTTAAATAACTGTTATGGTTCTGTAATAAGAAACGTATTTCATACTTCATACTTAGTAATATCACTCTAACATACTCTGTTTATAAGAGGAACATATGTAATGTCTAGTCTGTATAATTACACCAAAAAAATTCTGAAAACCAAATGAAATTTTGACAGGGTTTGCATATAGTCTTAGGGGAATGGATTCCTCATTTAGTTCATTTAGAGTCCAGCAAACTCTGCTTTCTTCACTGGGAAATTGCAGGTCTTCAGGACCCTGTGGGTTTGGTGAAGCCTTGAGTCTCTAGCATTCTGGCCAGGACTTGTCTCATTCAAGTGAGAGATAATTACATTACAATAGATAATGACATCCTCGTTGCTTTGCAGAATTGTGCAAAGTAGGAGATGAAGTATTGTTTGAAAAAAGAAGGAAGTCAGTTCCCAGCAGGCAGGTAATGTCAGAAGGCACGAGTCTGTGGGGCAAGGGCAGGCAGGGAGGTCAGTTTCTGGGAAGGATCACAGGAGCTCCTGCCCAAAGACCAGAACTGCTCTGTCTAGTAAGCACCCTGAGAAACACTGCCTTGAAACACAGTTGAAAATAATAGTCCTCATATTTTATGTCAATGGGTAATTTCAAAGATAAGCCACAGATCTCTGTGTATTTTTATGAGAGTAGGAAGCAGGGAATTAAATATTTCAGAGCACTAGAAGATTAATATTACCGTGGGATTCAAAAGTTCTGGTGTAGTGTTTAAACACTGTTGTAATGAAACTTAGTCTCTCTGTGCTGTGAAATACACACACATAATTATTTCATGACATTTCTCACACAAACACAAACCCAGAATATTTTATCACATTAAATAATTTAAAAAGTCATGGACAGATGAAACACCATCAAGTATATGAACTTTAAACAACATCTTTGTGAATTACCTGAACTCTACAACCTTCCAATCTCCCCCTGCTACAAAAGCATAACTTAATGTTATGCTTTTCAATTTCTAAATGTAAGGCAATTAAGAAATGCTGAATTCCATCGCATGGGATTCTGTGATCTTTCCAGAATGGCTCAAGTCTTAGAATTACAAATTATGTCTTACAACTAAAGACATAATTCACATGTTTAAGGCTCTTGAGATGCTTAATCAATAATGCTCTGAGAAAATGTGTTTTTAGACTCTATGAGCCATTACCCATCAAAAGCTGTAGGTTTGTAGCAGGAATGTTGCTGTCTTCATGTGGAAACTCATCAATGCCTATTGACATCTCCCTGTTTAATTGCAATTTAAATCATGGTTTATTTCATTAGATCTCAAAATGGATTACAATGCTCCATTAATTTTGTAGTTCTGTATGGGAAACTTCTACTAGTGACTGTATAGGTCATATATAGGCCTTGGTTTGTGAAGGGAGCTCCTATTGACATCAGTGTGAGTTCCACACATGGACTGAAGGCATGACACGGACCATTATTCTCAATTTTCCATAGTACAGTTCTCTCAGAGAACACATCACAATAGAAATTGCTTATCTGGGATGCGTCAATAAATATATCCCAGGTTTATTAGCAAGACTGAAAAAATTCAAACATTTTCTGTACCCACATAGGCATACTTTTTCTAAATGATATTGTCTTTTTATTCCTTTCAGATATAACATACAAAACCATCCACATGAAAAAAAGAATCTGCTGATGAAAAAATGTATCACATTACCAGAAGAGGAAATCAACAATAGATCTTAACTAACTACAACTGGGAGCTCTGGTGTTGATTTCAGATGGAAAGAAAACATTGAGTGGAATTTTTCTGCCATTCTATTTCAAAATAGTGAGAAAACCTATTTTAAGAAAATCTTAGATACATGTCAGCCAAAGATGGACTGGAAAGTAGAGGAATGGACTTGAATGTATTCATTAAGGGGAGGCAGAGCACAAGGTGGTGCAAAGCAGGATATAATTAGAGATGATGGTATAAAACTTAGTAAACAAGAATATACACAGAGAAAGGAAAAATTGTAATGCTGAGATTTTTTAAACTGTGAGGGTATAGTGGTGATTCTGTTCTCTGTGCTATCCACATGGAGCACTGTAACACAGTGTTAGAAGCCACTGATGTTTGGTTAAAGACCTTTCACCCTGCAGCTTTCATGCCACACATTGGGAATGAACTCCAAGCACTTGGGTCTCATCCAGACCAGCCTTCACTGGAGGCATGGCAGTGCTTCTCCTCAAACTGTGCTCCTGCCAGTTAAAATGTGGGAATGGTGCCCAGTGCTGCACACTTCTTTGACCCCACTGCTACCTGTGGAGTGGCAAACCAGACTTGTATTCAAGGCAAATTATACATCATCCTAGCAATAAAATGTGAGGGTTACTGAAGACTTTTAGTCCACACTCAGTAAGTTCAGTTTAGCAACAGAAATAGGGCTTGATCCAAGGGAGGCAATGACCAAAAGCAGGACTTTTGTACCTGCTGATGCCAGGGTAACTAAGAGAGAGGAAGAAAATAACTCATCCTTTTCCCAGAGCTGGCTCTCCACACCATTGGCACTGCATGCCCCAGCATTACACCCCTCCTTTCTTGCCCACAGCAGTACCCAAAACAACTGCTTCTTTGCCCAGAACCAGTCCTAAGCTGGGGCAAATCCAAAGATTCAGGGAATGCACATAGGACCACCAAGGTGCAAACACTTTTCTTGCCTTTTTTTGGGTGCAGCTTGGGAAAATCAAGAGGAAACAGGCTGCTCAGGTTAATATTCAAGCTCTGGTTTACTACCTCAGAAGTCAGTGAGGCACATTTTTAACCCAAACTAGATACTGATTTAAACTAGAACAGAGTGATTTTTAAAACGTACAGGCAAAACCTGAGAAAATCATAAATGTGCCTTTACAAGTATCCAAGAAAGTCTGTAAAACTAATATTTCCAGTCAGCACATTCATCAGTACCAGACACCCTTGGCCCCTCCCTACTCCCTTCAGAACATTAGAACTAAGGCCTTCTGGTAGATATTCTTCAGAAATATTCCTCAGATTCACCTCTGATCTGAGCAGGGATTTGAGGTGGATCCACATTCCTTAGCCAATTCAGAGACCTCATGAATGGCACCACTGCCTCCTTCACCCAGAACCTCATTTCCTCTGATTATAGCAAATCCTTATAGTCATACTCATCCCCCTGACAGCCAATGAAACCCGCCAGTAAAGCTGAAGTGACTTTAGCTTTACCTGACTCACCAAAAACTTCAAAAAGTTGCTCCCACATCTCCTTTTATCCTAAGTGGAAGATGGACTCATCAGGGATTGGGAAAGACTTTGCTTGTGTTAAATGCATATAATTTAAGAACTGCATGGGAGGAAAAGCAATGGACTATGACAGTGCAGAGTTATTTTCTATTTATCCAACTGGTGTTTTCCCAGGAAGGATAATCCATTGCTTACTCAGTATATTGAACCTGTTAGTCACTGTGGTAAAGACCAAAGAAACTTCCATGGCTCAACAAATCACTGCAAAGGTTTTTATGGACTAGACACTCCTGTGCTGAAATATCATGGTCACATCTTTGATATTACATGGAGGAAGAAAATAAACCCTACGAGAGACAAACAGTCAATATGGAAAATGCAGATAGCTTTGAATAGTGCTCCGACTCGGGTAAGAATTTTCCCAGTAACAAATTCCATTGCCACCCCTAACTCCAGCTGGAAAATGGAGGTTTTGGATACAGTCAAGAGGAACCCATCAACAGTTGAAAAAATCACTGCACCTATTTAAATCCACATCGTCTTGTGTGATCCAGTTTTACAAAGCACATGCTGAGTGCTGTGTATGAACCAACAAAGTGGTAAGTAAGACAGGAAGTGCAGAGAAATCTGATACTGGAATAAAGAGAGCTGAAGCTAGCAGTGAGGATAATGTTGAACCTAAATGCTTACTGCACTTCCTTATTAAGGATTGGGCTTAGCCGCATTAGAGCCACCTACTCACCACTGAAACCCTCCCTCTCACCATTCTCCTTAGCCCTTTCTGTCTTGTCCTGCAGAGGAGGCATGGGGCAGTTTGGAAAGGTGCTTCCTCTTAGTGTCCAGAAGCTTTCTCATCATCACCCATTGTCCCTGCTCCTTCATTGTGCCTGTGCCTGGGAACCTCAGCACTTCTCTGCATTCTCATGCCTGGCAGAGCTGGATGGGAGGAGAACAGTGCTGAGCTGTAGGATGAGCAGATGAGTGGAGCCTCTGAAGAAGACCTCTGTTCTCTTTCTGCTCTGGTTAGTGACAAATTTCTGTAGAACTGATGGTTGTCAGGAGGACTATCCTGTCTTTTGGCAGTGTTAGGATAGATAGCACACTGGCTATCTTTCAGCTGCTGCATTCATTGTTAAGGTAAGGCAGCAGCCTTTTTCATTCAGGAGTGTCTTTAAAAGTGTAGATTCTGCCCCTACTTTAGCTCAGAGCCTTTTCTCAGGGCAGGATACAGCTGGGACCACCAAAGTCTGTCCCCCACCTAATCTAGGAGCAGAGGAGCTGTGTAGGAAGCCCATGCACAGTAACTAGCAAGCAGGAATGGGCCACTGGAGAGCCTGCCAGATCTGGGATGGATCCACTGCTCCACACCACCTCAAGCTGTCTCATCCCTTGGCAAAGGGATGAGAACAACCCAGAACCCTCAGGGGAAGGGCTCTCATTTCAGGGACTTGTCACACATTTGAAACAGGTAAAGCACAGAATTCTTAGTACAGAGGTGTCAGTGTCAGAAGGGGAAGGGAAAAATTAACAAAATATTCATATTTAAGGAAGTATTAGCACTTAAATGGCTGTAGCTGTGGTACCTGATATCCTTTATTCTCTTAGGCAGCAGTCACAGAGGAATTAAATCTGTTCTGTTGCAGTCTGGGTAATTGTACCTGAGTACGAGTTACGTAGTGGATCCAATCAGAAGAGCAGAACACTTTAGGTGGTGCATAGCTGTAGACTGAGCCTGGGTAGAAAAATTCTTATTTTGTCATATATTTTTTTAAAGTACATGGAAATATTAACAGAGTTTCTTCTTCTGATTTTTTTCTTTTGTGACTGCTTTCAAAAGCCAGTAAATAAATTAGCCTCTATTGATCATGAAGCAATAGAGTAGTTAGTACTTTTGATCCATGCAATTAGCATAAAAAGATAATGTGTGAAATGCACGAAGCATGTGCATCATGAGTGAGTGTTGTCATCAGTAGTCTTGCTTTTCAATGAAGAAAAAATCGTTTCGGGAAATTGGTCAAACAGCTATTGCTATTGCATCCACACACTGCTGATTTCTGATATTTTTTCTAAAGATCAGTAATGGTATTCTATTAGGGTGATGAGACCAGAATTAATTTAAATAACTTTGTGCCTGATTCATGAAAAACAAAAAAATGCCTCCACAGCCAGGGGCCATTATTTCTGTAATTTTTTCCATGGAAAAGTCATGATCTGTATTCAACTTCCAGTTCAAAAAGAAAAGTTTTCAATTTATACAGATAGGATTTTATCTTCACAATGAGCTCCAGAGGAATGACCAAACTGCTAAAAGGGAAAACCCCTGCACTGTCTAGCTCAGAAATACACCAGTCACACAGCAAAACTCAAAAATATTTTCTCCTAAAATTTATTTATCCACACTCACTGCAGCTGCAATCAAAGAGTAAAATAGGCACACAGAAGAAAACTGCTACACTGATATATTAATAGGTCGTTTGCTTTTTAGACAGCAGTAGAATTCCCATTACTGAATAAATAGAAATGCCAGAAAGTTTTTAAAAGCATGAATCTAAATAAAGATCAGACTTTAAAGGGAAGTAAAACACAGAGACGTGTTGCAGTTCTGTCATGTTCGAGCGGTACGCTCCGTTCAGCAGCTGGCATTTACTTGTTTGCTCACAGCACATCTCTCAGCAAACTGCAGCAGATTTGTAAATACCGCTTTCATTTTGCTCCTTCGCTTGCAATCTTTTATTCCATCGTGAGCAAGAGCTGTGTACCTTGGAGAGATATCCCAGCCAGCTGAGAGACAAATGATGTGGGCAGTGTAACTTTATGAAAGTGCAGTGGTTAAAGGAGCTGTTGGAGAGATTCTGCTCAAACAAAATCAGATGAGTATTTCCTGCTGGTTAGAATATTCTTGTGAAGGCCAAATCATATCATATTTCAAATCTGGCAAAATATTTACAGTATTATCTTTACATTTTCCGGTATGATTTTTATTAAAGTGTATTCTTGTTCAGTAAAGAACAAGCTCAAACCACCTACCACAAAGATATTATCCACACTTGTGCTGGAAAGTAGTTTGCTTTCTAAAGTTACAAAGAATATTTAAAATTAATGGAAGAAAAACAACAGGGAAAAAAAAAGAACTCCTCAGTTTGTTTATAGTGTGCTTTTGACAGTGTTTCTGTGTGGTCAATGTTAGCATTTCCTTTAGTTTCCCTTCGTTTGTGTGCACAACTTTCACAGCCACAGAGAGATTATTTGTAAAGATATAGATATATGTAATTGAAAAACCACAAAGCCTGGCCAAAAGATGCAGCAGAGGCCATCTCACTGAATTTTAATCCTGTTTTTAAAGGAGTAGATTGCAAGTTTTTAGGGGTGGCTTAAACTTTTAGTACATAAAAACCTGCAAGCTATGATTTTCTTTTATTTCAGAAAAGTTTTCTTTCCACTTCAAATAATAAATCTCCATGAGGAAAATTTTCTTCAGGTGTAAAATGTCTGAAAACAGAACCTACTCCCTCCTTTTCAAGAAAGTAGCTTACTGATCCCAGATGAGAGTGAGGATACAAACAGTAAAATCCCTTTCACATCATTTGTTTAATGAATTTTAATAACACTTTATTGTTTTTTTTTATTTTCCATAATATACACTTCTTTCTAAATGCTGCTCTCGGCAAGATAGAAAAGTGAAAAAGAAAAAGGTTCTTATTTGAGTATGGATTGCAGGATCAGGCCCATTGATCTTGGTTTACTTTCTGCTTAGCTTGCAGTACAGAAAAAAAATATTAAAGACTCCTAAGCCTTTTTTCAGGTCTATATGCTACAGTTTCCTGCAGCTATAAATCCTTTTGGTTTAAAGAATTTCATCCCAATTACCAAAAATGTACATCCAAGCCCAAGGCAAATTCTTTCTTACTTTTTTTGTTTGTAATTTTAATATTAGCTTTGCTTCCTAAATAATTTCTTTAAGATCTTCAGGCAGTTTTACATGTTAGTATTCCCTTTTTATGCATTTTCTGTGCTTAGATTTCTATTTAATACTTGTTTATGCATTTCTCAATAATTTTAAAACATAACCTCAGAAATAAAACCATACCTTTTCTGCTATGAAAACCCTTTGCTTTAATACAAATACAGTGATTTAAGCACCCTTCTGGGGTTTTTCAGCCGTTAGTGTTCCTGGTCTCAAATTTTAGCATCATTATTTAAAATGAAGGAAAAAAATCAACTTGCAATTTAGACAGTTACCAAATTACCAAAACTAGTGCAGCAACTCTTAATGAGTGAAACCATTAACAATTTTCTGACTGCAGCCCCTGTTCAAATACCTTGGACACCTTGTTAGCACAGAATGAGGTGTTCAATCAAGACACTGGGAATTGGAAGTACCAGGGCACAGTTTTGAGTGGTGATTACAAGGGCATGAGTGTGAGTGCCAAAGTAACAGTCTTCTACACTGCAGGAAGCTGAGAAACCTTCAAGTCTACATTTGTAAATCAGCCTGGATGATTACAGCAGTCACAAGCAAAGAACATATGAAACAATTATTTGCACCGTTCTTTCACTCTTTTAATTTGCTCTTAAAATGAACACAGTGATATTAAGAGCCATTAGTGCTTTGTCTTTGAAAATTTCGTGAGACCTCATATCTTTCCAATTTAAGCATCTTAAATTGCTTAAAAGTAGAAATGTAACAAAGAACTATTGTTTTCTGATTGTTAAATCCCTTTCGCATCAATAATCTAAGCTTACATTAGCATTCAGATATGTCTTTGAATTTTCTTAGAAAGTATTTGGTTCATATGCAGAAGCGATATGATTTTAGGCTTTCTACTTTTCTGCTTCTGAATTGCTGTGACAAAGACAGTTTGCCTTTCTTAAATGAGTAAATTTTAAAAACAAATTTTGTCACATTAATATTATGTTGCAGATGTAGATTTACTTCCATTCTATCAAAGCACAAGAGTACCACTCTTTGGTGTTAACTTTACTACTTTAATTTTATAAAAAGAGTCCTGTATAATAGTTTCCATACAATCCACTCATTTTTTTTCTTTAAATCCATAAAGTGTAATCCGTGTAGAAATAACCCAGAACATTTCTAAAACTCATATTTCAGACACAAAACTTGTAATTAGGAGCTACTCTCATATTAAAGATAAGGAATTATTGACTAAGTAAGGGATGAGAAAAAGCAAAGAATTAAATTATCCCCAGTGAAAAACTGGAAAAAGATAATCTATTTTAAAAAATTCAAAGTATCCTGATACATTTTTATATTTCATGGATATATATATAATATATATACGTAATTCTAACATTTCACTACCTCTGGTTTGAAGAAATAAATTGTGGTGGAAAGTGTATAAAAACTCCTTCCTTAATTTAAGAGGAATATAATGTTTCTGCTGTGAGTTTTTTGGACAGCTCATCTAATGCCTTTTATAGAAATAAGCAAAGTATATTATGGGCTTAATTAGCATTTCAGCTGTACTAATTGCTTGTATAAATAGCACATAAAAATTAATTTTTGTTCTTTTTGATCATCAAGAAACACTATGCAAGAACTTTTCACACAGGACCTTTTTCTTACATGTATTATTGTAGGAACATAAAATACTTATTTCAAATTAATATATTTTTGTTGTAATAATTTCTTTGCATAATTCTATTTTGAGCCTTGCAAAAATAGCTAGTTCTCCAGTTTTAAATGCATCATTATGTCTAACAAATGCTGAAATACTGTCATATTAGTCTTTGGCTTTATTACTGGTTTCTGGAAACTCCCCAGAACAAATCTTTTAGCACTAAAAGAAACGGATAATTCTGATTCTGTATCTACTATTTGAAGACTCAAAAATTATTAAAACAATACAGCCAACCTGTACTAAAACAAAACTCCAGACTGTGATGTACTTCACTGTTAATGACACTCTGGGGAACTAAATTATGCTGCAGGGAATGCAAAAGTGCAGCGCTAGGGATCTAAATTATGCTGCAGGGAATGCAAGAGTGCAACATCTCTGCTGCTGTTCTGCCCTTGGTTTTTTCCTTACGTAACTTTAAATTATGTATTGCTGTAAATTTTGTACCTAAGGGTGCTGAAGCTTTCAGGTAATATTATAAAATTACATAGCACTTAAAAATATAGCTGAATATTCTCACCCCTCCCCCGCTGCCCAGCTATACCTACCAGCAGCTGAAAAAAGCAGTAATTGAAATGAAAGGCTCCTCCAGCACGTAGGAAAGTCTGGGTTTAATAACCGGAGGGGTTTCAGGTGCAGAGGGCGCTGTTGTTCGTGTATTCTGCAAGCATTTCCTGAGCAGGGAGAAAAACAGGGATCCACCAGTTTAATATTTTTAAGCTTTCCATAAAATGTCAATGGAATTGCTGACATATAGATGCTACCTTCCACAGTATGTGATGAGTTTCCTGAAATAAATCCTTTTCGTGGCAGTCTAGAAGGGAGATGCCAGCTATCGTCACCAAAGTGAAATGTTTTTCACTGTTTCCACTTTACAGTCCATTTACCAAGATTTTATAACCCAGCCACAAGGTTCCTTCCATCACACATTTTCATATAAGGATATTTCAGTTATTTTCATTTCAAAAGCACACCAGATGTGTTTAAGTGTAACTTGCAATGCAAAGTGTGAAAACAATTCGAAACACATCACTTCAGTGGCATTCTTCAACATTTCTTTCTTTCTTTCTGAAATATTCTTTGCAGTTCATACCTAGTTGTTTCAGGTGTTTTGCCCATAACAAATTATTAACTACTTTTACCCACAAAAATCAGTAGAATATACCATTTACATCTTGAAATAATCTTCTGCACAATAACTTTTCTTTTGAGTTTTACATATGCATTTCTTTGCATTATACCTCCACACATGTAACTAACAGCTTTAAAGACATCATTAGTTCTTTGAAGTAAATTGTTTTCTAAATCCCTGTACAATGTCCTATATCTTCTCATGCATTCATATTTTCTTTTTTCCCCCCACTGATGGAAAAAAACTACCATGCCTGAAATAACAAAGTGAAAAAAAAATATATATAGGTAAAAAACTGAACGACAATTTAGACCCACAGAAAGCCAGAAAACTTACAGTTACAGCTGAAATTTTGGTTTAAACTTGAAGAATTATACCTAAGGCATTTGGCTGGACAGGAAAGGATGGCCATCCTGCAGTCCTTTCCTGGAGTCACTGCAAGTTCGACCCCAGTGGGAATTACAGATTCAGGCATCAGACATCCTGGATCAGCTCCTGTACTGAGTTTCCTGTGCTACCTAAGCCCAACAGGGTGTATTAAAGCCAAAGCAACAGGCTTTGTCCAGTTCCAAGTTGTGACTTTAAATCAAACTGAACTGCTCAAGCAACTTAATAAAGTTCAACATTTATTTACCCATAAAATCTGACCTTACCTAAAAAGTTATTACTTGAAAGAAAGGAATTGAAGAGGATTATGTGATATGCTTTACTTTTCTTCTCTAATAAATTTTATTGATTCCTGTATTGCACTACAGTCTAATGCATCTGCATTTTAAAGTGTCTGCAAAGCATCCACCTGGGAAATCTGATTTTTAAAATGAAGCTACTAGGTTAAACAATAAATTTTGGGAGAAATAAATTTCTCATGTGTCACTTCTGCCAAGGGGCACTCCGACATTTGCAAAACAAATTCCACATTTCAAAGAAACAAAAAACCATCAGAATAGGTGGCTGACAGAAATTGCTCTCTGCATGAGGTTTGTATTCCCCATTAAACAAAATTTTACCTGGTTAAAACAGTGCCTGCATTCCAGTAAAAACCGGCCATTGATAGTTTTTGAATCAATGCTCATTCAAAAGTTCCCCACCTGATAAAGGCTTTAATATAACCGAGACAAAGTTGCATCTTATGATTGGCAAGTTCTTTGCGCCCCAGCTACCCCCCAGCCCGGTGCAGTGGGGCTCCGAGATGCATTTTGGCCCTGTCTTTATGTCAAATCACTGCCATCAAAACAATGGCACATATTACATGAAAATCTTGTGCAAATGAGCCATAATGGAAGTGAATGACAATCTCGTAAGACCGTGCAGCAGGATTCTCCTTTGATCTGAAATATTGTTAATCTTTCTCAAACATAACACTAAGTATACTTGGCAAATCCTGGATGAGAAAGTCCCCGTAGCGCGGCTCTGTGGACAGCCAGCCTGAAGCCAAGCACACCCCGCCACAAAAAGAGGCACAGCCACCAGAGAGGAACACGCCGACGCTCAGCCATGAGCCCTGCAAGTGCTACAAATTTGTTTACAATTCAAAGGCCTCTTCACCCATTTCCTTTTCCCGAAAACAAGCTAAACAATATGTTTATTTATTCTTAATAATGGATATTTGCTGCTGGATCACAGCTTCATTTAATTAAGAAGCTGCAGTATTTAAGATATTAAAATCCATGTTTCGAAAAAGGTTTGCTTTTACAAAACACAGGCCTTATTTATTCACAGTTTAAGAAACAGCCTCACTCTAAATTATAGTTTTAATATGATGTTGCGGGGAGAAAAAAATTCTAGCGACGTCAGGCGAGATTTTTCATTGGTAACAAAAGCATGATATAGGAGTTTATACTTTCCTAATGACGCTTAAAGCAGAGATCTGGAACTTTATGTCTCAGATGAGGTCATGCATCAACTTCAGGAGAGTAAAAACCTCTCCTTGGACTATATTACAGCCAACTCACACCTTTTTGTTGTGCAGCCAAATATGCACAGCGTATGTAGACAAATGCAAACAGAGTAAATCATGTTGATTCAGTGCTAGTAGGAAATATGCCTCTTCAGTTGTGTGCTGCTTTTGAAGTACTGCCTAAAAATCAGTCTTGGGCTTCAAAGAGAGGGGATTATAGCCTTTATCCAGCAATTAATATGGCTGAAACTCAGAATGTCAGCACCTGACGACTATACAGGCTGGACAGTAGCCTAGTAGGGGTCCAGTCCCCCTCAAGAATTGGAATTTACAATAAAAATGAGTGCAGAAATAATATAAATGATAATATATAAACTGAAATATTTTGGAAAGGGACACAAAATTTTAACTTCTAATGACCTGTCTATATTTTGACATGTGGGGAAGAGGGGGAGTTGTGGTGTCCCTTGACCTTTAACCTGCCTTATCCACCTAGATCATTTTAATCTCCCACCAACTGTTAAGCAGAAAAGAGTGCTATTAAAGAGAAAGCTATTCCTTTTGCCTTCTTACATAGATCAGATGACAACCTCTCCAAGTCCCTCCTCTCTGTCAGAGTTCAAGGGTTCAAAAATGGTCAGAATATCAAGCAACAGAAAGCCAGCAGGACTGCTGCAAAAAGAGTTTAAAGACTTTATATTATGCAAAGGAGGTTTTTTTAAAAAAAGGGAGATTCCATTATTTTGAAGTTGTCCTCCCTGAAATTTTTAATTTTTTTTTCAAATAGGTTTTGAAGGGGAGCAATATTCCTACATTATTATGACATGCTCCCCAACTTGTAACTACCTAATAATCTTTTCCATATTAATTCTTTATATGTAGTTCCTGAGGTTTAGGTCACGTACACATCAACAGCATTGTACTGTAAATAAAATGAACACTTAATGCTCTAGTTCTAACCAATGTGTCAGGGGAAATAAAGCAAAATAAGATAAAATGAAATTAAATAAATTGGAGCATGCAGTCTTTTACTTCATAACCATCCTCAGATGGCGTTTCCACAATGCTACATATAGCACCCTATTCCTCAGGGAACATCCAAGCTTTCTACTATTTCTCATTCTTAACCATAGACAGTTGTTATAACACGTTTCTTCCCAGAATTTCCACTTGCTTTGAAGAAAATATCCCCTGAGTACCCATGCTTAATGTACTTATGGAAAAGCAACTCTATATCATGACAAGCTAAACAATATGGTTCTTTAATAAAGAATGTGCGATATTAAATGCAGAGTTCTTATTTCAAAATGGTAAAAAATCAGTTTGAGGGAAGGAATATAATTGCTCAACATAATATAAATGGAATGGGTGCAAGCTGAATGTAATTTTTAACAGAGCCCCACTTTCTAAATATACATATAATGTGTTTGTGTGCCTGTGTACAGAGACATGATAAACAATAGAATTTAGAAAACTGCGTTAGATTTTGGCTTTTGCATTAGGCCCTTCATATCCTGTGTATCCTAAAACTCTTAACAATGTTTCCATTGTACTTAACTAAATACAGTAATGGTGGTGCAACAACACAATGGCCTGTGCTCTGCCTTGGACAGCCCAGCCTGGCGTGACAGCCAGTTTTGGCTGGGAAGGAGGCTTAGCCAGCCTCTTTTCACAAAAGTGCCACGGCAGTATTGCCTAGACAGGCAGCAGGGACAGGAGAAAGGGATTTTGGATTAACATCTCATCTCATGAAGGACGGCACCTCGAACAGTTCAACACCTCCGCGGTGCTGCGCTGCCATGTCAGCATTAAGAACCAGCCCAAGTCCTGGTGGGAGACTTAAACTTGTGACCTCCTAGCCAAGACGTAAGAGCACTGCTGGCTGAGCCACACTGTCATTATCGATACGTGCTTGCGTGGGCTGACATCAGTGTTGACTACAGTTTGACCTGAGAGTGGAAAATTGATGCCCCCACAGATTTTAGAAGTAACCCCATCTTGCAGAAAAGCTTAGGGTTTTTTCTGCTTATTGGAATTTACCTCTTCTACCAGAGAGCTGCAGTTTCCAGCAGATGTCTAATCTCTAAATACTGGCTTCCTAAACACCTTAAAGGAATTGGAATACCTTTCAGATATATCTGGATTCATAGTATTTAAATGAAAATTTTTAGTTTAGCTTTGTTTTCCAGCTAGAATGCATTTTTATAGCAAAGTTCCTGGTGGAGGAGGTGGATTGCTATAGTATTTCCAATAATTAAGATTAAATATATATTTACATTTTACATGGTAGTGAAAGACCTTTAAGGCACCTTGCACCTATCTAAGCCAGGGTATTTTTCAAGGACACTTTAATATCAGTAGATAAGATACAAAAAGGGATAAGAAAAGTGTTCAACTGGTATCATGTGCTATGCACAGCAAAGGAAATCCCCTTGGGGAGTGTTTTCATTACATTACAACATACATAAATTTGATAGGGAAGAAATTATCCATCTTGATTCTGCTTCTGCTGAAGTTGCCATTACCAAATTAGACAGTTGATGATTGCAGACTTGGACCCAGTCACCGAAGACTCATTCCAATTTGACAGTGATGCTAACCCTATTTAGCAGATGTTAAAATTTAAGCATCTGAAGGCTATATAGATTTGCAAAGTGATGTAAAAAGAATTTTCTTGGGATGAGGTACATTGTGGGTAGATAAACTTCGGAATAAATCTTTAGGTAGTTGTCCAGACAGGTTTAGATTTATAGTTTGCTTTTTTTTTTTTTTATCAAAACTTATAATTGGTGCTTATCCCAAGCTGCTAGCACCACACCAAATTTAATTTAGAAGCACAAATCATAGCAGAAAGTGAAACTCTGCCAGATACTAGCAATAACAGTGCCAGCTAATTCTTACACATAAAAGAACCTCTCAGCAGATATCTCAGGGCAATCACACGTTCCTAAAGATACACTGAAAAGATGAACCAGTGATTTGACGGTGGGTTATATCCAGCAACCTTGTTTAATCAGATTTTAGCCTTCAAATCCTGCAAAGTCAGCTGGTTTCACGAGTTTCTGATTGCTTCAAAATCAGAGTGAAACAATGAATTAGAGCTGATCACGTAGAGCTCTAATTTGGGACCAAACACTGGCAGTAAATGTTCCAGAATGGGAATGTGAATACAAGCCTGAGCTTTATTCCTCCAGCCTCGATGGGAGGCGTTGAGCTGCAACATCTTTTCTTCTATCTGTTCTCTATTTTTTTGTTCAATGTCTTTGCTTGTTTATTAAAATGTTCACTGCTGTGATCCTGTTTTTTACCTGGGGAGTTGAGTGGATTTAAGATGACACATAGCTGTACAAATCTTATATTTACTATGCCTTCTGTAAAGATGTGCCTGGCTGACCAAAAAATAACTTTTATAAGCCAAGATAAAGTAGTGGAAAGGCAGGGTGAGGGAGACCAAGGGGGTTATGTGAAGTGCTCAGTGTGGTAGATTTACAGGCCGTGGTGGGAGAGTGGAGTCTCTTCCTCAGGAAGCCAGCTCAGTCCTGGAGAACAGTCCTGCAACCCAGGACTCTCACTGCTGGGTTCTGTGCTCTCACCCAAATGTCATTTCCGTTGCTCAGATGAAGTTGTCCCTAATCAGACAGATTTAAATCAGTCACACTGAAGGCCTTTTACTGAGATATTTTTTCCAATAAAAACTGAAAAATTCTTTGTGACAAATGACTTGAAGGGATTTTGAGAGGTTTGGTCTCAATCTTTGTAATGATTCCATAAATTCATTTTGGATAGATGTAAATTCTATGTGTGAAGTTAAAGAGTCCTGACCTGCAGTCCTTAGTTCATTGATATGATTTGCTTCTTGTAAAGAGATTCTTCCTCTCTGGAATTCATAGCCCAATTCTATTATTATTATTATTATTGTTGTTGTTGTTATTAATAATAATAATAACAATAATAATAAAAGCTATTCACGTGCATAATTCTGTGGATTACTGTACAAGGGCCTTTTTTCTTAGAAGTGGCTCCCTTTAAGTTTGTGAGAAATAATAAGAGGAAAAAACTTTTATATATTTCCCAAAACGAAAGTTTCAAAACTGGACATCAAGCAAAATATTAAAGTAAATATCTCAAATATTTTATTTATACTAGTACTCATAACTCAAGGCAATTGAACTCCCCCACCTCTTAGCATTGCTTTTTTTTCTGGGCATTTTCCTTTCACATCTCCAAAGTGCAGGTGTAGAACTCTGGCACTGCTTTGGAATATGGAATATCTATGTCTTTCTGAGTGCTGCACCTCAACACCAGGAATCACACCACACCCATCGTCAAGAGCTAACCACTTGTGTGGAGTCCTTCCATGGGATCCCTGAAATCCATCTACCCTTGCTGAAAGGCAACAACCTGAGAGGCAGCAGCCTCCAGCAGCAGAATCTTCCCCATATTCTGTGCCAGCCCTTTTCTGAATTTGTCCTCTACACCAGACTAGTTCCAAAACCTCACCTTTCTCTTCAGATGCCCCTGCCCTCCCCCAACACCTCGCCAGCCCAAACCTTCCCATCAAACTCACACTCAAATCCATCTAGGGCACCTAGTCATCACTTATTTTGTAGTTCACTTCCACCTGGTACTGTCTCTATCTGTGCACCTTTATCTTCCACACTGCTTCTGCCATTACCTCTACCTCTGTGCTGGAGATCTTTCATGTCGGAGCCAATTGCTATGGTTACAGGCAATCTGCTGTATGTTTCATCTCCAGGAGCTGTAAATGAGGGAGTTTTAACAGCATTTGAGTAAGCACTGCCTCTTCCTTACATGGAGAACACAGCCCCACTCAAATTCATCTATCCACTAGTTGCTGTTGCATCATATATATTACACTAATTCTACCTAGATGTACAGATTGACAATGAGCTCACATCTTGTGAGAAACAACAGCTACAGGACTTTCATTTTATGAGCTTTTTCATTTTAATGGCATACAGCTACCATTTCAGTCACATGCCTTTCTGGTTTGTGTACACAAGCTCTGATTCTGACTGAAGTACAAGGGAGAAAAAGATTTAACCTAATTCTATCTATATATAGTTCTGTAAAATGTTAGTGAAATAGAATGTACACAAGCTCTGCATCCTAAAAACAAATCCCACAATAAAAATTACACAGTATATTCATTCTTTGTGCCTTAAGAAAATATTACTGGTAGTCTGAAGTTTTAGTATCATGAAGTTTGTAACAATTGAAAATCAACTAAAATATAATCTTAAACACCAGTCATTCCATTTTGTTTAAGGGTGTGTGTGTTTTTAACAAGGATGGGAGAGTAGGAGGCATTTCATCCTCCTCGTAGGAGGAGATTTCATCAAATCTCTGAATTTGGATATATTTATACCAGTCTAAAAGATAGACAAAATTGATAATACTAACATTTTAATGTTTTAACAGGTGCAAATCACGCTAGCTAGAAAAACTCTTTCCATAAATGCAAAACATGCCAAGAAATGATAGTTTCATTCTGCTACAATTCTGCATCAGAATCTGATAAAAACAGTTTATCTGATTTTATTTCACAGGTAATCCAGCCGCAAACTCTTCCCACGATTCTGTGTTTAAAAAAAAGCCAAAAACCACCTGCTAATAAACCTCAGTGGAATCAGGATGATTCTCACACTGATTTTCACATTTTCAGCTCAGTCCAGGTGTCAACAGAGTAAATTCTGGTCTGTCCACCCCTCAGATAAAATATCTAGTTTCTCCTGCCAGACTAGATGGGCACAAATCCCTAAAAGATTGTGGGCAGGAAGCCACCAAACCAAGCAGTCCTGATTGAGGATCAGGCCAGAGCTCCTCTGGGAGCTGGTGGAGGCTGCACGTCAGCACTGACACATCGGCTCCCATTGATCTGCAAGGAAAGTTCCTGTTTTACACAGGAGTTGTACTGGGTATTCTCTTCTGCTCTCTTCCTCTGCAGCACCTCAGTCCCTGCGTTGTCAGGACCTGCAGCTCGTGTCTCTGTGCATCAGCACACAGAGCAAAGCCTGCTCCTGCACCCCAGCTCTGCCTGCAGGTGAGGGGGCTGCTCATGGAAACCTCATTCCACGCTGGCTTTGGCTGCCCTCCTTTGCTGTGTGAAGCCCCTCAGCCCCTCACCAGGAGGGAGCTCCTCCCTGGAGACAGGCTACAAAAGTGCCCTCTGACACCTTTCACTCCCTTGTCCTCGGCTGTCCCCTATCCTCTACTGCTCCTCACCCAGCTGGTGATACAATCTAGTGTGAAACTGGAACAATCAATGAGAAAACAATTCTCATTTGTAATAGCAGCACCATATTTAGATTTGGTATAATGCAAAAATAAAACAAAGTTGGGCCTGAATTTGGCTTTCCATCTGTAACATCTTACAAAGGGATGGTGACAGCTGAATGAAATCAATATTTCCTTTAGGAGAATGACTTTCCCTTCCAAGAATAAATCTACAAAAATAAGATTACACATAGTCATTTCAAGGCCCCAAAAAGAACATGATCCACAAGTACAATAATTATTTGATTATATATTTTAATAAACTCTCTTCCAGTTGACAATGTGTTCTTTTAAATCCCTCCCTCCTCAGCGTTTAATTACTCATCATTCACCGCTGACTCTGCTGTGAGTAGCACATTGAGGAAGTTATCACTCACACACCAGATTCCTGGAACTGGCAGTACAAAGCTGACCTCAGAAGGAGATGAACCTAGAACAGCAGAAACACATTGTAATGCACCACATTAGTGGTGCACAGTGCAGGACATCCGTGGGGAGCACCTGCTGAGTGCTGCAGCCCTCAGCTCAGCACCTCATTGTGGCAAGGGTCTCTGGAGCCCTGTGTGTGCCAGGAGAAGGGCAGAGCAGGACAGACACACTCTGCCTAGGCTGGGGCTCTGCCCATGAACCCAACGTGGGGCTTGGTTTTGTCATGGGCTACGGGGTAGAACAACTGCAGGACAAGTCTTGGTGTACCTGACAACAAATAAATGCTCTCATCAGCTCCAAGTCTGTGTTTGTTCATCAGGGTTTTCAGCATAAATTTACCAATGCAGTTTGGAAATTTTCACCTAAAAAGCTTAGGCCTGGTTTTTTGTTGTTGTTTTTGGGGTTTTTTTTAGCATCAGTTGATGCTTTTGGAGCACTTCACACTCTTTCCTGCTGTGGTCGTCATCAGGTCTTGGCCACCGCATCTTGAGGAAGCAAGGCATGAATGGCAGAAAACCCTGTGGCTGTCCTTATCTACAGAATGGCAAACACAAGCTGAGCTCTGTGCAAAGTCTGCTGGGCTGTCAAAGAAAAATTACAAAGGGTTCCCTTCTTTCAATGAAGTAATATATTTCTGACTTTGCAAAAGTATTTTACTTAGCCACAATTGCATCATATCTGAAATTATTTTATGGCCTGAGGCGTGCGTAGCAGGCCCATCTGTTCTCTCATAGTGGCTCTGAGAGGACTGCCACCATTTCATTCAGTGTTTAAAAATGCCAAAAATGAAACAACTTCCATATTTGTTAATGAGATTTACCAGAAAAAGAACAGCACCAACAAAAGAGAACACAAATACTCTCAATTTGTATCTTTCCAAGCCAACATTTTAACTCTTCAAATATAACCACACAAACCCATGACTATTGTCACTAGAAAAGCAACTGAAATCCAGCTAGCAATGAAAGGAAAAGTGGCTGAAGGTTAGGAGCTATTTGGTAAACTACAGCTAGCTTTTACACTTGTGATTTTTAAGAACAAACCTTTAATTTTGAAATTCACAGTCTCTCCACCATTACCAGCCCCTTCAGGGCAATGATCTATCAAGTTCTGACTGTTTCAAACTGTTTGTGCTAGATTCAGCATCTATCACTCCTCAGACTTGCTGCACATTTAACCACAGAGCCAAGAAACAATAATTTTCAATTAAGAAACCTGGAGAAGACTTGGGGACTTGATTTATGGTGCATGACTAATTATCAAATAGCTAGCCTAATGAAAATTAAGCTGCTGGTTACTACAAAGATTTAACTTCATTTTCTTGAGAAGAAGCTGATATGACCCAGAATATAATATACTGAAGTTTAATTATGTATTTTAAAACAGACAAAACAGCAGAAACTATCTAATAAAAATTTTTAAATATTATTTAAAATTTTCTCATTTTTTACATTGTACACTTTAATGAAGATAGCTGATGTAAACTTATATCTGAATTAAAAGCTTTTTATTGCCTGAAGTTAAAGTGGTTCCTTTTGGATGGTGATGAAAGAGATAAGAATATGAAGGACAATATGACAGAAATTGCTTTTAAGGCTCAGTGCATTTACAAGCAAAAACAGTGTTGTTTTCAGCATAGAGTTGATGCACAAAAACTAGGTTCAATACCTAGAGTATTTTATATGTAAAATCCTGGTTAAATATTCTGTTTCAGAATTAGTTCTGGCAATCTTTAGAAAATAAGTAGGCTAATGCTCTCTCATTCTTATTTATTTTTAACTCTTTGTGGGTGGGATTCACAGCTTAAAGAAATCAGTGGACTTTCTTCTCACAAGTTTTCCTTCCTGCTTATACCAATCTGTTTCAGGGCTCCAAGGGTCCAGCTCTGTGGTTGTGAGTAGCATAACTCATCTGAGCAGTCCCACTAGAAACCTCTGTGGAGGAAGAGGAAGGTTTACAATTAGGCACAAGGAGTGAAGGTAGAGGTCTCTGAATTACTATTTCTGCAGCAAACTTTTGGATAGAAATTCACAACACTATATATTTAGGGTATCCAATCATGCAAATATTACATTATAAACAGGAGGAATTAGCAACCTCTTAAGTACCCAATGCAAACCACTCTGTATAAGTCAGTGGTCACTACTATTTTCACCCCACACATTCACACTGATTTTCTCTGGTGTCCATGGATCTATATAGAAAAGGAAAAATGAAACAATAAATTCTTCAAATAACACTCTTTTGCAGAAGTTAAAAACTGAAGGTATTTTTTCCAAGGAAAAAACAAATTATTCCCATGGAAGAAGCCAGCCTTAGTTTGATGTGTGTCACTGCAAACAATTCTCCCTCTGCTCTGAGCCCTGCAAGCAGCACTCATGGGCTTTGTTTTGTGCACTTAGGCAAAACAATGGGGAAAGAAATATCAAGGTGAAATGACATAACCCCCTAGATTAGAGCAGCTGGTAACAAGACTGCTCAGGATCGTCACTAAAGATACTATTCACTGAAAGGGAGAAAAAAGGGAAGGAGGAAAGGAGAACTTGATTTATTCAGGAAATTGCTTGTTTCTTCAGAAGGCCTTTATGGGGACCATCACTTTATGTTAGAAGACAGCTGGTAACCAGAAAGGGAGTTGGAATTAAATTAATTTCCTATCTAACTCTTTAAAGATCTGGGTTCTGTTTAAGTAGACGAACAGATACATACAGAGAGCAACTGATGCTTTTCCTTCAGTTTCCCAGTTGCAAAAACTGCCTAAACCAAGACTGCATATTTTTAGTCTTTTCCATACTGAGGCAGCACTAAATCCTGATTAGCTCCATTTTGGCTGGGAAAACTCTACCTACACTAATTTCCTTGATGTTTTCAAGACCCTATGTGCTTACACGTGTTTACAGACTTTGTAGCTCAAATGGGGGACTTTCTCACAACAGGTTCGGTACAAGATGAGAGATACAACCCCAGACACTAAAGTCAAGTAACAATGCCTTCCTTGCACTAGTCCACGAGGGAGAAATCTCTCCCTTTCTCTCCCAAGGTGTTCTTCACTGTCCTTCTGAATTACTTGGACTGGCGCTGGGAGAGCATGTTGTCTTTGCTCTCCTAAACCCATTGTGTTCAACTGCTCTGTGCTGTTAAACAGCTGCCACAATTCATCCCTGGCCTGGCCATACTTCAATAGTGGGTGAAGTGATTCATGCATCTATGGACTGTAAAGTTTGTAAAGCACTTCAGGATCCTTTGACAAAAAGCTGCTACATCACTGTAATTTATTAGCTGAGCGCGTTAAGTCTTAATGACAATACCCTCCGAGGTAATGCAGCTCAGACTATTAGGCTGAAATGGTCTTGAAAAGTTTACACACAAAACTAAATGTATACTGTAAAAGCTTCCTCTGTTTGCAGTCTGGGGCCACTGTCTGTCCACAAAAAGACTTCCTTGTCATGGGTGTTTCTTTAGGTTGCATGGCATTTAGGAGTTGGAAATAAACATATATCCAGATCTTTCCTTGCACTGTGCTGCAGTGCAATGGAAGAGGTTGCTGCACCCAGTACAAGAAATTATCTGATTTAAAATGAGGGGTAGGTCTGTGAACTCATGCATAGTTCAAACTATGAATGAAAATGCTGAGTACCTTTGTTCAAAACTTCCTTTTGTCTCCTGATTTACCACTGTCATCAAACTTTCAAGTAAGGCCATATAAAAAAAAAAAAAATCTGCTTCAAGTGAAACCACTTCCTGTGGGGAAATAAAAATACAGGAAAACAGGGAATAAGAAAAAACGATTGTAGTCTATTTCAGGTCTAGGATGCAACATTCACATCTCCATGTTACCATTGTGGAGCTTCATGTAACCTTAGTCACCTGATCAATGGTAGATAAAATATAACACAGTACTCAGGGGGACAATCCTTACACATACACAGAATGAGTTTTCTGTATCTGTAATATGTTGGAAATTTATTGGAAGAAGAGAAGGAAGTTTATCTATGCATTAAAAGATGTATGGTCCTTCATTACAGAGACCTCTCAATTAAAATTTGGAAAATGTTCTTTTTTCCCTTCCCACAAAAATTTCACAGTTCTGGACCCTCTCCTCTATTCATTGCTACTAACATGCAATGTCCTCTGATTTCTATAACAGATTCATATCCCAAGTAGCAAGTTAACAGAACCTGAGACAAGGAGGAGAACTGCAGTAATTTAGTTTGACCTATATAGCTCAGGCCATGGCTGAGGTACATGGCACTGAGTGTCATGGGGACATGGTTATCTGGGCCTCAGGTCTGGGCCTCTCACTGTCATTGCCTTCCAAGGCACATTTTGCCATCCTGGAAGCCTTTGGTCCTAGATATGAGAACTGGCACCCAGTCACTTTAAAATTCATGCCATTGAATTGTCTTTCTCTCCAGAAGGAGTCGAGGGCTGATATGTAAATACACTCTGTGAGTCACCACCTCTCTGCTCACACTGGAGGTTTGAATCAAGAGCAGGTTCATCATTTCCCAGGCTTACACAGCAGTGTGGTTTTCTCTGTAAAACCAGCAGGGTAACCAGTTAGATGCATCATGGAGTATTATATCTTACAAACTACCAGCAGATTTTTAAACTCCACCAAAAAAAACACATGGAGTTTTTTATCCTTTTGTCCCATTGATCTTTTCCTATTGGCATTGGCTTCTGATACAGGAATCTAATCCAAACTCTGTCTGTACCTTTTGGAGCTACCACACCCTAACAAGCAGAGATGCTGAGGCAGCAGATAATGTCTGATGTTACCTAGGAAATGCCCTGTGTGTTTCTTCTTTAAAGCAGTGGGACCCAACCTCTGCTTCTCACTGGGCACTGAAAGAGCAGCATCTTCCAGTTTTCTTGTTTGCTAGTGCAATGCTTAATAATAATAATTATGCAGGAATGAGAGGAGATGGAAACAATGGAAGAGAAAATACAAGCAAAACAAGGCTTACTTGAGATTTGAATAAATTAGTTGCTGAAGGAGGGAGATGGAGCAGATGGTCAGTCAGAGCAACCTAAGCCCAGGCAGTCCTATGAAAAGCAGCACAAAGCCAAGCAGGCAGCTCGCAGAGGAGGGCCAGCTCAGGCATCCAGGGCAGGAGAGACTGGCACCATCCAGTTCTGGGATGGGCAGGTATCCCAAAGCCCACCAAAAAGAAAACACACAGCCTACAGTAAACCCTCAGGCAGAATGCTAAAAAATACAACTAGAAAGCCAGCTAAGTATCCACAGCTGTTGAGGCAAAACAAACTCTCAACTAAGCACCCACCACAAGATTCACCTCAAAAAAAGAAGAAATGGAGCATCTTATTTGTCCTTTAATCCCTGCTGGACCGAGAGGCCAGAGGAGTTAAGAATCTGTGCTTTGGTATGGTTGCACAGGTTGGAACAGCCAAAAGAAAACAAGTTCAGCGGTCTCAGATCATTTCCCAAAGGGCCTCTCATGCCCCTGCTGGCAAGAGCTGCCTTTCTCCTTGGCAGCCACGGCCAAGACAAGGACAGGGTGGCTCTGGAGGTTGCCCACATTTTGCTGGATAATATTTTGTTAGCTCAGAGAAGACTGCAGGGATTATGAAGTGGAATTTGTATTTACTGTTGCCCAGCCTCAGTTAAGGCAGGAGTACAACATGCAGGCAATTGCTTTAGCTGCCCCTTTGAAAGGCACAAACCCAAACCAGATTTTGCATTTTATTTTATTTTTAAACAGGACATGGCTGCATGAAGCACTAAATACGTTTTGAAGGGACTCTTTATACTTTGCATAAAAAATTCAGTGAATGTCATCTTTAGCCCTTGCAAGAGCAGAGTTCGTATTCAAAGAAACTTCATGAGAAGTGTGAAAGCTGATGCTTTTTTATTAAGACTTATTAAATTTTATATCAAAATGCAACAGATAATTAGTGTCTCCAACTAAATAAAAGAGGTTATGGATTCAGGAAAATTGTAAGTATGGCTGTAAAAATATAGTGTTTATAAAGAAACTGGTTATACCTTCTAAAATGCTTAAATTTTTAAAAGAAATGTGATTACCCTCAATTTTCCCTAGATACTAGATTATGGACCTGAAGGTATTGCTAATTCCAGTTATATTTAAACTTAACAGCTGCTGCTTCAAGCTGATGCTTGATATGAACAGCATGTTTTCCCACTCCTCAGACTACTGTACAACACAAAGTTTATGCTTTAGACAGAAAGGCCACAGCAAACTGACCGAGGATAAAGTCCAAATGCAACTCCTTACATGGGTCACTGGAGAATTCTCAGCAGATTCTGATAGACAAGGTCTTATCAGGGTGTTCCTATAGTGGAGTATCCAACAAAGGAAATCAGTAATTTCAGGAGTTTTTTCTCCCTGCTTGTTGCTGTTTCCTGTTAGGAGATCTATCAGATCTCAGATAAAAGTGTTAGTAAGCCTAAATAACCTTTACAGGAAATGTAAAGTCATCCTGGCCTCCAGTTCTGGACCACATAAGGCAAAAAGGACTTATCTACTTAACAACCACATATAACTACGTCCTTGTATATGTGGCTTTTATTCCATATTTGATTTAAAGCATAAGTTAATTCTGGAGAGCCTGTATTTTCTCTGCAGTTAAAGCAAAACTTGCTGAAAACAAAACAGTGCAAACAAAGTAGAAAAATATCATAATAGTATAACTATGGAAAGCTGAATCATCAACAGTGTTCTCATATTTTATTGTGATTTTTCAAAGTGCTAAGTTTCTCTATTAGAAAGACATGGAGATCTAGTTTTACAGCATATTTGAAACACAGAGAAAAATGTTACATGCTGGGCAATGAAATTGAATTTTTTTTATTCTTGAAAGAGACCTATCCATTTCGTTCAGTTCTGCCATATTTTTAAGTAAAAAAACAATAGGAATCTACAAAAATATTTGGGCAAAATTCGTGAATATCTGCAGGGGTTCTGGAACTAAAAGTGATATTTCTTCCAACCTTCATATGAATAACTCATCTGCTAGCTCCATTTTATTTAGCACAAATGAAATAATAAGGCAGAGACACAGAAAACTGTTTCTCTGCTCATACAATACTTGTCACTTGTTATAGGTCCATTAATACAAACCAGGCACTTTTTGTGTTAAAGACTGAAGTGATGGAGCAGCTTGTGGCTGAACATTTTCAAAAGAGTCTCTGATGAGATTTTTACTGTGCCATTAGAAGGAGCTGTGTCCTGAAGAGTACATTGGGGCAAGGCAGGTGAGCCTTAGGGGGCAAAGGCAGGGCTGAGCACACCAGAGCAGAGCCCTTGACCCTGGGATGGCTCCAGGAATGCAGCCGGGTGCCAGCATTACAGCTGGCAAGGTAATTCCTCCAAACCCACAAAGATCAACAAACAACACAGCTCACACACGGCAGCTGGGTATTTTCTTAATGAAAAATGAAGGGCAGTGCTGCTTTTTCACAAGACAGACATTAAACAGTCTGTATAGAAGCTCCACTAATGATTTCAAGAGAGGTGTGGTGGTAAAACAGAAAGACCTCAGGCCACCTTTTGCAAATGATGTGTTTCAGGTCTGAGAAGATAGAAACTGTGGGTTTTACTCTTGCATCTTGATTATTCAAAATAAAAGCTGACTTTATCAACATTTCAATTTAAAACATGTATCCTGCCAAAATACAATTTGTTAAATAAATTTGTTAAAGCAATCTTGAATATGTTACATAATTTTAGTTTTGAGTATTAGTTTTCCCTTTTCTCCAATTTCTCTAAATTAGCCTTCTGCCTTATTCTATCTCTGTCACATAACTCAGGTGAAACATTTCTTGAAGAAACCACATGATTAGCATAATCTACAATGAATGGGATGAAGCTTTACAGCTATTAAGATAAATCTGGGTAATGACACAAAGAAAATATCACTACACCTAAGGTAGACTGGGAAATAGCCAAAGGTTAAATGTCTTTCTGTATGGTTACAGTAATGATATGCTTTTTTCAGAATGTTTTAGATTGGTTTAATGGATGAAAAATTAAGAGTGGTTTACCCTCCCCACCTCCACCTACAGTGTAGCGCAAATTAAACAATGTAGTGTAAATTTAAGAAAATAAAATTTTCCTCTGGTTTCTCAAGCTTCCAGTTTCTAGCAAAAACTAATATTAACATACAATCATCCATAAAGACTGCACCATGCTGTGCTAGGTTTGTTTTTGTCACATCCCACCTTAAATTGTAAACCACCTTTGAGAGCAGCCTTGTTAATTCATTTTCAACAGGTCATTTTAGGGCCAGACCGGGATTTGGCTTTTGCTTCTGAAAATTACATGTGAACATAATGCCATACAAATAATGAAAAATGTAAATATTCACCACTTGCTGGAATATCCTCAGGTCAACCAAACTCTTGCTGCTTTGTGATTAGTGGTCTATTAATGTGCACTGTGGCTATATCATCTTGCTTTCCCATGGTGACATTATAAGCCTATTAAATGACTAGGATATACATAAACGTCGGGGGTGGAGGAGGAAGGCATTAAAGCATAAAGAGGAATAAACTTCTTTGCTTTTTTTGGTTTTTGCTGCTGTTCTTAGTAAGGATGCCTTTTTAGTTCTCAGTGTAGCTCATGTCCCTCACTCTTCAGCAACTTCTCAGGGCAGCCAGAACGAGCATCCATTGCAAGAACCTTGTCTGTTGGTCTGGCTACCTGCTTTGGCCAGAGGACCAAGTTCTGTCAGGAACTGGTCACAGAGGGAAACAGAGTTCTGCTCTATGCCTCAGACTGCCTGAGACCTCTTTCCTTCCCATGTAGCACCATACAGATCTCCTGGGCTAGCGGAAAATGTTGGATCTGATCTGCTCTTCAGCCCTTTACCAAGTCTGGTTGGCCTGCAATGTGCTACCACCATGATGACACCGTCACTGACCTCCCTTCTCCCCCTGACCCTCCAGCTCCCACCCAGTGTGAGGATATCCACTCATCTGACACATTGCTCCTCATCAAGGCAACCCTGGCCTGCTGCTCCTTCTGGAGAGTTTGATGCATCCATCACATCACTCCACCTGCAAAACCTCCCCCCATCCCACAGCTATTCCAGCAACAGTGAGGTTCTGTGACTGCACACAAGGTTCTGACTCCTCTTGTTTGACCAACACACTCTGGGCATTCAATTTCTTCCTAAAAGCACTCTCCAGTGGACCACTCATGCCTTTTCCATAGGGTTGCACTGTTACTCGCTCATTAAGGCCTTGGCATTTGTTGCTGGACAGTGCAGCAGGGGGAGGCATCATTGAGACTGTTCTTCCTTGTGCCTCTCCAGGAAAGCCACAAGCTAAGTCCAAGGCTCCTGCTCCAAGAAAGAACCCTGGCAGGGTGGCAATTTCAAAGTAACCGTGCATCTCTTTGCCATTTTGGCTGGTATCTGAACAGTAGTTTTCTGTGTGTCCCTGGGAGGCATAAAAAACTAAACATGCAAATGGAAACCAGAATATGATCACTGCTAATTTATGAAATCTGAGTTATTATAAACAATGCACATTTCCCATTAATCTCACAGAAAATATGTTTTGTGTTAGAAAAGCAGAGTAATTCACAGTTTCTGGGGCAGCAAATTTATGAAATTGAAATATAATTTGAATTCCTGTAGGGTTAACAGATATAATTTTCACAATTCATTTAGCTAAAGTCACATTTTCTTCTTTTAACTCTCCTATTGGATGACTAAATTATGATGTATATTAAGTTAACCTTTAATCACTAAAAGCTGTGTTCAGACACTTTGCTACTCTGCAAATGTTAGCCAGGAGCAAGAGCTTTGTTCTTGTTAGGTGTGACCTTCCTATGGGAAGAAGCCTTTTCCATAGCAGCAGCATGCTGTGCATTTTAGGCAAGCAAGGGTTTGCCCTTATATAGCCCTAGAAATACCTAAATACAGCACTGTGCTGTGAATCTGCTTGAAAGGGAAACCTCAAACTCCCAACTTGGAAATCCTGACTTCCATCTGTCATATCCTAGTAAAGGCGAACATCTTTTCAGGCCCTCCCTTCCATAATGTGGAAGGTATTTATTAGATTTTTCCAAATTAATCCAGCCCAGAGCTGGTTTAATAGTGTCATATTCTGCTAATTACACAGTCTTAACATTCAATGTTGCTGGCTGTGAAATGTACCCAGCCTCAACATCTCCATTTGATGGACTTACTTTATGTTTTGGCTGCTGCTGTTTAGACCCATCTGCTTGAATGGCATGATGCCCACTCATCAATTGGTTGGACCTTTTCATTACAATATAGATGCCTATCATTTATGAGTTTATGCTGGTTTTCCAGCTAGCATTAGGCTCAACAGCCATGTAGTGAGTGCTTCATGGAAAGCAAAAGGCACACGTAGTGACACAAAATCCTGAAATCTGGTTTCATTGACAATGAAGATAATACAGTCCAGGTAGATGTATATTTATATCATTCATTGGGAAAAAATTATCAGCTGTGTTTATCCCTTATTCTTTCTGTTTTGAAGGAAAATTTATGCACAGGCAAATTTTCCCCCAGTCTATTCTTCTCTGAGCGAGCGGTAAATCTGTAAACAATTGCAGAGCTTTCAAAGTTCCACTGCTGGGTATTTGTATCTGTTTCGTCAGGGTTTGCTTTTTTTAAATTCATATTCAGCTGTTTGCATAGACAGACTGCAAGAGGGCAACTTGTAAAAATGAATAAATAATTAATGTCTAATAATGAGTAATTTGTTACAAGGAACGATCTTCAGACCAGTATGTGAGAATTTGAGCCTTCAACTAAAGAATATTTGTTCCTGAATGCTACCTCCAGGAAAATCCCTCTCGAATAAGCATTCACAGGCAAAAAGAGAGATGACTAGACAAACTACACAGCCACTTGGGACTTTAATTCAAGTTTATGAACTTCATTAAAGACAATTTACAACATCTGTGGATATTTTCAGTGTTTTTGCAGAACTCATTTTACTTTATTTAAAAATAGACACAGTTTTTCTAAATGAAAGATCAAAATTTTCTGTCAACATCATATGTTATGTTAAGTGCTAACCAAATATAAATCTGAAGACAAAATGGTGATATGGGATAAACTAATAAAAGAAAAGCAACCAGACAGATATTATTACTGAGATTATTTTAGATCCTCCTGCACTATTTTCAGTGGTGACATCATTCAAGAGTCTTCAAACAGCTATTTTCTCCCCTTTCTGTTACCTGACAAAATAGCAGCACCAGGAAAGGAATTTCAGACAAGCAGTGTCTGCTTTGTACCACTAATTTAACAAAATCATTCCAAGCACTTTTTAAAATAAACAGTCCCACTCAAAAAAATTTTTGAGGAAATGTCACTATATAGGTAGGGGAAGACTATATGAAAAATCAAAATATAGGGCAGGAGAAAGGACTTTTGAATAGTGATCCAGTTTCCTTCCAGGTTTGTCAACAGCATTATGCTAGCATTTTGTTTCCTTGGTTTTTAGAGCCCGGTGTTATCCTTGACGTTCATGGAGAAATCCAGCTTTAACAGCTTTCATGTCACCAAATAGGTCTGCTCAGTATCCAAGCCCCTAGTCTTATCCTTTTCTCTGTCTCCTTTTCTTTTTTTTAGGAGCCAATGGATGTGCTGATGTGCTGGGGGTACCTGTGACTGCAGTTCTCCGGCACTCAGCTGTTATCCCACCCATGTGTGGGGCAGGAGCAATGCACACGCTGGCTTTGCTCGCCTTCCCCCCAGCACAGGCATGGGCAGGACCTGGGCTATTGTTTGCTGCAGCTCCCCAGGAGCTGTGTCACTGTGCACTAAACTATTGCACAGGCGTTTATAGATTGATTTTCAGCCTGGAGAATTTTCACCAAGGCTGGCTTTTGTGGGCTGCAACCAGGGAATTATCCTTAGCCCACTCTGCAAGTCGGTCTTGAGCTGTCACAGAATTCCAGAAGTGCTGATTTTGGAGAAGAGTCTGTCTAAAAGTGATGACACTGTCTCCTCTGGAAAGTCCTCTTTGCACTGAGATACTACTGAAGAAGGAACACTGATTTCTTGCTTACACTTAATCAGACTTGTTGACATTTAGATGGAGGAAAAAAAGTGGCTCCCCTGAATACATTAATGGTGTAGAAAAGAAAGATATAGATTACACGGGCCCTCTATAGAAGCAAATCTTGCATGAAATTCTTGTCATTTGATTAATATCTCAAATCAAAAGTCTTACCACATTGCAATCTGGGAATCAAGCCAGCTAAGAAACTAAAACATATATTTTCAGTATAACTGTGTTCATAATGACAGGACCACATGGTCACTGCTTCAAATTAAATAAAATCTGTCTATTACTGTCCTTTTTTCTAGGACACCAGGCAGTACACTTAAAAACAAGGCAAACCACATCTGCTTGTAGAAAGAAAGATATTCTTAGAGAGCTGGTGAGGGAGACCTGTACAGTGTGGGAAGTTGGAATACGGTGAGGTCCCTTTGGGATTTCCACCTGGTGGGGGAGGGAAAGAATGACTTCCAATAATTTTTCTCTTCTGAAAACTCTGAATCACTTTTTTTTTTAAAAATGGAAGTGATTGTTTTACTGGCAAAACCAAGTCTCATCAACTTATCACATACCTCTGCAACACTGAGCTACGCCTGAGCAACACCTTCCTAATTAACACCCCACCTCTAATTATTCACCTTGCTGCTAGGACTGCAGTTACTATAGACTTCTTTTGCTGTTGCCCAAAGCACTCCTATTTTAGTAAACATTTCTTTATGTACCAAGCCTCATGCAGTTTGGCACCATTAATGATGTTGTTATTTAAGCACTGCCCCAGGAAAAGAGAAAGAGAAAAGCTGCAAACCTCTGCTCCCTCTCCCTCTGCACACTCACTCCAGCAACAGCCCCTGCCCAGCAGCAGCAGTTCTGGGCAGCCCAGGATCACGTGTTGAGGTTTGTGCTGAGGCCTTTCAAATACAAAGGGATGCTCCTTTCTGAAAAGCAGTTATCCAGCTCATAATCATAGCAAACTTGGAATTTCTTTCATGCTCCCCTAGTGGTGTTTTATTCTAGCAGGAATTAGTTCAGTAACTCACAGAGCAACAAGGGGTGCTTTTGAAATACCAAAACCATAGAATTTAAATTATTGTGCAAATACAGGTCTGCATAGTGAAAAAACATTGCTTTAAGTAAACATTGCAAAAGGAGACAAACCTGGACATTATAAGATTTTTTTGCTTATTTAACTTTATATAAAGTATGAAAATTAATGTGACATGTGGATAACTTGTTCCCTCCAGAAGGTGCTTTACAAGTCATAGATTCTATATGATGTTGCTGTTGCTATAGTAACTCTTTTTTACAGCATAGCAAATACTCATACAAAACGTTTTGACTTTTAGTAAGAAAATTTGCATTCTCAAAATGTTTTCAAGTAAACTTTATGACCTAAAAATAATAGATTCACTGTCTTTCCCTTCTCCCATCTCTCTCAGCTAGATATAAGCAATTAAAATTATTCTTCCTTGGTCAAAGACTTACTCTGTTATCTAAAAAGTGATTTCATCTCACAGCTATATTTTATGCAATCCGGTAACTTTTGAGTAAATTCTAGTGAGGCTTCATATGTTAACTACTGTAGTAGATTTCCCTCTTTTTTCCCCTTTCCTTTTTTTTTTCCTTTGTTTAAAGGTGATTAATTACTCAAATGCAGTGTGAACCATTCACTTAATACACGGTGTGTAAGCTCAGTCCTTTTTATCTTCCCTGTTTTGAGCACCCAACCGGCCAGTTTTACCCCACTGAACTAATGCAAGACAAAAAAAACGGAAAAAAAAATAAAAAAAAAAAAAAAACCTCAATGGCACACACTTTGGATAAATACCTCTACACTGTACATTTGCCAAGAGAGCTTCTAAGATCAGCTCTGTAAATGTCATGATCCTTAATGCTATTGTGGTATAACTGAAGAGCGTTCCTTGAGCCCATTTGGCTGGGCTGACTAGCGCACTTTGTTTTCCCAGGAGAAGAAAGCAGAGTAGTAAACCATTTTTGCAGAATGTCATTCTCCCACAACAGTTTATGAAAGAAACATCTGTGACAAGAATCTTTAATGCTTTTCTCAAAGCCAAGCTGACAGTAAAAGAGCATTGCTAAAAGTGGCAAATCAATCCCATTCCACTCCTTCTAGAGCAGGACACCTAATTTGCTATGTATCACATGTATTTTCTTCGCATGTGCTGAGAGGCTGTGACATTGATGTGGTGGCTGTCGTCCAAGCTTCTGTTGAATAAACACTTTGGCCATATAGCAGGCACACTGGCATGTTTAGCAATGTCTGCTGTCCAGTGTTGAGTTTACTTCACCTCAGGGAAAAGTTTGTTTAATTTCTAGATTGCAATTTGGGGATAAAAACGGTATCTTTGAAGGCTGATTTGAAAACCTTGAGGGATTTTTAAACTTAGCTTGCTTAGTGAGGGGTTTTGTACTACCTGGAAACACAGACATGTGAGACAGAAGAAAGTAACAACAAATACAGTTCAGCAGCTAAAAATTATTTCATTACTGGGCTTGTGTTGATTGTGGTATAAAAATAAGATGATTCAGCCAAAATCAGCCACAAAAAAATATATCTAGACCTAAGAGAATAATTTTTATATTTAGTTAGTTAAAACATCTGAAAGCTTTTACTGACATTGGACAATGAATCAAAGCTCTGGTGAGTGTGTGCTGAGGAAACTGAGAGCTCAGCTGTGAATCAGAAGGATCTTTCTCAAGTTCCTGTTGGTTTTTTTTAAGATGCAACACTACTAAAAGTTTTGATTATCTCCAAATTAAAGTAAATCCTTAAATAAACTTCCGGCGTTTGCTACATTTATATTATTCTATTTTGAAGCTTTTTGCAAAAGAGAGTAAGGTAGAAAGGGGATGACAACTTTTGGCATGGCTCATATACACCATAGCATTCTTCTTTCGTGTAAGGATGTTAAATGGAATTCCTCTCTTGTCACCCTTTTGGCATGAACACATGGGCCAAGCCATGCAGTTATTCAGCACTATCACACCTCCCTCCGAATCCTGTGGAAGTTCTGGCTGAGACTGGAGTTCCCAGTGTAATGAGATGGATCTAGGTAGAGAACTGACAGCTCCAAGAACCCTTCCAGACAAAGAGGTGGGTATCCCCACATCTGTAAGCTGAACCAGGATAAGGGCTGGAGAGACAGGGCTGCAGTGAGAACACCCACAGTGCATAACAAAGGCAGATGGCTTGTACCTCACTCATTGCCAGGGGAACGGTGGTAAAACTGCTGGAACACAAACTTAGAACCCAAATTTTGCACTTAAAATAAGGGAGCCCTACAGAGGGCAGCCATAAAAATGTCTTATGTGCAGGGAGTTTTCTGAATTCAGGCTCTGGCACTGGGGCTGTTGTACGTTATAAAGCTGAGAAAGTTCCAAGTTCCAAAGAGCCTTTATTCCGTCGGTTGCCATGGATAATACTTGTTTGTATACATCTTTAAAGACAAAGGAGTGGAATTGCATAAATAGAGGGACCAGAATTCAGAATACATTCCAAAGAGATATAATTGGCATCTCCATAGCTGTTCAATTAGTGGCACTTGATCAGATAACCAAGGCAGTTGAAGTTCTCCTGAGTGTCCCTGTCAAAGTCAGCTCAGTGACTTGTGGGCAGAGTGGAAGGGTGTGGATGAAACTTGAACACTAATAATATTTAGAATGATAATTCACAGCACCATGGAAAAACAGAAGACAGACTCACCCTGAGGCCATGTGAATGGAAAGCAAGGGTAGTTTCCAAAGCAAAAGGCAGACCTGAAAGATTTAATCCCAATGAGAACAAGCCACCTGTTCTGCTAAATGAATTTCCTTCCCATTCTTCATACCACCTGCCTTATGCAGGGGAGAAGGATTTCATGTCTTCAGGAGGCACAATTCTGCTCTCTTTTTTTTTTTTTTTCAGAAAAAAAGTGCTTCCACACAGTGAGAAATGTCCCTTGCAATTTTCAAGCTCATTTGAACTTGAAAATACTCTCATCTGACTTCAATGGGACAAATCTTCAGTAGGGCACGCTTGGCTGGGCTGGATGCTTGTTGAGAAAACCAGTCTGCAACCACCTGTCGGCTGCTGGGTCCTTTTGTGAACATTCAGCTCTTTGAGAATAGGACCCTGTTTCTGCATCTGTACAGCTCTGAGCACATTCTGTCCTTGTGGAAGTGTGGAGCTTCAGACACTACCCAAAACACATGATTTTTTTTAAACATTGCAATAGATGCAGTAATACACAGGCAAATAAACAAATCCCTGCCAGATTAACTCAGAGCCCTGAATTTGCCCAGAGCACAATATAAGCAGGTAGTTTGAACACTACTGGGATTTTTAAAGCAAATGTAAATGGTGCAGTAGATAACAAATTGCTTTTTTTAAACTTGCTTCTCGTTTCCTTTTGTGTCCTCTCCTCCAATATAGTCGATATCCAAAACATCAAAACACAATTTCGTTTTATTTTTCAGAGTTCATTTACTTACACTCAAAGGCTTTTGTTACAAAGAACAAAGCACATGTGTCTAACAGTTTGACCCTTCCTCCATCCTTCCCTAGGGGCTGCAATTAAACTTTCATTTAAGTAGTTATTTGGTGTGTGGGATACTATGCTAAAATACTTTGAATCAGTGGTTTTTGTAAGGCCCCCAGCTGCTCTGTCTACAGCACCCAGTTACTCTTCTGATCATATTGGAAAGACTTTGCTAATGTTGGGCATGCTTGGGAGGAGTGATTATTTAGATAGAAGAAATGAAAATAGAGAAAGGACTCTTTTTAGGGAAAGGCACTGACTGCAAAGGACAACTGGAGTGTGTATTATGTGTCTGTCCATTTCTTGCCCATCATTTTGTTTCTGCCATGGGAATACATCAAAATATTGGCTTCCTGTGAATAAGGCACTTATTCATGACTTAGGACCTTGTAAATTCCTTATGTGATTGTGTTAAAATGTCCTTCCATTTCCCATGCTCATACTAGATTTTTATGTGTGCCAGCACATTCTTCCGGCCCCTCCTCTGGTGCCACTTTACATGCACAGAAACAGAAAATTTGTTTTTCTAAAAAAAATTGCATTCTGAAAATAAATGGTTGGTTGATTTACAGCAAAAGAAGGAAGAGGCCTCTTGCTCCCACCTCTTGTCCCCTTGTCTTTGTCATTATTTTCCACATTTTGTAAGAAACAATAATCATATTTATTTCTGATTTATTTTGGAGTTGTTCCCCTTCCCTCACTGCACCCAGCCCCAGCTTGGTTGATTTTCCTTCTCATCTCATTCATTTCCTTGAAAGCATTCACACCAGACCAGTTTCATCCACTAGCCTGTGGTTGCAGACCAGATTCCTCTGAAGAAAACTAAGCCTAAAGCCATATGGCGGCACCAAAGTGGTACTTGAGTCACAACCAGGAGGGCTGCACCATCAGCCCTCTTCCAGCACACAGATAATACATTCCTTACAGAAAATTTTACATCACATGTGCCGTGGAGGCATTCAAGCCAGAGGTCCAAACTCTATTTAATTAAAAATAAGTCCTGTGAACCACATGAAATGGAGTTGTAAGGAGCCTAAGCACGTATCAATCCAGTTTACAAGGTCTGTTTCTATTGCAGTGAATTGCAGGCTAATTTAATGTCTATTTTTTTGTAATGTCTGCCAAGTCTGCAGCCTCCCTTTCAGTGGGATCACTAAGAATCTCTGTGCCCTTTAAGGTTATTTTCACAAAGTTTGAGACTTCATCTCTACAGGTTCACAGTTTCTGGAAGGATGAAATACCAATATTTTCATACAAGCTGCATTTCTTCAGAAATCTAGCTAGAACTCATGCCACTCATGTTGAGATATAAATCCCTGTCTGCACAGCAATACCAATAACAGTTCTTCCCAATTAAGCCAAAATGTTTTTGTGTTGACATTGTAGTTGTCAGCTCATATGTTTCCACCAAATGTGCATTCTAGGACTAAACTGAAACTGAATTTAGAATATTCTAAACTTTTGGGGGCGGGGCAGCCATTTGAATCTTGTATGTGCATTTCATGAAGGGCTTAATCAAAACTCAATCAATTCCCACCTCACCAAGTTTAGAAAGGGATTAAAATCCAGTACCAGATTTGGATCTGAATTTTGTGCCTGGGGGCTCATTTCTGTTATCAATTAGCTGTTGCTCTTGTGATGTATCAAAAGGCAGTAGCATATAGGCTGTTGTTTAGAGATGTACATAATGTAGCTTTAAATTTCATTGGGAAACTAAACAAAACCTCTGGCCTTAGGGCTGCATGTTCAAATGCTACAGTCCCATAGTGCATTACACCAGTCAACACTTCTTTTCAAATACCACCCGCATAACAATTAACCTCACTTCAACCTTGAGGTCTCTGATTAGTGATGGCCTATTGTTTAAGTTCCATTAACATAGCCCCTGTGTTGCCCTATTCTCACTCAAATGGACTAATCAAATCAGTCACCAAGGACTTAAGCTCAGGGTCCAACTTCTTTAGTAGGCAGCAATTTTCAATTTAAGTAGAATGGTGGATGTCATCAACACAGTCACAATTAGTATAGCTCTGACATGGAAAACATTCTTAATGATCCCAAATTTGTGAAATATCAAGGGCCCCAGCAACTTGCAATATGAGAATTTCTATGTATAATAGAAAAATTACAATATCAATAGGGTAGTCGATGCATTACCTTGTACCAGACAAGGCTCTGAAAGGACAAACCTCATTCTGATTCCATTTAATTTCCAGAAGCAAATGGTGTTTTGAACCAGTAGAAATAAAAACATGTTACGGCATTCATAAAATGTTATTTTTTGCTACCCACACCATATTTATTATGCAAAAAAGGAAAGAATTGTTTATTTTTCCAAATCCAGTTACAAAGTTGTTATTCTTGACATTTTTCTTACTTGGATTACACAACTATGTTTTCATTCACATTAGCTGATACTTGCTCTTTCAATCATTTGGAATTTAAAATGGTCTAGTATTATTTCTTTGGATTATTTTTAACACTGTCTTCTATTTCTGTCAAGGTACTGGATGACTGGAGCACAAACCTCCAAGAAGATATAGTGGAAAAGTCATGGAAAATATTTCACTGGTAGAATTCAGGGCCAAATCTCCAAAGGCCCAATATGCATGTAATGAGAGTTACTGCTTCAGCACAGATACCCATGGTGCACAGGCAAGGAATTCTTTTATTTTCATGCACATGCAGTTACTGCATGAGCAGTACATATCTTTTCCAACCATTCAGATCTTGCTCTTCTCTGAACCAGCAGCAAGAAGGCAAAGTAGGAAGCCTCTGGCCACTGAGCAGGAGACTGAGGGCATCAAGGACTTTCAAAATGGAGCCTTTGTGGCAGGTATGATTTTGCTGTGATTATAACTGGTAATTCCTACCTAATCAAAAAGAACCTTTTTTTTTTTTTTTCTATTTCTCTTGCCATCTTTTTTTCTTGCCAAATTGTTTCAGTTTTCTCAGTCTAATACTTTTTCAGACCATAGTGGCATCGTAGTGTCTCATCTCCTCAGAATATGATGAAGTTTCTAGATAATGTTCACATGTAGCTTTTCTTTTATGATCAGCTAAAACACTGTGCACAGAATAAACACTGCCAGACACATTAAGTGTTTTATTTTTCTGCTTCAGAGAACAAAATTTGGCAGAAATATTCCCTAATTTAAATCCAGCTTTTGTCTGCCTCATTGCTTTACACACCATGTAGTGAAAGAACTGGCTTCACACTGCTCCCACACCACCAGTCCATCTGACTGACAATAGATCCAATCTGCATTACATGGGAGGCCATGTGAGTGGTCTATTCTGCTCCTCCATCTCCATCGACAGCTGGAACTGGACTTGGAGCAAATACCAGGAGAATTTGCATGATAGTCCATTTGGAGCACATATGCTATAAATTCACCATTGCTGCAAAACGGCAAGCCATAGGCCTCGCCTACCCAGAATTACATGAATTGAAATTAAAACCAATTTAGTCTAAACCAGAATGAACTTCTGCGTGGATGCTCATAATAGTTTAAAATCATCTCACTTCAGTCTATCCAGCACCACTGGCTTTCCCTAACAGCCAATTAACCAAGTGCAGGAGAAGCACAGACACTGCCAAGCTGTCTCCATCTTTAACTGAAGTCACTTTAAAGCCCACCTTTAGCCCATCACTGTGGGGGCTCTGCCTTGCAGGCTGGGGCTGTTCTGCCACACCTGTCATTCAGAACCGGGGCCATTCTCTCGCAATTCCTCAGTTCTTGCTTGCGTTACCCACAGCTGGTCATTGCCTCCTCTTTGGAGGGCTCCAGAAGTGGCACCACACTTGCCCAGCACTGGATCAGGTTTGCTCCTTGCAGTCCCTCAGTGAAGGCACTGGGGCAGCAGCTTCTGGAGTGGCAAAGGCTACACGAATTCTCCAGCCATTGTTTTGGTCACGTTACCCCTGGGCACTGACCCCCTGCCTGCACCACCTCCTGTTGCTCTTTTGTTCAAGAGAAAACTTGTCATTTAGAGGCTGATTATTAGTTTTCTTTTCTCTTCCCCACCCGGAGTCTCCCTTTTACTGGATCATCATCAGTTTTAGAAGAGTTGCCCCTTTCTAAAGAAAACAAAACAGAATAAACAACCTCTTTCCAGTCCCTGCCAGAGCTCTCTTCTTTTCACCAACATCCATTTTCTCCCAAACAAAATGAAAGGACAGGGAGAAAAAAGACAGCTTCTTCCCTCCCTCCACAATGAAACAACAAAGAGCACAAACAAAATTAAAATTAGGCATTTAAGCTGATTTTCGCCACTTAACTTTTGACATGTTTTTGCAAATTTCGTTCAAGTCTCCTCTGAAGATTCAGCCAGTGAAACCCACTGTATCAAGTGGTGTTTCCAAGCCTTTTTCACACAACTTCCGTGAGACAGCCCAAGTGTTGTTTGGAGTGGCAAAGGCACCTTTCCTCCAGCATGAAAATCGGAGGCTATTTCACAACAAAGTATCTGTACTTTGGGGAGAAATCAAGGTTTAGTTTCCAACTTTATATACCTCTGAAAATATTTGGGGTCTGATACACTCAAACTCACTCTGCAGAAGGATCTCCAGGTGGGTGATTTATTAGAAGCTAAAGCCATTACCCAAAATTTCTGTTCTATTTTATGCCCATGTAGCGTCGGTTCAGCTTCATTGTCTTGCTTTGAGAAGTAATTGTTTTTCCTCTTCAGAAATATATTTTTCTTCCAGTAAGTCTGCATCATATTCATCATCTGGAATGTATTGGGAGCTCTGCACTGGGTTTAGCTTGCAGCTGCTCCCAATCATCTCCGATGTGCTCAGAGCCGACCTGCGAGAGCCTCAGCGGGCGAGGCTGGGACCGCCGGCCCTGCCACCACTCCTCCTGCCCATCCTTGCTCCCGGGACTCTGACACTCTCTGCTTCATTTCCAGGTGTAATTCAAAATGCCTTTTTTGATCCACAGAGCCATTCACGGTTTGAGAGCTTGTATTTCTTTGAGACGGTTTCTCTGTTTCAACATCGTGTCTCACCTGGCAGCCAAGATTGGCTGCAGTTGCATGAGATGAATAGTAATGTTGACTCTGTAAAATACATGAGAGTCTGAAGAATGACAAGCCATTCTCAGTGGATGTACAGCAACAGAGCAATAGAAATATGGGGAGTGTCTTGTTTCACAGAGGAGAACAGAAAGGATTTATTTCCATTGGAAAAAATTAATATTCTTCATATTTTCGTAAGAATGTCATAAAGTGAAACCACTCCCCTGAAAATATTCTTCAGTAGAATAGCTAAGAACTGTGCTCATATTTGTGTTGTGGGTTGCACCAGCAGTAGTTTCTTTTCCTTAGAAGCTGTTTGGTTTTTATTGGTCTCATTAGATTTGAAAAACCCTAAAGAAAAAAAAAAATCACACATACATGAAACTCATGAGATGTTACCACCATGGGAAGTCATGCAAATAGAATATTGACTACTGGAAACAAAAAATTAGAATTTAATTTACGACAGGAATTTAATACTACAACAACAACAAAAAAATACAGTATGTGCTAGTCAGGTGCTGCACATTTATTGAAAATAAACTGGTCTAAGCAGATCCATAAGGGTATTTCTCCATGGCTTTGCAATCATCCAGCTTCTCTTGGGATTTATCTCTGGTTTCACAGCCTACCTGACTGAGGCAAGGCAAAGATGTTGCTGCAGCACACTCAAGAGATGCCTCCCTCTGTATAACCCCAGTGCCTTCTACCTCCAGCCAACATCCCCTTTGCCTTTCCAAAGAGCACCCAGGTCTCTCCACACGCCCTTGTTCTCTTCTCCCCAATTCCCACCTTCCCACTGCTCACCTTGAGGTCTCACCTTTGTTGTTGATGTGGCAGCCAGCCAAGGATCCTAACTAACTAAGAGAAAAGTACTTTTCTCTGGCTTAACCAGACTAAATGTGTTGAGGTTAAATTAGCCGGCTGAGTTACAAAATACATATTGTTGATGGCTGTGATTTTACAGCAGGTCAAGAAATATTCTGTTGTTTCCCTATAGATGAAAGGTCTTCATTACTCTGTCTTCTTGACCTAGAAGAAAAATTCATGGCTATAAGAAAAATATTTAGTAGAGGACTTAAGAGCATTTCAGAAACAGAGGACAAATGGAAAACTAATAGCTTTCTCTATTTTTTTTTTTAACAAAACACTTTAAAAATAAAATTATATGCTTTTTATGCTGGTAACAAGCTGTCATATCACTTCACTTGGGGTCTTGTTTGGAACTGTCCAAGCTGCTCATAGCCCTGTGTAGGAAACAGTTCAAGCCAGCCCCTGAGTTGTATAATAAGCTGTGCCTATTGCAATAGTTTCAGCAGCATTAAGTCAGCTCAGTCAAGGTAACTGAACATAAGAAAATACCATTTTTCCCTTAGTTAGACAAGACTTGAGTGGAAAGGGAGAGTGAACCCTTAGCACTACATACAGCAAGTGGATAGGAAACCATCTGCTCCACCGCTGCTGGCTTTCCTGAGCCCGGGGACCTGGGAGATGCCCCAGGCTCCTCAGCAGCAGTTGCTAAGGAAACATTTTAGGGAACCTTTTTCATAAATTCATAGTAATCTCCATTTCTCAAATGTCAAGGCTAATGACTCACCCTTTGATTGCAAATGGGATTTACTACCATAGAATTGCTGGCAGCCTTCAAAGCTAAATTGTATTTGTCAGCATTTGAAGACTTTTAGTACATTGGTTACCACTGCTCCCCTTGAGTAAGTAGAAAATGTAGATACATGAATATCTGGCAGAATTCCCTCAGATATATTTCAACCCTTTCCTAAGTTTCCACACAGGAAAGAAGACAGGTATTGGTGCCTGAAGAGCTCCCACAGCAGGGAATCCCCTCAGCAAAGCCTGTGCATTGGGGGTTTCTTGCCTGAGGTGCAGCCAGCCTTCTCCTGGGGAGCACAGACCCCAACAGAGGGGAGCTGGGACCAGCTGAAAGCTGTCTCTGGGGGTGACCAGTACAGACATGCACCCTGCCTTTCCCCCAGGGGTTACTTCTGCTTGAAGGCAGCTGGATACATCCATGGATTTTCCACAAGTCACACATGAATCTGTGTCCTTGCTTTCCACCGATTGATCGCTCTGGCAGTCTGCAGCTTTACCCCTCGTGCATTTTGGGTACCACCTGAAACGAGATCTGACACTACAATATTTTGTGCCTTCACAATTCTTTTTCTGTCAAGTGCCCAGTTTGCAAATGCACCCCGAGACTTCTTTCTTCAAAGTATTTGAGAAGTTATCAACAAACCAAACTTCACTGAAGCTATCTATTGCTTTGAAGGCAATACATGTTTAGAACAAGATTCTCTCTCAAGTGATACAGACTTCACTCCAGATGGATCTACTTCCAAGTTAAAAGCTTGTAGCCCAGAATACAATTTCAAAGGTAGATATAATAACTCCTAGTACTTTTAAAAATACATAAAAGAAGCTCAAATAAATACAGACCTAACCTCAAACTTTCTGCAAATTAATTTTTGGGAACACTTCACATTTATATAAATGCATATTAAAAATCCATTTGAACAATTGGTTCATACTGCATTTAACACATTTCTACCTTATATAAAAGCTACAGAAATAATGTACTTTGAATGGATTTATATTATAAATCACTGTTACTCATGGAAATCCCCTCTCTCTGGAATTGTCAGTGACGGGTGTATGGAAGATACTGATGAGACCAACTTGTTGTCAGTAGCATCACACTGTTAGGGGACACATTCCTTGAAATAAAATCAGTATCCACCCATTTAGGAATTTAATTCACTTAAAACATACAGAAATTCCTTCAGAGGAACACTTGGATGTTATTTTGAAGTGTTTCCTGGTCACCTTGAACACCATTGTCCAAAACAGGCAGAAGGAATAAACACCCAATTTTTGCTTTCTCTGTCTAGGGAAAAGATATCCCTCTAATGCACTTGGCATCACTCTGTCCAGACACAGACAAATTTGCCTTCCTGTTGCATCTGGCTACAGGATTTTACAGTGTAGATTTGCTCACTTTCCACTTGCATACTTATCCAAATTGCCAGAATACAAGTCCTATTCCAGGCCAGGTACTGGGAGAAGGCTCCACTCTAGAACTCTTTTTGACTAGAATACAGAAAGGGGAATTCCTGCCTCTGACATGCTGACACTGGTGTTTCTAAGGCCATTTTGTTCCTCCATTGATTGACTTTTAATTCTATACTCTCATAGAATTTTGCTTTTACTGATACAAAAAAATTAACTACTGTGAGTGTAGAGGTGGTCTCAGGCAGTTCCCCCTTAGTTTCCAGCTGGCTCTATCTAAAATCATAATTAAAAGAATACAGTTAACTCAGAAAATAAGTCTCCAAATCTTCACTGAAAACATGTGGCCTCAAAATGTAGATGAAAAATGAACAAACATCTGCATTATCATACTGTTTACCAAATGCTGGAATCAAAGTACAATCTATGCACTATTTCCTCTTTCTGTAGCCAAAAAGTCTGCTTAGTTATTACACAATACAGCAAAAACCTGATAGCATATTATTTAACACTGAGTGTTCTCATTCAGCTAATGATCATTTACATCATTTATAACCAGAAAAAAAAAAAAAAATCCTAAGCTAACTAGGTGGATCTTTTCTTTAGTTTCAGACTCATCAATACCTAGAACTTCTGTACCTGTGTGCCTTTTTTGTGTGAAGTTTCACACAAAACAGCCATGATGCTGCACCATGTACCACAGTGGCTCTGAAACACCCTGCTTGATCTTTTACTTGTAAACACCAAGATAGTACCTGCACACTTCAGAACATTCACATAGTTGCATGGAGACACAGTACTTGTGATTGTGGTTTAACCTTTTAAAAGAATTGTTTGCTTGGTTCTATTAAAAAACAGAGATGGAGACTCTGAGAGGTTATGAACAATTTTATTCTCATACAGTAAATGTAAAATCCTGAGGACTTCGAAACATTCCATAATTCAAACAAAGTTTTATTATTTCCTGAAATGCAACAACCATCAGAACATCATCTGTGTAGATTAACACTTTGTTGTCCTTCTTCTTAGAGCACTAACAACCTGATCTACCAGCACAATACACATTCCTAATGCTCCCTGTTCAATTGAAGTAGGGAATTTCCTCTAATTTTGGCAAATGATATGCTGAGAAACGTTACTTAACTCACCACACAGCCATAAATCTGCTTTGTAAATCTTGCACTTTTTGGAAGGCTTATTGCTAAAACTTTTGCTTCAGAAGCACATTTAAGGGGTTTAGATTTAATAAGGTTAAAAACCATCTGAGCATTTTGAGACTACAAAGAAATAATATATCTGTAGTGTCCCTTGCGATAGATTAGAGACAGGACTTGGTTGCAGTAATGAATATAAATGGGATTCTTTATTAAAGCCACTGGACAGAAGCAGGACTGTAACTCTGCTCTCCAGCTCCCAGGCTAACTGCACACAACCTATGCTTTCTAACAGCACCATGCAAGTCTAGCCTAAATCCTGGCCTAGATTCAGCACTTTAGGAAGGGATTGCCAAACTCCATGAAACCTAGCTGCTTAAATTGTTCAGCAGTGGATACAGCTTCCACAGCATGCCCTGCCAAGGCTTGCACAATCCCTACATTTGCATGCACGTGAAATAAACAATGAAAAGGCTGGAGATTCTGCAAATGGGAATAGAAATCTCCTCCATGCAAAAATCTGGGTTTTCTTCCCTCCAAGTGTAAGGATAAAAATGGGTCTGGGACTTGAAAGCCTAGATACTCAATTTCTTTAATGCCATTTTAATTACAAAACTAACTTGAACAATAAATGTATGTATACAGTGGAGAGAGGCAGCCACCTCTCTGTATGCCATAGCCAACATCACTGACTTTCTCCAGGTGCTGGGGATCCTTTCATGGGGGCTGGACTGGGAAGTTAATGAATGTTTATGGTCTTTGTACTGAATCCAGAGCATGCTCCAGGCATAGGCAAAGTAGGTAATGGTTATCATCTGCTCTGCTTTGGGCAGAGGAGAAAGGAACTGGATCCTTGACCCTGAAAAGACCATTCCTGTGGATGTAGCTCTTCCTGCCAGGCCAAGGGAAGCTGAAGGCTTGCAGCCCACCGACTGGCAGAGATAGAGCAGAAATGTCCTCTCCATCCCACAGTCTGGTTGCCCTCATCCTCCCAGCCCAAGGCACACAGCACATGCAGAGGCTGCAGTGCAGAGCTGGGACAGCCACACAGTGGAGGAATGGAGTGAGGGAGGATGTTGTTTAGGTTATTAGGTCTCTCCTCCCTCCCCAAACCTCACTGGCTCCTCTGACCTCCCTGTTCCCACTCTGCAGTCCCAAATCTGCCTTCAGTCTGCCCTTTGTCTCTGCTGCCCACCTGGCCCAGCCCAGTGCCACCCTCACACTCTTGCTTCAGGTGGCAGACACAGCTCAGGACCCCTTCAGGGGCTGGGCTGCTGCTCATACATTAAACCTACAATCTAGAAATCTCCTTTGAAGCAGGCCCATCATGCCATTTGAAGACCACACTCACCATTAGGGATGCTTTTATCCAAGGAGCAGCAAATACACTGTCTTTTCCCAATATTTTGAGGAGTGGAGGAGAGTGTTTTCTCTGTGCTCAGACAAGCTGACTGGATTCCAGCCTAAGGAGTATCTGCCAGAAACACCAAGATTCCTGCATGAAAAATGGACTGCTAGAGTCAAACACATTAGACTCAGCTTCAGAAACTTCTCCAAAAAGGGCTATGGCAGACATTCAGGCTGTGGCACAATTTCTGTCAAAGGGGTTGTGACCTCCCTTGTGCCTGCACAGCCACACACCTTCCTGGGACAAACTTCCAGAGCCTTCCTCAGCAAAGGACTCGATGGATGGAGAGGCTGTAGGAATGCTTGAAGGGTTTAATATCACAAAATAGGGACATGACTTTCCTATTTAACTGACATGAAGACAATGGGCTTTGGAGGAAAGCGTGTGGTGGAAGACATTCAAAGGCCTTTCACTTGTACACAGTGCTGACTCCTGGCAGTAGGGTTATCCTACAAAAAGAAAAAAACAAAAAACAAAACAAGCAATCAAATCCCGAGACTCTCAAATTAGAGAATGCACATAAAAATGTTGTCATGGGATTTCTGATATATTCCCATCACCCCCTCCCTCTTCCTCCCTCTCCTCTCCAATACCAGTGCTCTAGTGCTACCTTAGCAGGAATAAGCAGGAGGGTGCAGTGTAGGTGTGGGATCTCGGGGTATCGTGAGGTGAAAGGGTGACACTGCCTTCTGATTTGAAGAGCTAACTTGAGGAAAGTCTATGATCACATCAGTGGGCCACATGTGCCAAGTGAGTGTTGCACATGTCAGTATATTAAACATATGTGGTTCTTATTTCCTATGTTAAAGGAATACAGTTTGCAAACATCGGGGGTGTGCTGTTATTTCAAATGAAAGGTAAATGTGGATTAAGGGTATTTCAAGATTCTCATGGTCTGATGACAGTGAATACCTGCAAAATCCAACTTTGATTTTAGTTTTCCCAACATTTGAAATGTCTGCCTCACAAATTGGTGTGGGACTTGGTTTCATTTTAAAGGCTCATGGAAACAACCAGAGCAGCAGGAACAATAACAGCACCCTTTTAGAAAAATACAGGAAATCTTTTCAGCCAGATGCACTGCAGCACTGGGGCCACCATGAAAGTCTTGCAGTTAAAGAAACCTCACAACATCTTCTAGGCAAAAAGGGGATCATCACGTCTCCTAACACTTCATCTTGCATTAGAAATAATTCTTGCTCGAGGAAGCAAAAAAAGAGCCAATAAAATGTTCCAACTTCATTCCTTTATTGACTTTTTGTTGCCTTATGTTATTAATAAGAATTTACAACCTAATTTACAGCATAAGGTTTTAGCATGGACTATGCTTGTATGCAATTTGAATTTTAAAAAACTTTGGGGCATCACGAATCTGACAAGATCTTTTAAGAATTAATAGAGTTTTGGCTGGGGCCAGATTTTGTAAAAAGGTCTCTAAACTCGACCTTTATACTTTTGTGTGAGAGGAAGTAGGATCTCCTGGGCATCTTATGATTGGGGGTTTGGGGTATGAAAATGAGGGATTTGCATGTTGCAAACATTGCTCATGGCAGGGTGCAGGTAAAGAGCAAGGGGCCAGCCACTTTGAAACAGAATTCCTGATTTGCAGGCCCCATGAATGCACTTTCAAATGCCAATTTGGTAGGTGGGAAGGCTGTAGGGAGGCTTGGGGGAATGAATATCAGAGAATAATAACATTATCACTTTATTACTTATCTGACAGGGAGATGAAGACAATGATATTTGAAGCAGTGAACGTTGTGGAAGACATTCAGAACCCTTTTTTTACTTGTACTCTGTTGCCTCTTGGTAGGGTTATTCTGAAAAGCAAAAAAAAAAAAACCAACAAACAACAGTCAGAAAAAAAACAAAAAACAACCCAGCAGCCAAAACCTGAGGCTCCTAAATTAGAGAATAGACATTAAAATGTTGGCCAGAGGCTTCTGATTTGTATATTCCCATCTCCCTCTCCCTCACTCTTTCCTCTCCAATACTAGTGCTGTATTGAGCTGGAAACGTATAAATGTTACATGTAAGATGCAGCCTTACTGTTGCATCTTTATTCAACATCAACTTCCAGATGGGAACTATTTTTCATGGTTCATAAAGCCAAATCCAGCTGCTACATTTGGACCTACATAAGGAATCCACATTTTATTGCCATAGCAGTGCATATAAAACAATTGCTGTTGTTTCTCCAGTACTGGTGCACCTCACGTTTCTCAATACATTTTAGATATTTAAATTTTTTAAACTGTATTGTATAGTTCCTCATTTAGCCGTGCACCGTAACAAGATCCTGCCTTTACAACATTTTCTAGATATCTAACATAACTGAAAGAAAAACCACCGTGGACAAGCGGTATTCAATATAGCAGCCGTATATTCAGTTACTTACTAAGAGTGTTCAGACAATTTCCTATGTAAACCACAATGATATTAAATACTTCTGGAATCTCAGCTTTATTAAGAGACAGGAAGTGCAAACTCAGGAGTCTTTCCCCTCCCCCTCGGCTAATCTGACTCTTTGATAGTCATGTGTTAGGAATAACCATCGAGTTGCTCCTAACGAAAAATATTCCCACAGCTAAGAGAGAATTAACCCTTGTGAAACCTCAAAAGGGAGAGTGGAGTCCATGTGTTCACACAGAGAGGAAAAAAAAAAACCCATTAGGAGGAAGTTTATGCCAGCAGCAGGTCTACACAACCCTCACCGCCAGCTCTGCCGTGCAGGCATAATTCATTTGCATTTTCGATGGTATTGTCAGAGCAGCTACAGCACATGCATTGCGGAGGAGAATTACCCAGGCTGGCAAAACGAGGCATCTCCGGCTCCCCGGCCGGCTCGGAGCCGCTCGCTGATGTGTGCCGGGCTCTCCGAGCGCTCTGCCCCAGCAGATGTCAGCCCGTGTGCTGCACAGCAAACAAACCCCCACCGACAGCGCCGAGGTGGGACACACAGAGTTAATGCACGGCTATGACAGAGAAGCAAGTTTGCTGTGAATTGGGAAGCACAAACTATAGTAATCCCCACCCTGCTGAGTGGCTTCCCCAGAGGTCTGATACAGTGCCAAAGCCTCTTACGCATACTGAGACAAAGCTTATTTCAAGCCGAATTCAGCTCCTGAAGCCACCATACTGCTTCCTGACAGCCTCCAATTGCACTGCCTCTGTATTTGTGTTTCCTGCTGTTTATATTTACTTGTTCCCAGAGCCACAACAGCTACAAAAACAAATAGTTGCTATTTGCAGGGCTCTGTATCAACACAGGTAAAGTGCTTCGCTTCCCTTTTAGTTTTACAAAGATTGTGCAAATAGGCTTTTAATACCTCAGAGAGATTAATTTGGTAATTATAAACCAGTTTAGGAACAAATGCCAAACAATTGGTCATATAATCAGCATCCTTGTTTCAGAGTATTAGCGCGGCTGAGGCAAAAGGTTTTTAAACCGTAAGGACTACACAAACACTCCCTTGATTATATTGCTATTATTTCCCCGTTCCACTGAGACACAAGCTTGAAATATCACTTTTTTGTTTGTCAAGTCCCTGTGGATGCTCTCTGGATCTGCGCTCCCGTCTCTTTGGCCCCTGTGCAGCTATTGTGACGGAGTCTGATTTGGGTAATGGAGATCTTGTTTGATATATTTATTTAAAGAATCAGCTTAAGGAAGCCTGAGAGCCATCAATTCTCTTAATTAACTGCAGAGAAATGATTAATGCTATAAATGTGGAATTGATCAGGATAAAATTATAGTACACAGGATTTAATATGAGTTGTTCCACCAATATTTAAGACATTAAATATGATAAATCTGGTTCTGGGTAAAGTGTTCATAACTGCTCAAGTTATTTATGCACCTCAGAAAATTCCCACCACAAACCACCAGGGCTATTAGGCTTCTGAATGGAGGGGGGTAGTGTTTTTCAGGTAGAAGGAGTTGCTTTCTCAAAATAAAAAACACCTCGAGGAATAGGTCCATTTCAGCTGCACTGCACTTCCTAAACCAAACCAAGCAGAAAAGTTTCAAAGCATTTTATTCTGACCTTATCTAAAAAGAACACTTTCATTTGAAAACAGTTCAACTTAAAATTAATTTTTTTTCATGCACATTGATGTTGCCTCACCTTTCTCACTACAAGAAGAATTAAAAGCTGGGACAACGAATTCAGCGCCATGGTAATGTCAGTGACTTTTATAGACATCTAGAAGACAGTACTTTTAGAGCTCAAGCATGCAGCATCAGAGACAGAAGTTTTTTGTTTTTTTCTTTCTTTTTATAATAACTAGTCTCACAATTCTTCCTGTCCCCACTTCCCCCAGTCCCTGGAGAATGAGAGTTATGGAAATAACAACTCCTGAGACCATTTCCCAAGAACTCTGTGCTTTGGTCCACAAGAAATGCAATGCCAGATCCACCCACATCCGACAAGCAAGACATCCTGGAGCAGTTTTAGGAGGAGATGTTAGAGACATAGAAATGTCACTGTATTCATGGACAGAGCATGGATCCACACATGGAAGGCTCAGCTCCCTCCCCAGGGAAGCTGTGTGAACTTTGCCCAATCTTTTCCCTGCATTTGCTTTCCCCTCAGGATTAGTCACCACCCAGCACAGGGTGGGAAGATCTGTCAGAGGTCACTCTCCCTCTGGACAGCAGTGTGGAGTTCTGTGGCTCTCAGAGCCTGTCCATGACCCACTCACCCACCACTGCAGGCTCAGCAGGGACAGAGGGGCCCACCAGGAAAGACTTGGCTGCCTCAGGAGTGGATACACAAAGGGCTGAGTCTCTGCCTCTGCCCAGGGCTGCTACCCACCGCAGCACAGGTGGAAAGGACCACAGTGGTGACCAAAAGTTTTGGGGACACTGACAGCCCCCTTAAGTGGCATGAAGAAATAAGAAAATCTGAGAATTTTTTCAGTCTCATGAACAGATCCCCTGAGGTCTTGGGGGAGTCAGATGTGTTGGCTGGTGGCAGGAGACACAGATGGGCTGAAAGGGGAAGACTCAAAAGAGGGAAGAGACTGAGCACACAAGGGAAAGCAGCAGCTCACCTGAGCCCCTGGCTGGGGCCCTGGATGAGAGTGAATGGATTGTGTATTACAGTGTGCCAGGAGCTCGATATTGCAGAGAGGACAGTTGTACAATGAAACGCTCAAAATCCATTTAAATGGCACATTTAAATAGTCTGAATACAGGCACTTAAGAGAGCAAGCCTGTCTTCAGAAAACTACAGAACTGAGGCTCCCAGGGCTCCCTGACATCTCAGCAGCTAACACACTCCAAGCAGAAAGCCATCTGTTAGGGACTGCTCTCCATCCGTGCTTCCCTGTCTCCGTGACCCCGCGCCGTGGGAGAGGGGCACTCAGAGAGGACAAGCAGCGGCAGTGGGGTGCCACGGACACGGCGGTACCACGCGTTCCAGTGGCCCCTGAAATCGAGGTGCTCGAGATTTCATTCCTCCATTGGATCCTCAGGCTTTTTATAATTTCAGGGATGAGACCAATTTAATTTTTATAGAGATGTGTAATCCGCCATTTCAACACGCTAATTGAAATAGGCTGACACGCAGCTATGTGCCCTACGAGCCTTCCAAAGCACATATCTTGGCACTTTCCACCAGAGGCTGTATGACATGACTGGAAACCGTACCAGATCCTCTGTGTTTACAGGCCTCTGCTTCTACATTATTATTTTGATTGCTGGCTTTACCAACAAACATCCATGAGGCAGAATCCACTTGGAGAAAATAATAGAAAGCAGAGCTGAAACAGATTTTAAAAGGTCAAAAATCAGCTGTACCTGTGCTATTTTTGACAGTTGTTTATTTAACCACTTTGTAAAGTCCTTCAGCTGTGGAAATGCACACATTTTCCCAATGCCATCTGAGCTGTTCTTTAATCATGACTATTATAACACCTAACCTAAATTTTTCTTTGAGTAATCTTTTATATTTTCTTATCAATTCAGGGGTAAAAATGTTAATTAATTGCTTTCCTCGCTTCAGCAAAATCTTGGTACAGATTTTTTAAGGTATTTGAACATTTTTAAGCTCCCTTCTGTACTCTGTAAACAGCCCTCATCTTTCAAATTTCTCTGGTTCTGACCCCTTAGCTCAGGATTCTCTCCCTTCCTTCATGTGTTTTTTGGAAAGTAATGTCCAAAGCTTTCCCATGCTGAGGAAGGTAGAATGATATAGTTACATTCATTAAAAAAAAAAAAAATCTCAGTAGTACATTTTTCTTTTTCACAATATTGTATCATTGAAGACTTAAATGCTTAAAGATGTTGAACCCCTCATAACTTCTGTATTATATTCTTTAGAATCAAATATTTTACCCTCCATTCTGCAGACAACTTTTCCTCTGTATATACAGTAAATACCTTTTATTTTCTCTCCACAATGAATAATATTTACTCTAATCACTTCTCCAATCTGATTTCCAGTTCCACTCTCCAACATACCTGCAGTTTTCTCAGACTCACGTTCTCTGTGGTTAAAAGGAGTACACTTGGTACTTGCACCCAGGGCACTACTGACACTAATCAGTGAGCACAGATCACAGCACAGGATCCTCCTTGGTACACATTTCCATTTGAACAGTCTCTCATTGATAACCAATCTCCAAATATATTTTTCCAATCAGGAAAATACCCATCTTTTGGAAGATTTCATCAAAACTATGTTTTCTTAGCTTTTTTTATGAATTTATCAAGAGTTACCGAAAGAGAGTTTAAATGGGGTTTGAGGTATTTGCAATTTTTCCTGTAAGACATTTAATAATTCTTGATGAGGCCTATGTGCCTAGTGAAACAGTCTGAGAAGTCTGGCTTAAAGCCAATTTCCCCAGTCATGTCACTGGACCAGTAGTGCTGCTAAGAATATCCCCATGACTCCAAGTGACAAGAAACTGTCACTGACCCATGGAAACTGACTCATACCCTGAACTTGTCCCATCCCATCTTTTCTCTTACTATTACTCTTCAAACTCGAACTTTACTCCTAGAGATGCAAATTTGTTAATAACTTTTAATATCTTTTACAGACATTTGACTAGAGCTTCACAACACAGCTACTAAAAACATGGATAGAGTCATAATCTTTCCTTAGCAAGGAGATGTATCTTTTTAAAAAGGAAAATACCTGCCCACCTGCGTGGTTAACTATAAGAAAATAAATCCATTAGGAACATTATAAATTATAGTTCTGAAAAAGCCAACTCTTGACAACCAATTGAGCCTCTGTTTAAAGAGTCACAGAGATACAAACTAAAATGTGTACATTGGGAAATAAATTAGAGTTCAGTAATTAATGTGAATTGTAAAATCTCATGTTACTCAATGACAACAATTACCAGAAAAAAATTTATTATTCACATTTAAAATACCAGCAATCTAACAGGCCTCTAAAACATCTATTTTGGTTTCTAGTTTAATTGTCTTTCAGCTATATAATCATTCATTTCACAAATTATAAAAGAAGCGTTTACATACAGGGGGAAAGTGCAATAGCATGGTAGGAGAATTTCTTGGGGGGAACTTCAGGCAACTAATTTTAGTTCATTGCTCAAGCTGCCAACTTCACAAAATTTACATATGGGACCCTGGTTTCACCTGGTGAAACTGAGGAGTCAGCCATGAACTTCTGATCCATGTGTTAGCTTAATTGCTGTAGGATCACTCAGGACTGCCACTGAGGCTGAAAGCCATGCTAGGAGAACTGCTTCAAGTCACAGATGGAAAATGAAGAATTCACCTCTGAAGTCATCAACTATGTACCTTCTGGTGCTTTTTCTTGGCATTTCAAGAGAAGATAATATTCTATCTCTTCAGAAAGAATCAATGACACAATTTTTCCTCTTTTCCAGTCTTGTCTTTCCCTTCTGTTTTGAACCACCCTGCCAGAATGACCTAATTTGCCTTTCTGGTCAGAGGCACCACCACACCTTGTCTCAAGTTCTCCCATATTTTCAGAATGATACATTTTTGTCATAAAACTTATCTGATAGTGATATACTATTGGTTATACCTTGCCAGTTTGATATGTGCTAGTGTGTGAAAAAGGGGCTTTGTGAATTCACTGAAAATGAGAGCAAACAAACCTACATAGAAACTCCATGAATGGAAATAAATATGTTGTTTTACCATAATTGTCCTTTAAGCCTGCTTTCATCCATTATTTTAATTTCACTTGAGTTCTTCAGTGTGTCTTGCATTCCTACACATCTCTCACATGGTCGAGAAAGTCATCTTTGCAAAGAGAACTGCATGTCTGATAGGTTCTTTGGCCCAAGGGAGAATCCAACAAACATATAAATTACCTTGAACTAGAAGGAAACTCTCAATAGCAGTGCATATAGGGATGTGTCTGCAGCAATCCAAAGTGGCAGATGGATTTGAACCCTGAATTGAAATTTCTCTGTACATGCAAGGTGCTGTGGGCCAGTGGAGCATCCAGGCTGCTGAAAACATGAGACACAGTGTGTGTGAGCTACATTTGTGTCTGTGAGAGCCACGTGCACGCAGGGGTGCACATTCCTGGAACCAGGATTCACCAGCCGCCTCCTTTGCCTCCCATTGCAGAGGGCAGGACCATGCAGGAAGGGGAAAAAGAGACAAGAGATATTCAAACCATCTGAAATGAGAAGAATTAATAAACACACATCTGCTAGGCATAGACAGTGTGTGATTTACAGAAATCAACATTTCTTGCTTTCCTGAAAAATCTCAGAGCCCAACAAATGTGAAATATTGGTAAAATAAAAGCTTCTAAGAACACAAAAGGGTCACAATAGAGACCCATGATAGGAGCATGAAAGACATGATAGGGTCAAAGGCAGAGTGAGTGATGGCAAAAATGGTTTTTATTTGCAGCAGTTTGTATTTTCAGATGTCATTTCTCCTCTGGGCATGTTTCGGCCGAGAGGGGCTCTGCACGGGAGGGCCTGCACCATTGCAGCACACATCCAGAGGGAAAACACATTTCCCTGCTCCCAGTGAGATTGTCCTACAGCCTGTGGCACTAATAGCATAAACAAATGTCTACAATAGCCCTCGCTCTTCTGCACTGAAAAAATAAGAAAAGACCTTTCTGAAGCTTCCAGGGAGAGAGGCAAGGAGGGCAGAGCAGCTTCCCTCTCGCTCCTCTGACTGATGTCACCATTCCTGTGGCCAAAACATGTTTGTTGCTAAGCAACTATGTATATATTACACTCTTCTGCTTCCATTGGGGATTTAACATATGCATTTTCACTTTCATCTCTGATGCATACTTACATTTGTTTGCAGTGGGTGCCCGAGTGAATGGAAGCTGTCCAGCATGGGATATGCATAAGAACTGAAAGGCACACACGGTGATTTACCAATGTGCATCATTGTTTCGCAGCACAGTTCAATGGGAAACCCACTGAGTGCCATTCACCAGCAGTTGGGACAATTTTTTCATTCAGGATTGAAGCTGGTTGCTGCATAGCAGCTATTGGCTCAAGAAGTGCAGCAGTTCTCAGATGTCATGAGGAAACAGTGTGGGGATAGTCTGACTGTTAATTGTTGAAGATGGATTCTTTCTATGATGATAAAAAAGGTCTGTTCTTTCACCTGAAGTTTTCTGTTTTATGTATAAATCCACTTTTTTTCTACACCCCTCACAATTACTTGACAGACAATTAATAAAAAATAAAAAAAATCACATTTTTCTTTTGGATTACATGCAGATGACCCAAATCAGAAGCACCCATCACTCACATTTTTTTATGAATAAAATCTAAAAAGAAATCTAAAGTGGGTAAAGAGAAAAAGAAGGCACAATGTGAGAGTTAATTTATATTACAAACATTCTGTAACAGAAGAAAAAAAAATCAGGTTTAAAAAACCACGTCTATTATTCTGTAATGAAATTATAAGAGAATGCTATTAGTCATGTCTGTACATTTGTCCACATTGTGAGTTCTATAATTAAATTAGAAGATGTGACATGGAGTTTGCTAAACAAAAATCCATGCTATAACAAAAAGGGTTTGGTATTGTCTCCATTAGTAAGCATTAAAGAACAAAACACTGGAGGAATTCTTGGAGTCGAGATCATTTGGGTTTTGTTATGCTTTTCAGTTTAGCTTAATTTCCCACTGGAAGTTTCTTTCTAAGTGTTGTCCTTGGATTATCATCACATAAGGGAAAAAAAAATACTAAACTCAGTTTGTTACTGATTTTTTCTACTTTCTCCTCCCTGGAAGCCAGGACAGGAGAGGGAATATAGAAAGGATTCGAGGCAGCCTTTACACCAGCCACAGCTGTTACAACCTCTTCTCTGAGGCAAGACTGAAGGTTTTTTTCTTTCCCCTGAACCTCATGAAAAATGAACTTATGAAAAGGAATATTATATGAAAGCAACTTGCTTGCCCGCTTGTATGCATTGATTCAGGGCTGTGTCAGGTGGGAGAAAAACTTTGCTCTGGGTGTGCAGCAGCACAATGGCTTAGGGTGTGGTAGCTCTCTCCCATAACCTGCTCTTCCACAGAAGAGGGGTAATAACTCAGTTATTTCAGTTGTTTCATGTGCTGGCCCCTTTTGCTCTGTGAGTTTTCTGCACCCCAGGTCTGTGCAGAGCCTTCAGCTGGAGCACCGATGGCAAATCCATGCAAGAGCACCTGGTACACTGCAGGGTTGGACAAAACAGGCTGTACTGTGAGCAGGAATTGGGCTTGGCAGTTAAAAAACAAATTATTCTTTTAATAAAAGAGGTGATTTAAAAACGGCCGACTGTGCTACACCCTTAAACTGTCTTGAGTTCGAAATCAGCTGCTGTTTGAAAGTTGCCTTCAAGCAAGGACAGTGCATTTAGCTCTTTCCCACTGGCCTGGAGGCCACACAGCAGCTCTGCAGGGAACCACTGGTGACACACACAGATCACCTTAAGCTGATGCTTGCATGGCTTAAACTGTTCTTGAGAGCCACAGAAACGTCCCTGCTTGCCCCTGCCACTGTACACACACACTCCAAAATTTGACATCCACAGCACAGCTGAAGGACTGGCAGCAGATTCTACATTTAACTTTTGATCCCTGGACATTTTGCCATCCTTTAGAAAAGAACTTCTTTCCTAATTCACATTCCTGGTGCATTTGAGTCTACCCAATATTAAAAAAGAGTGTAGCTTAGAGGATGGTTTATGATACTATACACATTTATATTTCTGCCACAGTATCCAAGAGGATGACCAAGACTCCTTTTATATTCTTAAATTTACTTTAAATATTAAAAAACAAGAAGTAGCTTTAGTCCATGTTATGTTTTAGCCAGCTGAGAAGTTTCAAGCTTAGCAATTTAAAAGCTGGTATCCACAGTGACACGACCAGGTCGAAAGAGCAGCATCTTTGGTCACAGCTGAAGCTGGGGCTATTCCAGAGGCACATCCAAAAGCACCTCCATGCTTAGCAAACAGACCCCTCGCTTCCCCACATTAGCACAAAATAACAGCAATATTTAGAGCACCAGCAAAAGTATTATTTCTTCCACTTCAGAAGTCATCCTGAAATATTCAGCTGCAGAGGTGATTTTTTGTTGTTTTCCCCCAGAGTCTACATTTGGGGGATATTATGAAAAGCTGCAGCTCACACAGATGCACACATTCCAGGGATTCATGTGAAGTCCTGCCACTGCAAGTCCAACTGAGGCGATGAACCTTTGTGGACCTTCCAGGAAGCTTGTGAATTTTGCTGCCAAGTTCAAACAGCTCTAAAATACAACAGGAAATGAGATCCCATGGTATTTATACAAATTCCCATGTCAGACATAAACGGCTACCTTTGTCTACTGTTCAACAAAAAGCAAACTTGCCTGAATCTTTCCCAAATGTAGAAGCAGTTATATCATTATAGTGCTAAATTTGGCAAAAACTACATGAAGTGTGTGTGCACAGACTGCTTTGGAGGTTTTGGAAGGGGAAAGGTGGTGTTGTGATACTGTATTTTTAAATGTGTTTTATCTGCTGTTGCCTTCCTTTTAATGTATATTTATCTACATTTAAGTATATTATATATATTTACCTAAGAGACAGTCACAAAATCAATAATCACATAGCACTCTAATATTTGTAACTCAGCAGATACACAGAACAGAATGGGGTTTTTTTTTTCGGTTCTCGTGTTTAACTTTTTTTTAAAAAAAATCTAACAATTCATCCTGCCTTTAGGAAAATATTCATGAAGCAAAACTGGCAATAGAAAAATAATTATTTGAAAAACATTATATGAGGTGAGTTGTTGCTTCCCTACTGGATGCCACTTTAAATTGAGCTAATTTGTTTTACCAGTAGCTTAAGAAAACCCCAGCACAGCAGCATGACAATTATATCCAGGTGCAAGGACTTAATTCAACAAATTCTAGGTGGATCCTTCCAGTCAGCTCAGTGGGCCCCATCCTCAGCTGTGGCTAAGAACAGATGCCCTTGAAAAAAAAACAAAAACTCTGTAATCAGAATCCATTGAATCTTTGAACAGTCAAGCTGAAATGTGTCCAAAAAAAAAAAAAAATTTTATTTCCATGTCCAGAGTATCAATTGAAGCATGATTAAGAAACAAGAACATCTGAAGACATAAATCTGAGAAAAGAGATGCTTTTTGCACTATTGTTACATTATAAATGTAAAAACAATAGCTCATCTACAAAATATGAGTGTGGTTCAGCAGTTCTCAAAGATTTAGAAGAGACACCTGAAAAATCAAAGTCAAATCTAGCATTACTGATTTGGGGGACACTTCAATAAAACAATCAAACTGCAGGGCTTGCTGCTTTAATTGGTCTATGTCTTGACATAATAAAAGCTAAAAGGCAAGAATTCCACATAAACAAGCACCACATAGGTATAGATCATAATACAAAAAATTAGATTTTTAGGGGGTCTTGATCCTTTACAAGCCAATAACTGCACAAGCATAATAATTTTCAAGCTTCATTTTTGACAGCCTACAGTAACACAGTAATGGTCTGTTCCTGGCTCAGGCAAAGCATAGATTGAATTCAAACAGAAAGATACTTTTATAACAACACTTTGTTTACATATCATTTATTGCAATGGGGTAAGACCAGGAAACAATTTACATCAAAACCCACAGTGTCACATGCTTATTTAATTGCTGAAATACTCCCAGATGTGTACATGTTTTACTGATTTGTGCACAATATTCAGTTACAGTCAATTATTGTATTAGCAGGAACAACAGCTAAAGTTCATAAATGCATTTGTATTAAAACTTCTATATATGTGTATGCATGCCTAAATGGATAAAGATGGTATTTTTGGGGAACTTAGACTTATTTTGTTACCATTTTGTTATTGTCATCATGATTCATGTATTCCAATTTTTGAATAATATTGCAAAAGATATTTTCTCTCCTACAATTTTTACAATTAGGAGTTTACAAAATACATCCCAAAAATGCCACATTTTGTGTTATTAAGAATTTCAACTTTAACTAACACTAATTAGAGGTATACCAGATGACTCTGATTAAACTAGTGGGTAGTGCTTATTCAGATTTAATGTGAGCAATCTGGACATTTTGAAAAACAGCCAAGCTGGGCTCAAATAAAAACCTGCCAAAAATCCAAACTCTGAATTCAGTCAGGCATGTAAGACTGGTTCCCATGAACATTAAAAATAAAATTAAAATCAGTTGGAAGTCTTGGTTTCCTTCAAACGAGAGAACAACCTCCCATACCCTCAAGAAATATTTCTGCCCTGTACATGCTGCCCTTTCAAAGCCACCTCTCAGCACCCAGAACAAACCAGGGAAGAAGCAGCAAGGAGAGGTTACTGGTTTTGTCGAGTGTATCAGCTCTGACATTGCTGGATGCTGGTTTCTAGGTGAGGGTGGAGGCAAATAGGAAGAGGGCAGCTGCCAGTTGAAACACATTTTCCAAGACTGTCATCCAGAAATCGAGAGACATGCTTTTCACTAGCTTTTAATTTAAAACACACTGTACAGAGACGTATCTTATTCATCTGAACCTTTGAACATCTGATGTAAGGTGAGATTTAGGAATCAAACGTAGAGGGGCTGAGTTTTCTGCTGGTGTAAGATGACATAACCACTTCAGATAATGGACTTGTGGCTGCTTATACTCACATTTGGATTTTATAGAGTCCCCCTCTCCCATATTGTTCACTTGCAGTGCGTGTTTTCTATTTATGCTGGCATTAACTTGGAAAGAAAAATCAGAATCTAACCCACTGTGAGACAGTGTATCTTAACTAGTGTTCAAATGCAGCTAAATCCATCAATTTGGGTAAATTTAAGAACATAAAGGTCTTGGGTCAAAATTCAGTGGGGATTCGTCTCTTCTTTCACAAACACCTCCAAAAGTCCTGGTTTCAAAGATGGGAAACACTGAAGATTTAAGAAAAGGGCCACTTTTACACTGCCTATTGCTGTATAGTGCAAAGTACAGAACTCCTCCAGGTGAGCTTATTTTCTAAAGCTGTATTTCTTTAACCCAAGATGCCTAAAGACAGGTAAGGACACTACAGATGTTAATCCAAACCACCCCGGGCATATTAAAGTTTGCTAAAGTGAAAATGTGCTTTGCAAGGCCAAAGGGTCAAATATTTAAGATGTTTAAGATGTCTATTTCCTACTGGTGAACAACCAAATTATTGGATTTCAATTTCTGAAATATGTTGTTTGAAAAGGAATCATACTCTCAGTGCAGTTTTTAAAGCATTGCCACTGGATTTTTTAAACTCTATTTTATAAATAAATTGCTGCCTTAAACAAAAGGCCAGATCTTCCTTTATTAAATATTAATTTTTAAGAAACATTTGGTGTATGGTTAATGCTTTATTTGAATGATAAGAACATATTAGTCTATTGGAGACTCCCTACCTTTAAACATCTTAGTTCTGTATGCAAATATCAGCTCAAAATTGAACAGGCACAGGCAGGAGACTTTTTTTACCTGCAGTATTTTTTAAAAAATGATATTGCCAAAAAAAGAAGTTAGGGGTTGAGATTTTCAGACTCATGCTTATATAAAATTAAATGTAAGTTCCAATTATGGTTTGGAAATTCATCTGTCAAATAGGAGCATTTAACAGTAAACTCATATCTCTAAAACAGGTTTCACCAAAAATACATAGCTGGTGTAGGATCAGCTTTTTACTTATTACTTTATCAGTCTTTTGAGGAAAAGTTTTAGAAATAAAAACTGAAAAATTAGTAAAATTAGTATATGATTAGAAAATAAGTTACTCTATATTTTTCCGATCAATTTCTAAAATAATTTTAGCAGTGCTTAACAGTGCAGTTTATTTTTACTTACAACACTGTTCCTAGTATCGATTTTAGCTTATATTCCAAAGTGGATGATTCAATCTATAATCATTATTGGTCACTGGCCATTAATTTATTTCAGAATACATACCTTTGTGGGCAGTAATTAGTGCATAGCCTTTAAAGGTATATCATTAACAAAATGAGAAGACACAAAATATGTTAATTACTGTAAATGTTCAACTGCTTTCTCCCTGGAAAAAACACGCCTGGAGATTAAGGTCATGTGTAATTTTTTCCTAGACAATATCATGTAACTTATCAGAATGAAAAATAAAGACTCTTATAGAGCCAGGAAAGAGGATGACTACCAGCAATTTCACGTTTCATTTTAAAATCCTGCAAGTACTTTCACGAATCCAAATGAAAACAAATATTTCATTTACTTTCGGTAGAAACCCTTTTACGTCTAAGCACGGTAGAAGCAAGAATTTTTCAGACACTGCACAGCCCACCACCATTGAATCCACCCATGTGTAACTTTATCTCTAACTAGTGATAGTGGATTGGATTATTAATAAACCTTTGAATCTGCTGTGTGAAGTTTTGATGTCACAAAGCTTGGGGTTCAGAGCTGGTTTTCAAAAGGCTCAGAGCAGGTTGGGTGAAGGAAACAAACCAACCAATCAAGCAAAAAAACCCCCAAACCTAGGCTCACTGCATTTCTTGACTCTTTTTTTCTTAAATACAAGACCTTTTAGACAAATCTGCCTGTTGAAGTGTGTGATTTGCATGGTGAGAAAGTGCTGAGAGAAAAGAACATTACCAGACGTTCACCTCACTCTGATCATCACCTTGACCATAAACTCATCAGGGCTCCCCAGGAAGATTTTTATTTTTGTGTGGAGAATTGGACAGGGAGGTGATCTTTTACACATGATCAAGAGCACATCAGCAGAGACAGGAAGACAGAGGGTGACAATATTTACAAGAATGCTCCAGCAAAAACTAGAGTCATTCTAAATTTATATTTCTTGGACTACACAGAAACTGAATGTGTGAATGCCTGTGGAAAAGAAAACAAATAGAAATCCTCATGATTGCTTACATGGGTGCACAGGATTCATCTGAACCAACATTTGCCAGTGTGGTTTTTGAAGTATTTACCCAGCACTGTATGAGACAACAGAGGGAATAAAATAAACTGAAACAATCATTTCCCATACAGCAAAAGTAAACACTCCATGGATATCTGACTAGAAAATGTACTGTGACACAGCACAGTGTTTTGCAGGCCATTGTGGCTCCCTTAATGCCCTTAACAAATCCATAAATTGGCTATTTAACAGGAACCGAGACAGACGAAAAATTTAACTTCATACTCAGAGTCCGACTTCCCTTCAAAACTGAGCAGATTAAACATCATCCTCTGGTGTCCTCTCTGACAGCTCCACACTTGAGTGGATCATATTGACTAAACATCACAGGCTAGACAAATTCTTAGCTTTTGGAATAACTTGAGCTCAGTTTTTAAGCTCTCTGACATAGCAGTCAAAACTCCACTAACATGATTTACAGTTAAATTAAACATAAAAACATCATCATTAAAATAACTGTGATAAGGTTAAGACCTAATGCCTCATATGCTTTCTAAAGGCAGCCAAATATATAAACACTTTGGTCTGAGGTGCCAGCCAGTACAGAAACATAACTGCATACACTGATGCAGCATGCATGAGTTGCAGGCTGTCAATATTTTATGAAATATTCTCAGTCCTAAACACGATTTGCTTTTCACCACATTCACAATTATTCATGCACTTAATCTGTTGATGTTTTATTTTAAATGTAAAGCTCTAGTAATTTCTCTGTTCTGTTTCTAGAAGTAAGATTACAGAAGTTCCGAACAAAGTGGTTTCAGTGTTTAGAAAGTGTTTTAGATTAGTGTTTTTGATTTTTAGAGTACTGAATAGCCAATAAAATCAATCTATTTCAGTGAGAGCTCTAACACAACACTGTAAAAAAAATTATTTTGTACTGTTCAAAAAAAAATTAAAACCATTCCCACACAAAAATGTTTCCTTGCAAAGTTTAATCAAAATGTAAACAGAAAATATTATATTCCTATAGATTCCAGCCTCACCACCTGGTATAACATTTAGGCCTGGGGCAGTATGAACTTGATAATTCAAATACAGTCTTAATAGTCTGGAATTCTTTTAAAAATAGTTAGGTGGCCCTAAAGGTATTTTATTCTTCTCTCAGGGAGAAAAAAATAGTCCCCAAACAAAAAGAAAGTGCCTTAAATACACACTTAGTATCCCACATTATCTCTTGACAAATATCTCAACAATACCTTGGTTTTTGTTCTATGCATCTGGTAAAAACATGTCTTTTCTCCTGTTATACTTTTTCAAAAAGTGCAGTCTTTTGTATATCATTATTAAGGAGGAATGACCAGATTTAGTAATAAATTGTTTCTTCCTTCCTTATAGCCCAGATCTCTCCCCATTTTGAATAGGTGAAGTGAAACATACTGAAATGGATATTATCAGCTGGAAAAAGTTGTCAAAATAATAAAATACTCACTTCTTGCAAGTATTTTTCATCAAAGCATTTTACAGGTGGTTTCATCATTCCCACTTCCTCTAATAGAGGAGCCAAGATGCAGATATGATAAAGATGACAAGCTTACAGGTCTACATCAGTGTACACTAGCTGAGAATCTCAAATACTCTTTACATTCCCTAACTAAAAGCATAAGTAGGAATCATCAAATGAGAAGGAGTGCTAAGACAATGTCCACATATACAGGATTTGAGCCAAGTATCACAAAGAATATGATTGAAGTTAGGGAAGCCCGTCCTGGGGAATGCAAAGACAGGAAGAGAGAGCATCTTCCATGGGGCTCTTTTCATGAGTGATGAAGATGAGTCCTGGTTCTGATCTATCCTCAGCATGAGGAATACAGATGACAGCTTGCTGCTACTCCCTCAAAAACAGTCAGATGTTTTCTGCCCTCTCCAATAGTGTCCAGCTTATTGGAAGGACATTCTAAAATCTGTGTTTTCTAGCAGATGACATTTTGCAGGTCTCTTCAGATTTCCACAGCCAAAGCCAAGCATCAAACCTTTCAGCAGCAGTTATTGTCACAGTAGCTCTTATTAAGGGCCCCACACAATGAGGCACTTCTCTGGTGTGCTGCATTTTTATACAGTCTTGCCTGTGCTTTGGAACCCTAGAAAAACACCTGAAAAATTATCCTGATGCTGTTTTCCTCCTGGTGAAATCAAGAGTTATTACATCATTCTTTCCCCATTTCTTACCATACAAATTCCCTTTCAAGTTCCTTCAATGGCTTCCCCTTCACCTTTTGTATCGTATTCTAGTATTTCATCTTTACTTCAAGGCACCACACTCTACCAGTGCTTCCTGTGTGTCAGCTCTCCTTTCCTCATAGTAAACCTCCTGCTGGCTGTGCTCTTCTCACACCACTCTTCCTAATGCTTCTTCATAACCTTCTCTCATGATTTTTCTTAAATGCTGCCACTTTTACACAGAAAATCCATTCCAGCTCCTGTGCACCTAATACTCTTTTCCACTGAATAATTTCTATACAATACTTCCCTTCAAAACTTATAAAAAAAGGTTTAAATGTATACTGCAGAAAGATGTTTGGGGGTTCTCTCTGTTTGTGAAAACTGGGTTTGATATACAGTTCAAGACAATCATGGAAACTACAGACCTTGCAAAATATGCTGAAAATGAAAGTCAGAGAATGAACAAGAACCCAATGACTGAGGGTGCTGCATTACTAATATGCAGATTAAGGTAAAATAGTATTTGTTGGGGAAAACAGTGCTTGCTCTGGGTCTTAAAAAACACTGGTTTTGAGTAGGCAAAATCACTTGGAGATGAAGTTTTGGGTTTATGATAGTACCATGAAAATAACACACAGGTACTTGGTAACACTAAGGTCATTCACACATAAGGAAGAGAAAACAAAAATAAAGTCATCTATTCTTTCATTGTTCAAATCCATACTTCTACATTTTGTAAACTGTGGTTAATTAGAAGGACTCCACTTGGAAAAATGTCTTAGAACTGGGAAATATGCAGAGAAGAGCAATAAAGGTGAATGCTTTCTATATGAGGGATAACTCAGTCAGCTAAGACTTTTCATCCTGGAAAAGAGATGGCTTAGGGGAAAAATTATGAAGGTCCACAACAACTGTGAGAGAAATGAATTGCTCTTTCCTTTCTTCAGTACAGGACATGGTGGCCAAAGGAAGCCAGTTGATCCCAATTCAAAATAAACAAGCAGTTCTTCATTCATATGAGGCAAAATTATGTAAATCCTCGCCAAATGATGTGGCAGAAACAAAACTTTCCTGGGTTCAAGGGCAGGCTTAATAAGTACTTGAAAAGAGAGCTGGAGAGGGTTAGTAAACAGACAAGCCACAGTGGTCTTAAAGTCCCTGAGCCAGAATAGTTAGAAGCCAGAAAAATACTCAGTGGACAGATTTTACACATTTGCCTTGAGCATGCTGTATAATCTTCCCTTGACAACCAATTTTGGCCACTGTTACAAAAACAGTAATGTTAGACAAGCCCTCATCTAAACTACTGCAGTTTCTCTTATGAAATTATTGCTGAACATTATGAAAAAAAAAATACTCAGGAAACACTTCATGTTTCTGAGCAATGCTATGTCTTGAAAAAGCATTAGCACAAAGGGAGAGAGGAAAGAGGGTGATGTTTCATTGGGTTCTGCTATGATCCAAGGGTGACTGAGATTTTAATAGCAGGAGGCAAACTGAATATAAATCGGTTTAGAGATAATCTCACATGTACAAGACTGCTTATCTAAACCATTCCTGTATGTTAGATCCAATTTGGGTTTTACACAGTTTAAGGATGACTGGCGCTCTCTCAGTTTTATAATAGGTTATTCCTGGGATCATTCAGAAACACACTGAATGCAGGTGAACAATCCCTTGGCTTGGAGGGAATGCTGAAGAGCTGTGAGGGAGGTTCTGAGTCTCTGCTTACCCTGTGTCCTCAAACATTCCTGGGAGAATGCAGTGGAATAAGTTGCTGTCAGTGTCCTCTTGAAAATCTTGGCCAATAGGGAAAACAGGCTGCCATCAATAGCCACATCACTTCTCAGTGCTCTGTTTGCCACTTAAGTGAACAAGCACCATCTCCTTTCTTGTTTCATACAGCAGCAGAGCACCCTATCAGGGATTAATAAAGAATAATCCAGCAATAAATTATAGCCAGAGAATCTGGAACAGATTTCATGGGCTGATGAGACTTTGGCTAACATACAGCACTCACAACACTTGGAACATCTCCTGTGTCAATGATTAACACTTCACTGAGCATTCTGAATACATAAGGTATTTCATAGGCAGTAGCTGACCTTAATGAGGGCAAAAGATAAGTGAGCTTTTCAAATCTTAGGGGGAAAATGGTCTGAGAACACTTCAACCATGACAATATCCTGAGTCAACACATTGTGTCTATAGAAGCAGGACTCTATAAAAATCCCTTGTGAAAGGTTTCAAAATACCAATGAAAGCCAACTTTTATACACCAATACTTAGAAAAGCCTTGGAGTGTGTGTGTGTGTTTTGCTCAGGGAAGATGCACACACACCCAGGCCTTCAGTGCAATAAGAATTGGGAACACTCCTGCCATGTTAAAGGATGTGCTAACTGGAAACCAAGAAAGGGTGGCACAACACAGCACCTCTGAATGCCTTATAGAACATGCAGGTGAGGCTCATGCCTCTTGTCTAGACTTGTGCAAAGCACCTCTGAGATCCTTATTATCTATACAAGCAGGGTATAATTGCTAGAATGAGGTGCTAGACATAAATGTTAACTGTTATTCTTCAGATACAATATGCTATTTAGATAGATATTGCCTGTGGTGTCCTCTCTCTGGAGTCACATTTCAACTACAGCAAAGTTACTGCCAGAGGAGGAGTAAGTGGATGTAAATAGTGCTTGAAATACATCAACTATTTCTAAAGTAGATTAGAAATAGAATATGTTACAATTAAACATATTGTAATATTCAAAATAGAATGCTGCTAGGTATTAATATCTTACATTTTTGTAGAATTTCTTACCCTGCATAAAGCCTGCTTCCTCAGGTAAATTACCTTGCTTAAACCTGGGAAAACTCAAAGCAGATGGAGGTGAGGAAGGAAACTTCCTCTCTCACTACAGGTGAAGAAGGGAACAAAACCTGCTGAAGATCAAATCAAAAGAGTCAAAGCTGATTCTTACAGAAGGTGTTACAATACCACTGCTGTCCCTGTAGAACAAGTTTCAGATTTCTGACAATACTGATTCAGAGACAGAGAAAAAGAAGGAAAACCCACCCAGAGGATAGGCCAGGCCTTGATAAACCTGGTTGTTAAAAGCAGTCAAGTGTCTGGGGAAAGTAAGCAAACCTTCTGCTGCACTCAATTGAACAGCAAACAGGTCCTGAACACCCAGACTGCTTACAATCTCACCCTCCTGTATATATAGACAAGGAGATTTCCTCCAGCATCCCACACACTGTGGGATTATTCCTCACTCCTGCCCACGCCCATCCGCTCATCTTCATCTGCTGCAATTGGCTGAGGCACATCTTCCATCCACTGATGTCCCTTCAGTTCAAGCTTTCTTGCTGCCCTAACTTTAGATCCAAGCAAAAGTATTACAGAGCTCCATTAAAAGTTAGAAAAATAAAGTATTACAAAAATAGAAAGGGCCCTCTTTTTCTCGAACACATATAAAAAAATAAAAACCAACCTAACAAAAAATCCTCATTTTGTACCTTGACATTCAGAAGAAAATAATATTAAGCATTTACCCACATAGTCATTCCTGCTTAGGTCTCACGGCTACAATACCCACCCTAAATTACCTCCTCCTCCCTTAATCACAGCAGGATTTAGAGTCACCCTGTGGTACCCCCCTTTTTAGACTGGTGGGTGAATCAATTAAATCCCCACAGCTGGCTACCCTGAAAATCCCTGCACTCAGTTCAGGCAGCTGTGGACCTCCTCTAGCAAAAGGAAAATCATTAACTCCTTCCCCTCCATGTCCTGGACATTGGTTTTATAACTTGTTTCATACACCATAATCACCCATCAACCATTCAAAGCCCTCCAAGACTGAATAACATGGAAGCTGAAAAATACCCAAAACACTATGTTACCTCAGATTTTTGTATTTTTTTTTTACTGCAGAGACCTAGTCTATTAATTTCCATTAAGAAACTAAACTTGATAAATATATAACATTATAAAAAGAAAATGTAATTAGCGTGTAGCCTTGGTAGATGTAAACTTACTGGTACCCAGGAGTAATAGCAGTTTATGTGAAAACTAGAATGTTACCATAATTATGAAAATGAATGTGTAATTTATGCACATAATATGGTAAATATGCAAGGTGTGTAGAGGATATGATTATATTGCATTTTCTTGTTTCTATTGATAGATGATAAATCTTTAGAATATGTTGAATCTGTGCATTATTCTGCATGATTTTTGGATGCCCATGATTTCTGATAAAGTTTTTTTTTTCTTTTGTTTTTAATTAAACTCCATTTTACAACAGCAGCCCTTTGCCTGCTTTATTATGCCAAAGAAGCATATGGAAATATAAACTCTGAGATGTTACTGATTTATTTTGATGTTGGAGCATTTTGCTCTTGTGTAAACATTTCTTGTGACATGAATATGGATAGTTTCAAATCTTGGAAGAGTTCATTACTAAAGGTAGCATATGTTTTTGACTCCTGAACCATGAGGGAAATGAGAACACCCAGCTTGCCAAACAGTAAATTGTAAACAGTTGGTACACCCCTAAGCAAAAGACTGAAATAATTACTGTATCTGTGTTTTAGAGTAGCCAGCTCATTTTTATGTCTCATTTTTGTTTGGGGTTTTTTTGTTTTCATTTTGCTGATTTAATGTTTTTCTGCAAGGTTTGTAGATGCAGTCTAAATATATACTTAGGGCCTGCAGCATCATGATTCTAAGTGTGCAGATGTCAGTGTGGATTCATGGATTCCCAGATACCCTACGACCACATATAAAAGCCTGGCTGAAAGAGGCAGTCAGCTGTTTTCCTTCCAGATCTACTCATAAAATACATTGGGTTTTTTTTTTTAACCTGGACTCCATCTTGCACAGTACCAGGCTTCTCCAGGCCATCGAGGAGTTCTGATTACTTTCAGCACTTTGCTCATGAGAAACAGAGGCCCCCCACAATCCTGTCACATTGCTCAGAACACAGCCAGAGCTGAATGGCATGGATGCTTATTTTGTGCACTATCCATACATTTTTGCTGTGATTTTCCAAGGAGCCTGGCATCCTCCTGCCCTGCCTCTCCTGAAGCTTCCCATACAAATGTTAGAAGAGCTGCCTGCTGTTGCGGCAGCAAGGTCCAAGGTTGTGCTCTGCTGTGTGCAGGGACACCTCCACACATGCAAATAGTGCCCTGCAGAGTGTCCCTTGCCTTTATGAGACAGAAAAACCCTAGAAGGACACACAGGTGGTTCTTCACCGACACATAGGACATCACAGCTTTTAACTGTGTGCTGCCTTTCTTCTCCTTACTGACACTTTCTGTTGTTCCTGCTGGAACACCTGGAATGCCCAGGCTAAAGGATGGGGTTTGGGTATCTTCACTCTGTCCTGGTGCCTCCTTGGACTCTAGGCAAAAAATATTCATCCATGACTCAGTTACCATGCTTGATTTTCCTTCTACCCTGCAATTCCCAAACAAATAAAAAAGTATTTCACAGAGTTTCTGGTAGTTTACTGGTTCAGATGCTTCTTTTGGGATTTGTGGCCAAATCTTCCTGGTTTGGATTAGAGACTTGAACTTGCATTTTCACCACCCCAGGCTGGTTTTCTAACTACCAAATGAGGCAGGTAACTCACACTGCTCTGTCTCCATATTTCCTAAATCTCTGTCTTACACATACTCTGAATACAACATATCTTCAAGCCCCAGGTTCTCATGGCAGTGGGGCACTTAATTTAAAACTCAGGTCACCAACCATAGATGAGTTTTTCCATGGTTTTCCATATACACAGCAGAATGTTGGTGCTCCTTGCAAAATGCATTATCTCAGCATTTGGATGGAGCAGAAATAGTGATTGTAGATGAAAAACAGATACAACTTTAAAAGTAGGAGAGAAAGCTGCCAGACACCCAGTTGCAACCCCATTGTAGGATTGCTTATAAGTTGCATCCAGCACTCCAGATAAATATGTCCTGGACGTCACTATTTAAAGATCTTAGGTACTTATCTGTCTTTGGGAATCTGGGTCAAGTGATTTACCTAGGTCCATGTAGCAGGGTGGCAGCACAGCCAGGATTAGGAATCCTGAGTCCTGAGTCCCAAGTCATAGGTTATTGCTCTCTCCAGGGCATGGCATTACCTCCTCAGAGCACAAATCAAACACACCACATTCACTGCAAAGCTTGGTTACACACACAACATGAGTTTAGGGAGACACTACACTGTACATAGTATCATAGGTGTGTGGATACAGTTGGAAAGTCAAAAACTTGTCCAAAAGTAAGATGTTTGCCTCTGTGTGCTCCACCCCTGGGGAAGAGGTGAGGAAGAACAGCATGCTACAGAGGTGATTGACATTGTTTGACACATCCATGGATTGTCTTGGCAGACATTATGGTAAAGAACATAATACCAGAACAGGCAGAGGTCCCTGCCTGGTCTCCATCTCCCCACCAGCATCATCACTTCAGCAGCCCTGGAGAACCTGGAGGTAGGCAGCTTGGCATGAGTTCTCCTCTTGCTGTGCAGCAGTGTGGATTTGCCCAACTTTGTGTTACATTGCAAATACTGAATGGAGTACTTGACAGGAGCAAGCAATACAACCTCAGCACAAGCATAAACAAACCACTTTTTCTTAAAAAACCAAAAGTGATGGTTCAACATTTGGGCCTGGTTTCAGATTAAGTACTTTTGAAGAAAGGCAAATGGGCTCTAACATTCGGATTTGTAGAAATATACTAAATCAGGCATGTATAATAAACCTTTCACACAGCTCTAGAAAGAATTCCTTTTGTCCCTACAAGAGTTATATATTTGTTAAATTCATCTCTTGTGTAACGTTATTGTTTTCCAGTGTAGTTACATGAAGGATGAATTAAACCCGTTACCAAATGGTTTTTTACAAACAAATAATTGAGGCTTGCTGAACGAGAAATAAATAGACTCTGCTATTTAAAAGCCAAAGTGAGACAAAAACCGCTTCCCATATTAACTCCTTTAAATCTCTGGGGGGAAAAAAGTGTCAAAGGTCAGGAGATACAACACAACCCTGCACTGCAAAGTTGCATGCTCTCTCAGCAAAAAGAGGAACTCAAGTGCTAGCAAAGGACAAGGAACTGATCAAGCAGCAACAAGTTCATTCTTCCAACATATAAAGAGTAGAACATAGCTTCTTTGTTCCACATTTGTTCCATGCAGTTATCAACCAGAATTTACTTAGGCTTTCATTCAAGTGTCATTGTGCAGGCTTATTCAAAGAGTGTGGATGGAGCAGTGGCACAGAGATAACTGCCCCATTTCTCCTTCTCTCATCTCCACATTTGGTGGACTCCACTATTAAATGTGATCCCCACCAAGTTTTTAGGTACAGTAAGATGTAAAGTAGAAGACAAAAGAAACCTTTTAAGAGAAGATGTGTGTAAAAGTTCACAAAGCATAGAGTAGCTAGTTTGGAAAGCCTCAGAAAGATCCACAATGCTTGTGAATTATGCTGAGTACAGCAGGCTTTATGGTACTTTGTAGCTTTTGGGCAACAAACTAAAATTTATTCCAAATGAGTACAGTGAAAGTATAGCTTAAAGAGTGGCTTTAAGAGAGTCTTCACTTCTGTGAATGCTTGGTGATATTTATTTCTGGAGTCAAACAGCCCTGCTTTAGCTCTCTGCTCTAGCTGCTCTTCTTGGAAGTTTCAGTATCTCCTCAGCACATTCTAAGGTCCTGCAGCAGAAAGCCATTTCCTTTGGTTGATCTTACTGATACATGGCACAGATTGCATCACTATGTAGTACACCACAAACACAAATCACATGTTAATATAGCCAAGGAAGGCACTTGCAGGTGGGGCAGGAGAGCCTTTCTGAGCACTTCAGGGAAGAGGAGGAGAAAGTAATCTCATGGGGAAATTGCAAAAGAGCAAATCATTGTTCCACATTTGCTCCTCATCATTTGCTCCTCATGACTTCTGTCTGTCTCAGATGGATCCCCTTCCATCTTCGCCCTTGTAGGTTCAGCCAACTCTGGCCAACCTGCAGGGCACCTCCCTCTCAAAGCCTCTCTGTGGGAGGATTTTATTTCTTTTTGGAGTACATATTGTGGAGAAAGATGGCAAAAGCCAGCATAGCACAGGGCTGCATTTGGCTTAGTGTTTCTGGTATGCTTTCCCTCCAGTTACAACAAAAGTTATCTATCCAGCTCCCTTGAAGGAAGTTTTCATCTTCATTAAAATTCATTGTTCCCTATTCTCCCCCTAGGCCTTCTTATTCTTAATTCTATCTTTTTTATCACTGTATCTACTCTAAACATCACAGCTTTGTTCTCCCCTCTGTGTTGGCTTAGTCACAGCTCCTTCCTCCTACTTGTAATTTGCTACAAAATAATTTACCTACCAACTATAAAAACACTTGAACATTTGTATCTCACCAGGGAAGATCAACATGCCATATCTTACTTTTATGCAATGGTTCCATAGCCCCTTCAAGGCTCTTCTGCCAGAAGTCTCTTGAGACCCTCAGGCCTCATCACCTAACCTCTTTTCCATTTTATAGGTAGGAAGGTCCAGAGAGACAAAAGGCACCCAGACAGCAGTATCCAGGCTTTGGTTGGTTGACTGTAAGCTAAGCCACCCTTCTTTCTTTTGTGATTTCCTACACTGCATGGATGTTCTTCCCCCTTTTTGTGCTGCTGCCTTATCTCCCTCTCCCGGAAATGTCTTTGTTCTTAAATCTCATCTGAAAACTTTCCAATTTCCTTTCCTTTTTTTGTTGTTACACAACTCATTTCCTTTTCATTCTTTTCCCTTCCCTTTTTCCTTCTTCTATGGCTCCTAAACTTGATCTATGTTTCAAAAATAATTCTGCTGCTATTTCTTCTTTATTTCTGATTTTCGTATGTTCATGGTAGTCTATCCTCAGAGATTGTTTTAAGTCTCCTTGAGAGTCACTGTGACAATCTGCATAAAACATTCCTTCTTTTCTTTATCTCTCTCTGCAAAGCATTTTACATTACTTTTTATGGAGGATGCTTTTATATAATTAAACTAGATTCTGATTGTATGGGAAATGAAAAGACTAGTAAGCAAACTCTGAGGATACTGGAAGCATTATAAGTAATAACATTTGTTCTTTGACCATCATCATTTAAAAAATAAATAACACAGACATAGCATATTTGAAAGTTTTGGTACACAAAATATCATTTGTGTGTCCTCATAATGTAAATTGAGTTTTGTGCTAGTAGCCCTTTTTGGAAAGTCATTCAAAGCAAGTCCTTAAACAAAGGAGGTCCCAGAGAGAGAAAGGAGAGGCTTATCTGTAATAAAGTCCATTTCTGCACTTTCAGAGAATGCAGTAGTTTTCCTCTTCCTAATACTTATTTTTACTTCCACGTCACGCCTCATTATAGCCTGTCTTTAACATATAATCTTTCCTTATAGGTACTTTTGTGCTTCAGTGTCACCAACAGGAAAAGAAAATACTGTTTAAATCTGTAACAGCTGCATACACTTCCCCCAAACTGAATGCACTGTAGATGTGTGAGCCTTCACTATTAAATATTTTCAGCTGCTTATGTGATGTACACATGTGGCAAGTTAGCAAAGTGTTAGCTTGCAGTGCTTCCAGCCAGTCGTATATCTTTTTTCTCCATGTGTTGTTGTCTTCTGTCTTATGTACATCAATATAATTTTTACTATCTATCCCCACTTTTTATAATGCACCTAATATAAATCTACCTGAATGTTTGCATAATAGGCAAAAAAGGTGTCTTAATATGGAGAGTTAAGAAATTTAATGGAGAGCTCAGTTTTACAAAATTTCACCAGTATCCAATGTGAAACAGTATATGGGTTTGTTTTTGCAATAAATGGAGGATTTTAGTTTCTCATCACGAATTCAGAAATTTCAGAAATAAGACGGTCCCATCAGCTCTTTCACGTATAGAATACTCACATTAGTGTCCTCAGTTCCCTAAAAGATATTCACCCTGCCTGAAACACCTCACAGCAGGGAGGATGATGGACTGCTGGGAGCACAGGGCTTCTCCAACATTTGGAAAAACCTTGGCTCGTGCCTCTCTGATGCACAGGTCAGGTCTGCTACTCATAGCATCAACTTGGAGCCACTGTCATGACTCCTTTGCACCCTGTGCATCTCTGTAAACCTCAGAGAACACACATCTTGTTCTGGGCAGAGACTGGCATCCCTGACTCCAGGAATGCAGGTGGCCACAGGAGCTGCCCCTGCCCCTCTGCCTGCCACCCGCATGCTGTGACCCACCCTTTCTGCTCCACAATGCCTACAGCAGCACTCTGGGTTTGCATGGTGGCAAAAGAATATTAACAAGGGAAAAAATGGGCAAAAATTACCTTTCTGTCACCCCAACACAGCTGTTGATTAGGGTAAGCCAGCCCCAGGCACACAAGGCTTCTGCAGTTGCTACAGAAGGACTGAACCACCTGCATTTTTTCCTGACTCTCTTGTTTGGTCTCACAGAGCAATAATACATCCTTCCATAAACCTGGTCTCAATAATTTATTTTTCCAACACAAAAAAAAGCTTCATTTTCCAGCATCCCCCACACAAAGATCCCTGAGAGGTGGTGGCAGTGGTTTGGTGGCTGTGCAGGCAGTGAGTGGCCGAGGACTTTGACCAGGGCCAGGCTGCTCCTGCAGAGCTGATGACACGGGTGCACCCGCCTGCCCCAGCACCTCGTGCCTATTAGCACTCACAGAGCTGATTGTGCTTCCTGTCACAACTCAGCTATTATCAAGTTCTGCTCTTCATATGTGGACCACAGTGAATTTGAATCGACTCCAGTAAAACAAAAAGAGAGAAGCTTTGGATTCCCATATGCAGCAAGATATGGTTTGACCTCTGTGGCCCATGGCTCCTGAGCCTTAATCATGAAAATCCCTTGTGAAGTCAATGTACAAGGCTATAGGCAGACTCACTAAGATTTTGCCTCTGCTATTATACCATTAGACAAATCAGTCTTTGACTGAAGTACAGGGTCTAATGTAGATCACCACCTGTATTATTTCGTGTATGATTACAGTCTGGAAAAAAAATACAGCTCCCTGTAAGTAAACCCCAGCTTGGTCAGAGCTTTTAAATCACCTTTTTTACACTTATTGATTCTACTTATTTCTCCAAATAAAACAAGTTTTTAGAAGTAAAAGCCACATTATCATAACATAAATTAGAATACTTAACATTTCAAACAGAGAAACATGCAAATAAACATCATGATAGGTATCTACAGCATTAAACTATTACATCCAAATTTAGGCTTCTAAATAAAATTGCTTGACTATTCACAGGCAGTGCCCAACTGTAAGCTCTGACTTCAGCAGAGAATTATGAATACAGAGTCCACAGCCATGCATAATTAGGAAACCCAATATCAGTTTAGGACCAAATTTTAATCCTAGGCATTTGAAAATTTTAGCCAATGTATGTGAATATACTAGCTGTATGTGTAAGATTTTGCTTCAATGCATCCAGATACAGATATTCAACAACTCTACAAAAATGTAAATTCAGTCAAGTTTCCCCAGTGGCTTACCATGTTTCTCTTGTTAATAGTGAACAGTTTCAAGAGTTACCCATATGTTTTTTGTCAGTCTCCAGCTTTCTAGGATTACCTGTGCACCGTGTCTTGAATGACACAAATCATAATCTCATAATTTTTACATTGTTGAGTCATTATGTATTGTGCCCATGTGAAAGAAGCACCTTAAAAACTGATATTTATGTATTAAATCAAAGCAGATCTAGCTTGTGCCTTTCTCCAGCTGCAGGGATCTGAAGGGTGATGGCAGTATTAGTACAGCTGTGTGTCAAAACAGCCAGGCTGCTGAGCAGAGAAAGTCACAATTGTACCTCCTAGACACAGCTACTGCCTGGTCACTCTGCTTGCCTCTGAGAATATCAGGTCTGAAATCATGCAGAATGGACTTTCCATGCCTGTTCCCTTAGGAACTGCTGGCTCTTAAATTTATGAATTCAGTAAAACCATAAAAGCAGCAGAGATAGTTTTGTGATGAGAATTATTCTTTTCCTGTTAATTCAGTTGACCTTTCCTTTACTTCCAAATGAAGAATATGTAGTCATAAATGTGATACTAGTATGAATTTCAGGTGTAAGCCCATTGCTCCATATTTAAAAGTCACAGAGGACCTCTCTCTTTTACCCATTATGGCTCTTAACTGAATATCTCCATTAGTTTCCAGAAGGACCTCAGTTCTCTGATGTACATTGATGGGGAATGTTCAGCATCAAAGAACAATGGCATTGTCCAGGGTATAAAAATGCTGTAAATATCACTATTGCAAACACAATATTTCTACAGAAGTATCTAAATTCATACAATGAGCTGTATGTGTGTCCCATTCTGTCAACATCTGTGGTAAGCTTGGGCCAAAATTTTCAGAAGTGACTAATGCTTATGAGTGGTTTTGTACCAACAGAGAGGTTCCTAAATTCTTTAAATCAATATTAGCTTGGTCACCTCAGATCTTCAGGATCCCAAAACTAATCCCTCGTTGCAGTTTTGAGAAATGTGGCACGGTTGCAAGTCATCTCTGGCTTTTTGAAACATGCACTCATGGCACCATAAGCAGCAGTGGTAAAATGTGGGGCATGTGGGATGTGGAGCTCACACAGAGGGTTTATCCTGGTCATCTGCACTGTCAGCTTTCTGTAAGAAGAGATCTAATTCAAACAGCAGCATCTCTACCCCACACTGACAGGATAAAATCTTTCTTAGGAGGAGAGGAGATTAGTTGATCTATACATAATAGCAATTATATCAAAATTTTCATATGTATTTTCAAACACCATCAAAACAATTTTTGAAACCTTTGGATTTGATGTAAGTCGTACAGACATTTGCTGAATCTTTAAATATCAAGATAGAATTTTTAAAATAACTCCCAAATTTTCTTAGGCTAGTCCAGCATTTTTGGCAATCAAATTCTGCTTTGTTTTGAAAATCTTTACACTCTATAGCATTAAAAATAATTGTTACCCTTCTAAATTGCAGTTGGGATCAAGGTTTTATTGTGCTAAGTGCTGAACATTCAGAAGAGACAGTCCTTGCTCCAAGGAGGCTGCTGGTTTAAGAGACAAAAAAACAGAATCCAGATGGGGAAATGTGATATAGCATACAAGCACAGTGGTTAAGGTGATGATAGCTTCACATCTTAGCCAAGAGCCTGCAAACTGCACAGAACTGGTTGATATCCACACCCATACAGTAACCCATTGATTCCAGTGGGGCTCTGACAGGCAGCCAGAGCTTCCTTGAAAGTGCTAATGCTGAAACAGAGGTGTATTAATTCCTTCTCTAGGGCTTTTTCCCCTTCTATTTTATTAATTCTATTTGGTTTAGTTTTTTTTTTTACTTTTTGCTTCTTTTGGTTTTACCCTTATGCACACTTTTAAATCAGTCTAAACTGTCTCTGTTTTCATATGTAATTAAAAGTGTCTAATGTAACATTTACTTTTTTAATTAAAAAAACAGAATCACTGTTTTTAATTTTAATTTTCAAACCTTTCTTTTATTTTTCAATTAATTACATCACAGCTAGTTATACCTTGTGCTGCCTTCTTCTACACTGTTTAATGCCATTCTCCTCAAATCTCAGAGATACTAAAAACTTCTAGTTCTTGTTCCCTTCCCCTTGTTAAATTCTCAGAGAATCAAATTACTTCTTCTACAGTCAGCACAATGTACTGATTATCATTACATTGTCTAATTTAATCTTTACTAACCCATTCGGCAATATGAATTCCAAAATAATGTACTATATGAAAAATAGTGTGAAAATAAACTATCTAGTAATGATTAGAGCTCCTGCTGATTGCCTGGTTTTATGGGAAATGATGGCAATCACATGTTCAAAGCATGCCAACTGAAGTGTGGCTACCATACTTAGCAGTTTTGTTTCTCATGTGACAGAAGTATGAAATACAGCACGGAGCTTTCTGTGCCTGAGCAGTCGTCTATGGTGCTTAATGAGAAAGCTGTGTCAGAACTCACAGCGAGGATGGATCTTTCATGTAGTGACAGGTAAGCAAAGAAACATCAGAGGACAAGCTTTTCTGGAGGAAAGAGCAAGCTGCTTGCTTCTATGAGGAAGTTTGTTATTGAACAAGGTTGAACTAAACTGACCCGGAATTGCTGCGTATCAGCCCCAGCTAGAAGGGTCAGACACCTTTTCATGGATGTATTAACACAATAAAAGTTGAAGAAATTAAATTACTCTGTGCTTAAGATGTGCACACATCTGTATCAGTTTCACCACAGATGCCTCAAAGAGAAAAGTTATTATTTTTCTGGGTGTTGGTGGCATTATCTCAGATCCTCTGTATAAATCTTGCTGCAACCCATCTTGCACCATTAATGGAGCTTTGCATGGTGCAAACTGGACAATGATTCATGGCAGATCCATGAATTTCCTTCAGAAGGAAAGAGCTCTCTGGAGGGTGGGATTTGGGGTTGCAGCCTTTCGCTCTTCTCTGGTTCTAAAATGGCAAATATGCAGTGTTCTGTGTATACGCCAACAAAGACTATGCAAGAGATGCACTTTGTTCTTGGGAAGTTCTTGTGTATTTCTTATTTCCACTAGAAGCTCAAAGCTGACTTTTTAGTTGCTATATCTCTGTCAGACAGGAGTCATAATTTTGGTGAGATCACAAGGTCAAACATTCCTTTTGTCAGTCAATGTCATTTTGTCAGCATAGCTTTCCTACTTGAGGAACCAGCAAAAGATGTGCTGACAAGATCCACTTTTGTCAATATACAAGGAGTCTGCTTGAGGAAGGTCTGCTAACAAAGCACTGTGCAGGTAGACAAATCCTTGACTTAACTCTCAAGAAACTTCTGTCTTTGCAAAGAGGAGTTTCTTCTGTTTGTAGATACTTCTGTTGCTCTTCAGGCATTGCTCTAGGTACAGCTTCTCTCCCAGAGATTAAAGGGAGTATGACTGAACTCTGCAGCTGGACTGATGACTAAAGATTTTGTGAGTGAATGTATTTCAACTCTTCTACTGCAGAGTCAGGACTCAAGAAGCAGAAAATCCTCTCATACATAGGTGATTGCAAGGCATTTCCATATTGATACTCAAGTACAATGTACCTGGGTTAGGTGTTGCCCCTGTACAATGCACAACTCTGCTAAGCCTCAGAAGCTGCCCTTTTTGTACAGAGAAAGTCCCACTGGAATTCTCCAGGAACAACTTTTCCAGCAATTGACCATGCAATGACCACAGCCCACAAACACCAAGAGAAAGAGAAATCTGTATTTATACAATCTGTTTTATAGCTACTACTAGGTAATTCGCCTGTTTGTGAAACAGCATAAATATCATGGTACAGGCAGTAAAATAAGAGGTAAGTGTTATATGATACATTTGAAATGCAGCATGTTGCAAGACTATTCAAACCTCCTACAGTTTGAATTTATCTTATTGGTATAGTTGCACATTCTTAACCACTGGCTTTACACCATACTTTAAAATAAATTTCATAACTTCCATATTAGAGTAGTAAATCTTGCTTTTGGGTTGAGAAGCACACAATATCTATCTAATCAACTCTAATTTACAACTTTCTGAGCCAATTCTCTTGTTGCTAGAATAATTATTGGTTCTGCACAAAGATCTTCAAGTCTAGACTAAGCTTTAGCCATGCAACTCTCATTAAAAGCAGCTGGGCCAGTAAGTGCTCATGTGACGAAAATTGAGGGACAGCAGTTTGCTAGCAGTGTGCCTCTCAGTCTGACTAATCAGTCTTATCTGGGACAGCACAATACAGGTAACCAGGGGGGTCACATTTTCATTAAGGTGTAAATCAGTCACCTTTTTGGAAAGTGACACCATCACGTTGGCACAGAATGCTGCAGCTTTAGATGCCTACAAGCAGCCATACTGTTCTGCACAGTGCACATGGAACTCCCTCTCCTCATAGATAACCCTGACCATCCCAAGGCTCCTCCTATACTCAGAGAATGAACTGGAAAAAGAAATATGACAATTGTTGTAAAATACTATTCAAGCCAAAATTCCCTGACACTTTCACAAAAAAATACATCTTTGCATAACTAAGTGAAGGTTTAGCCTGCAGTTGTATGAGTCCTTCAGTAAATAGTGCAACTGGCCAATTTTTAAAGGTATTTAGATTATTTGATTTAATAAGTGAGTTAGGAATCTAAGTATGCTTTAGAATCTTCCCTAAATTCTAGTATATCACTATGTGTGGGTTCATTCATTAATTTGAAATGTGCTCACAGCCTGCATTTCTACAGGGCAGGATTTGGGATTTACTGCAACAGGGATTACATGTTTGAATTTTCTGAAAATGGCATCCAGGCTTTCATGTCATAAATTTTGTTAAGATTATTGTACCTTCATATTTTCTCAAAGTAATATTCCTACCATTGGACAGTCATATAATTTCCTGTGTCCTCTATTGGCCCATTTTCCCAGGGTGTGCATTTATAACCCAAGGTTATAAACAATTAGTACAATCTAATTTTCAATACTAAGGAAAAGGATATGCTTGATTTGTCTCTAAAGTAGGTTACAACAAAATGAACATGTGAGCTTTGACTCAACAGAAGGTTGAGGTAACCTGTGATATTTTCCAAATGTCAAAAAAAAAAAATGTTGGCTAGTTCATGTTGTATAGTGTAGCTATTATTTTCAATGGGATTATGCCACAATAGAATCCTCTCAGTAATTTTGAATACATTTTCATAAAATTATCCCAGCAGCTAAAAGAATGACTCCTATTTTGTTACCACAAAACCCAGTCCAAAATTAATTTTTGTGCATAATCTATTGTACTTATGAAAATTCTGAATTTAATTTACCTATAAAAATTCAAACATATACTTCCATTTTTAATTTCTAGTGTATTATTGAAAAATCACATAAAGTCAAATATCCAGAAGTGTAACTGAGATAACTGTGGAAGTTCTGTCAAGATCAATAGTTATGCTGATTAACCCCAGCTTAGGATCTGGCCCAATAAATAGCTAACTACATAATGAGCAAAATAATTCATTCTGCTATTAATTAGAAAAAGAACTAACGAACAGTTAATCCAAATGTTGGGGTTTGCAGAGGGTGTTCCAAAGCACGTACGCAGTTGTGGGCAATTTGGGAGCGGATCAATGTGTCAAGTTGTGGAGTTCCCACATTTCTCTGTTCTCGGCTGTAAACCCTTTGCATATTTTGGGAGTAAAGGAGGAGTCTACATTTTTTGCAGATGCTGGAAACATGCCAGATCCTCCTATTACAAATATTTCTACATACTGCCAAATGCTCCCATTGGGAATACACTTTGTATCCCCATAACTACTGGTTTTGCTCAGTCCATTACTCAATAAAACTAGCCACTACTCCAGCTGGAATCGTCTGGTCTGAGAAAAAGGCCACCAGAAATTCAGACACATCTAGCTGGAGAAACTGGCCTGTTAATAGATCCAGCAAGCTGAGATTTATTACACAGGCTTTGCACTAAGAGGGAATATAAAGCACTGCCTCACAGGTGCAAATACATTTTACTAAGGATCATGTCATTACATAACTTGAAATTATAACAGTATTTAAAAGTATGATGTGAGAGAAATGGTCTAGAGACAATAGTCATAAATTTCTTTTAGATCCATATTTTCATCTATCATTGACTTTAGTGAGGTCAAGCATTCAGCTCTGATGTCCTAAGGATCTGGGGAAAATTGGAAGTGTGTCAGCTTTAAAAAATTTTATTTTCTACCTTTAAGCAGTACGTGAGATCAAGTATGTTTTCCCTGGTGAGTCTGAAAGAAAGGGAATTCATGTATATGCTACCTTCTACTTTCTACATGCAATTTTTCTATTTTCTTATCATTCTGTAACAATGAAAGATGCCACATTAGTGCATAGAGCCTTAATCTTAACCTGTCAGATGCATTCATTCCTTTCACTATAAAAATTGCATTTCACATTTCCTTTCCTTAGACCCCAAATTTGCAAATACTTAAGCATGTGCTTAATATTAAGTCTCATTTGGTATAGAGTGGGAAAGTAATGAACTGCACTTAAGAGATACCAGTGCTCTACAAAAATATTTTATAGTTGTTTTTTTGGACTATATTTAATTATTTTAATACCAAATCAAACTGTTTCATCTCATCTCCAATATACCAGAGAAATCTTGAAACTGCTCTTTAGGCTTCTTTTGATCTGATGAATATTTTCTGGTTTTGAGAATTTCTTCAAACAACCCAATGATTTAATGGCAGCTCTTTTTCCTTTAGCCTAGCAAATAATCCAGTGCCATCCCACATTAAAGGCAATGAAAATGGACTAGGCTGATTTACAATAAAAATATTTATATTTAATATTAGTGTTTCTGTAGTAGGTCACTAAAGGAATAATAAAAATGGTAGGCTGTTGTTACTACCTTAAAAAACGGGATTTTTATTTAAGCAAATCATGTCAGTGTCTGAAGCCTACTGGATTATCTTCTAACATATGGTAAGTATTGGTTATGTGGTGTGCTGGCTTGCATTTCATTGTTGGAAAAGCATAGAAAACTGATTTTAGTATGCCTTTGCTCTTAGCAGCAGGGTATAATCATTTTTAAAAGAAATTATGGAATCAAGCATTAGCATACTGTGTAAATTTAGGATTTATGGAAGGATGTCATATATCACACACATATATTGCTTTGGGATGCTTAGGAAATCTTCACTACCACATGTCACTGTTTTGTAGTTGTTTAAAATGGTAACTAAGCACATGCAAAAAGATAGCAATGCTAGGATAGTCTTCAAAAAAATTACATTGTTAAGTATTTAATAAACATACCGAAACATTAATATATTATCCATTTTACAACCACGGAACTTTAAAGAATTTCTTTCTGTGAATGCGTCAGTTATCATTATCCCTGAGGGTATTAGCTAAGCCCCACATATTCAGCCCCTTGCAACCAACCTTGCCATTCTTACAGGATTTGCCTCAGGTGCCTGGGGGTGGGATGTGTGTGGGTGGAAGCCAGGGTTTTTTGCCCCCACAGGAGAGAAAGCCAGCACTTCTCACCCCTTATGTCCCCTGTGTCCCTCCAGGACGGGTTGTCCCTCCAGCTTTCTCTGTGGAGGGGAATGGGAGCGGTTCCAGCAGGTGATGCCATTCCTTCACACCTCTGATGGTGCAGGATGGACACACGGGCAGAGCCCTGGGGGATGTGCCCTGCTCTGACACCAGCACTGCCTGCTGGATCTCCTGAGAGAACAGCCTGCACGTCACTCTAAACACGAGGCCCAGATTGTAATTGAAAGGTGAGAGAAAAGTACCCATTTCATACTTGCCAGCTCATGCTTACTGCTGAGGGTAGGCTTGATTTTACCCTTCACTTTAGATTTCAGCAGCTTAATTAATCTACTAACATCAAAAGGAAAATAATCTGTTACGAGCAGTCCTTCTAAAGACTTGGTGCTTTGAAACTTCATTTCAAAATCGATCTCGCCTCTATCAACATGACTGTAAAACTCAGAGACAAGAAAAACCCTTTCCTGGGACCCTCCACCACTGTCACTTTGGTTCCACCAGACCTCTGCAAGGTGCCTATTTGATCACCACTATTTAGTCTGTACTGCTGTCTAAATAAGGCTCTGTTACTCATCCTTACAGAGAGAGACAAGCCACAGAGCACCAAAATTTCGGGGGTTGAAGGGTATGGGCTGTCACAGGCCTGTTCTCTCAGATTATGGCTGTTCAGGGGTGGTCGTGAGGCCCCTGTGGTGGCAGGACCTGGCAGCAAACTTTGAAGAGAGGGCAGGAAGTCAGGGTAGCCCCTTTTTACATTTTTACATTTCCCTGTGGCCCATGCTGTGGGCAATGGGCAATGACACCAGGCTGCCTGTGGAAGACACTGGGCAGTGACTGGACAAAGTCCTCTGAGCTCACAGACCTCTTGGTGGCCAAGTGCCAGGCAGAAGAAGGCCCTGTGAGATAATGAACACTACGAGGGCCTGGAGACTCACCACAGGCACAGAGGAGATGGGAGGAGAGAGCAGAGGATTTGGACTGTCCAAGGCTTCCCCATGTAGAGACCAATGGAGCTGCTATTGGTGCAAATGAAGGTGAAGCCATTTAGGAGAGACCATGTGTTCATGTGAACAGTGTTCAAAGGTGATTGCCTAAGAATAAGACATCTTGACATTTCACTAGAGGCCATCCCTGGCCTCCTGCCCTCAGCTAGGTACTTGCTTGATGGGAGGCAGAAAAGTACAGCAAGAAACAAAATGCTGGTACACTGGAACTCTCAAAATTTAAACTGCTAACTGCTCATGAAAGAAAAAGGCAGAGCCAGAACCAGTATCAATTATTTTAAATTATAACATACAATGCCAGAGTCAGCAATCACATCAGCCACTCATACAAGCTGCTTGAAGCACAAGACTCCCATCCCACATGACTAGCTCAGTGCATTTACAAGGACTGTAATTCATATTTGCAAATATTCAGCAAACCTAACATAGCCATAAAACCTTGCTAAACTGTTCCTGCAAAAACCTTCTTAATCTGTAACAACCTAGAGAAATCCTGACTTCTGCATTGCTCCATGGCCCAAATTCTCCAAGGTCTACCATGCATAAGATGTTTTGTTTCTTCTTGCTCCCCTGATCTGGCCCCTGGTTCCCCACTGGCATTCTGCAAAGCCTGGGGACCTTGAAGGGGGAGCTGACTGCCTCTGCCCAGGTGTCCACTAGGGCAGTGCCAGGGAATGGCTCTCTGACCCACTAAATCATTTTAAAAATGCAGTTCTATCTAATTAGTGTTTAGAATTGGCTGTCTTCAGTGTTTGCATTGGTTTGTTTCCATGAAGTGAGATTTCTGGGTTATTTATTACTGCTAATATGTTCCACCACGCTTTGACAGTCACCTTATGTTCTTTCAGTTCGGGGGTTTTTTGTCAATTACCCTGATTTCATGTATGCCTCTGATGTTTAACTACAAATTCTTCTCACTACACCCTCTCAAGACAGGAACTTGTCCTCGTTTTCCAGATGAATTGTAAGGGCTGGACTGTAGAATAACTGCCTAAGAAATAAGGGATTTGTTTACAAACAGCTTGACGGGGTTAGTTTACCCAAACACACAAGCTATCCAAATTTCACGTAAAAAAGACCTCTTGTACTGAAGGAGAGTAAAGAAAAGCTGTGGCTCATGGTCAGGTTTATATTTGCATTCTCCACCAAGGGGTTATTTGATCCCCTCTGCAGGGAGCATTTACTTGAAAGATGGGTCTCAGCCACAAAGTGTAAATTCCATTTCACCCTCCCCAAAAGGCTGGTGTTATTCAGAACATCCAAGTTTTGGTCCTCTGTGCCAAACTTAGTGGAACAAGAGCTACCTTCCTTTACATTTCAGCTGGCTCTTTAACATACACTCTTCTCTTTCACTGCTAACCGTGTCTCAGCCTCTTGCTCACATGTGACAATGTCAGCTCAAGCATGTGCAATGAGCTCATAATTCAGAATTACTTGGCTCTGCAATACAAGATAATCTTAAGAGAACTGCAAATAAGTATTGTAATACAATATTCACATATATGTTATCTGATAATAGACACTGTGATTTAAATTCTACTACTGTCAAATTCTTTGAGTCGTTAAACAAGCGATAGATACCCACTGGACATTTTATTCATTCTAGACATGTTTTGACACTTTGGATCAAAACATTTTTTAGGATGATTAGCTAACTTCCTTAGCAATTGTTTTCTTGTGTGTAGCATAAACTAAGAGCACTTTATCAGCTACAGCGAATTATCCTTTCTAACTCAGAATTACAGAAGTATATAAAATTTGCATATCCAACAATGGAAATTCTCAGAAATAACATTCATGGCTCATTAAGAGCTAAAGGGTGTTGTGTCTTGACATTTTGAAGGGCTGGGATATTATGAACACAGACTTACATAAGAAAAAAAAAACATTAAAATTAAGCTTTAAAAAGTTTTGATTTGACTGAAGCCACCAAGGTTGCTGGCAAGCCAGTACTATGAGTGAATTGTGCAGCTGGATTACATCAATTAGTCCCAAAACTGAACATTAATTAAGCTTTTACTAATATTAGTTCATTCAATTGCATTCTGTTACAAAAGCAATATTTTAAGGATGAACAGCAACACATTTTCAATTTCCTTGTAGACATTGAATACAGTCAGAACCCAGTGTGCAGCATATTTAGTAGTGTAATCAGTTTATTGTTCTTATTTTCCTGAAGCTCTAGTAACAGTTTATTTTTACTATTTTATTTCCTTATCTAATAATGTTTGTTCAACTGCTGTTATATCATCTACAGTGAACAGTTCAAAGAGATGAGGGGACAAGAAAAGGGGTGCTTAGAAAAAAGTAGTTATATCACAGTTATGTAGGTAACAACTGTTATCAAACACTTTATTTTATCCTTTTTTATTGGAGCTTGCAAATGCTTCAAACATGCACTCGACCATAAGTGAAGTGTTTATAACCTCCTCCCAACAAAGCTCATTTGTATGAACATAAATTTTTGGGGTCAGCTGTGACCTGAGTCCCAAACTCCATTCTTGCCCACCCTGAGACAGGGCCAAGCTCAGGGAGTTGTGCTTTGCTTTCTCTGGAGACAAATGAGGGTTACCACAGACAGGGGCAGGAGCAGGGCTGGCTTCTCTGGGAGCCCCCTGGAAGGACCTGGGGGTCCTGCATGGGAGGAGATGATGCAGGGACAGGGACATGGTGCTTCAGAAAGACAGACCCCAATTTCCACCTTATCCTCCCAAGCTCCAAAAAGTTTCCTGCCTCAGCCAATCTCCTTCTGTACAGGGACATATTTTTCTACATTACAGCACTGAAGGTTTTAATATTAAATATTCTTTTGCAGAAAAAAAAAGAAGTCATCACTGATGATGTTTTCCAGGATCTCATTTTCCCATATATATTAATATCATGCCTCACATTTCAGTGACTTTTATTCAAACTTACTACAGCTGAGTTGCAAAATGTTGTCTTTGTCCTTAAGACCATGACAGAGAACTTTATCTGCATTCAGATGCCTACTGGTTTGTGGTATTTCAATAATAAAACAGCAGGATTGAAGGCTCATGATGAGAAATCTGACTAATTACCTGTTAGATGATAGATGGTTGTAACTCGGCAGTGCCAGTCACTGAAAACAAAACACTTCTAGATATCAATCAGCTTCCTGACAAATTCAATTTCCATCACATTCAGTGGACAATAAATGTGAATTTTACCTCAACAGCTACATAGCTTTGACTTTTAACTTTCCAATATGCATAATGATGTTTTAATAAAGTAGAGATTTCTTTTAAGTAAATTAGTATTTAAATACCTGACATATTTGTATTTCAGGCTCAAAGCTGGTGGAAATAATTAATGTTGCAAATCTGTCTTGTGTTCTACTGCAGACAGCAAAGGTGTATTTAATAGCAGTATTTTTGTTTTCTCCATATATTCTTGTTTAAGATCAATTATTTGCAGTTCTTGCAATTGAGGTATTTACCCTCTTTTTCCAGCACCTAAACCATCTATGTATCAGTGAGTCAGGTGCAGATTATCGATATAACTCAAAATATCCAACTATTGCCATTACATACCAGCGTGTGGGCCAAGTTAAAATAAAGAGGGGCTGGAGCATGGAAATTGAGTTTGGGCTTGAAGAAACACCTCTCTTTCTTTCCACATAGGGACTAATTCCATTGTCAACATCTGGAAGTCGTGGATAAGCTTGTCCACTTCAGAAAGAATCTGAGTCTCCTTACTCTGTTATAAATCAGAAGAGGTCAATTACAGGGTATTTAATACCCATGCCAAAAGTATGATATGAAAATTAGGCTCTAAAGGTCATCAATCCCTTGGTGACAATAAACTGGAAGCAAAGAAGAAACATTAATATTGGCCCAAAGTTATGTGCATCCTGGTATCACTGCAGCTAATCACCCTGCCCCATGCACACAGCAGACAAGAGCAGGCTCCATCTCAAACTTCTGAAATCTTCCTGTCTCATGGGATACAAATTCCCACCTAATGATTTATCCCTGCTTTTGACAAGTGGCATCCACACAACAAAAAGAAAGGCAGCAAAATTACATTTATACTTGGTTTAGAGCACTGTGCTTCTCCTATTTCACCTAATAATAAATTGAAAAAAGAAAAAAGATCAAGCCCTAATGCAATTGTCCTTCTTGGAGGAGCCATTTCGACGTGCTCCGTCAGCTGTCGGGGCAGAGCGGAGCTCCGAGCACCCACCACAGGTGTCCTCCCGGCCCTCGGTGCAGGAGCTGCGGGGAGCTTTGTCCTTGGGAAATGGGAAAATTATTAAGCAGGTAACATCTGGGACCTGCTTCTCTGAGCCAACATCAGGGAGAGATAACTCTGTTAGTGTAAGAGACGGTCCAGGGTTTCCAGGGCTGGCCACTGGTCTGTGCTCTATTTGATTGATTGGCAGGTGCTGGGACAAGCTTTGTCTGCTCGTTTCTCCCAACCAGAAGCTCCTCTGCCTTTATCCCGAGCTCCCCATAGCAGCTCCCTCCCAGCAGGGTCTCGGCTGGGCAGGAGACACCCGGGTGACCCTGGGGACCCGCCTGTCCCCGGGCCGAGCAGGGACGCGGGGAAGGGAGCGCTGTGAGCCAGCTGCTGCCTGTGGGGAGCTCTGTGCCAGAGCTCTGTGCCAGAGATGAGAGCTATGAAAAAAACTCAAGAGTGGAAAGGCTGAGAATTTTTCGCTGGAGTCAGTTTACTCAGGAAACACCCTAAAGCAGCCTTTTATTGGGAATTTGAGTTTCTTTCCCAGGTCCTGCCTCAGCACCTCAGCACAGGCTCCCCAGAAGAGCGGCCTGAGCTCTGGCCGTGGTGTGCAGGTTCCCCAGGGCAGAGCAGGGCACACACATGTGGCTCAGGTCTGGCTTTCAATGAATTTACGTTGGGTTTAGATGGTTTTATATTGGAAGCTGCAGCAAATTTGCCTTCCAAACCACATCCCCCTCTACAGCCTGGCATTTTGCAAGTAACTGTTATTTTCCAATTTGCAGAAATGCATGTTGTTTTTTCTGAATTTGCAGGACCTGTTTCTACTTTGTTTTAAGAAAGATCCTAAATAGTACTGCCAGAGTTTGTCTCTGATTTTGTACAGGCAGGCTATCACTGTAAAAGGTGCCAATAAATCTATGAATAAGAGGTTTAGTGCATCAGTGAAAAATTACGTTATTAAGCACAGGTTATTAAAGATTATGTCACCAATCTGCATGCAGGCACATACATATACATATATTTAAAAAATATGCCAGTAATCAATTTAGAATAGCTTATTTTATTATTTCTTGTGGAAACAACAATGGTTGTATCAACAAATTCCCCTGCTTCTGATTCCAATAATGAATTACCAGGTTTGCATTTATATACTATTTTTCTTTAGAGATGTACTGAAGACTCTGTAGTGATTTTTTTCTTAATCAAACCACTGTACAGAAGAGATCTACTTAGGCTTTTCCTAAAGCAGCCTGACATCAAAAGATTTCAAAAGGACAAAGGCTGCTTTTAAAAGCTAACATACTATTTATGATTTCAAATGGCAGAGGTATGATTTAGCCTGCTTTATTACAGATGTTATAAATGATGTTTCACATAAGAATATTATTCTCTTATTGGTTTCCAGGTAGAGTTTCCACTGGCTTCATTAAAGGCCTGAATGTAAAACAGCTGCAGAACCATGAATTGGGTCCTGGCAAGTGAAATCGTCCCTTTTATTTTTTTTTTAAATTATTTGACGTGGCAACATGGCAGCTATTTAATTACACTCATGCAAGAACAATAAATAAAAGTCCTATGACCTTTTGTTTCAATAAAATAAAATCTACTTATTCTTTTTAACTAAAATGTCATTTCCCATTTATTTTCCCCCAATGTGGTTGCCAGTGTCCAATTTTTAGGCTCAGTGCACAACAGTGATAAGGTCAAAACCTGAGACAGGGTGATGTGATTAGCCCTGTCCTAGGCTACCTCATAAAAATGTCTGCCACACAACACATGCTCTGTCATGCAAGAAAAATTGTTTACTAAAGGGTTCAGCCAAACAGAGTTGTATGAACATGCAAAGGACTTTTTACAGTCTCCTCTCAAATGATTTTTACAAGTGAAATTGGGGGAGGTGGGAGGGGGATTTTAAAATGGGTAAATAGAAGATAGAACTGGACACTGTGGAAAATCAAAAATTGAGGTGGGTGGTCTGGCAGCTCGAATAACTGTTGCAGATGACCTTACAAAGCCAAGGTGTGATTCATCAATCCCAGAAGATTGCAATAGGCGATATTTTCCCTGCTTCAGAATAGGCAGTAACCCAAACAAAACCTGACCTGATGAGGTTCGGTTCACAGAGGTCTCATCTCTCCATGAGAATAGGAGGAATTGCAAGCATAAGTACCAAACACTAATATGGCACCATAGACAGGGACTTTATTTATCATGCAGAGAGTGAAAACAAAGCTTTCTACTAGATTTATTGGTAAAAGGGAACAGAAGAATCTGGTATGGACAAACTGCATGTTCCCCACATCTCAACTGCCAGGACTTCCTGCCCTCAGGCTTGGATATATTTATCTGGTTATAATTCAGTAAAGTTGTGTGATTTCAAGCCATTCCAAACAAACAAAATATCTAGGATATCATTCAAGGATGTCCTGACAATGCAATATTTCCCCTTTCAGATTAAAATAAAAAAAATAAAGATGTTAATTAAATGCTCTCACAAAGAGTTTTTCTCCTCAGAAATTCTTTTAATTAATTTTATTTTTTAAACAGCTTAAGGACTGTAAGAATTAAAATTATTGCAGTTTTATCTGGATGAAATTATTATAGCATGTACATCACTGGGAGAGAGAGAAAAGCATATGGAATATATATATATATATATTCAGAGCTTGATTGTGCTGTTTCTTTGTATTCAAAGGCCTCTTTGACTTCACTGGAAATTTTACATATGTGACAGTTGCAGAAATGAGTCCTCAAATTGTACAGAAATCAAATTTCCATGTTAAAGAGACCCTGTTTCTAATTTCACTTGGAAAAATCACTGTTTTTCATATGAACCCCATCTTGTTATTTTTCCAGCCTTTCTAAACATTGGTGCTTTTTATAAGTGAGGGGCATTGGGGAGAAAAAAAAGAGATAGAAAGAAAAAGAAGACTTTGTGTGTACCAGGGGATAAATATGTTACTGGAACAAGTTTTTGGTGTTGAGTGTACTGTCAGGAGTAAAGAGAAACATGGATAATACCATTAGCGCCCCAGTGCTCAAAATAAAATATTAATGGCAGCATTTCCTGAGAAATTAAATTACTAGAGAAAAAAAGTCTTAAAAATATGCATTCCACTGCCTTGTTGAAAGCCCTCACACAAATTATGGTCAAATTAATATCCTTTTGTCTTTAGCACACATACTTTTTGACCTTGAGAGATGTTCTCATGAAAATGTCTGAGGTTTTCTTATTCAGAGATGGTCATATTTTGCACACACTCCCTGGCCAAGGGAAAGAGCATAACCATGAGCTAGGTTTGAATGGATGAAATTCAGGTGGGGTTTTTTGCAGAAGTCATAAGATCATCTAGGGTCTGTTTAGCCTCTACTCAAACCTCAAAAATTGCTCAGCTTTAGTCATTCTTGACTTAAGTCATGCTGACCAGTCCAGTCTGTCCCAGCTACACTGATGGACAGTCAGACTCAGCACATGAAAAGAGTGCTCTTCTTGTTGCTATGCTTTACAATTTCTGTAAGGTTCTTATTCAGCCATTAACAGTGGCTCACTGGCTGTCAGATAACTGCAGTTCTCGCTAAACTGAAAAAAAATATCGAGATCCATTCTCACAGAGGTCCTCCATATGTGATAAATACTGGCTGCTATGCTTCTAAGAAGACTATAATTATCTAAAATATAATTCATTATGTCAAGTCTCCAATGCACACTATATTATCAACAGGAATAAAAAAAAAAATTCCTTCTAGATCATGACTATTTCAAAAAGATTATTCCTTGAAGTAAAGAAGGGAAACATTATGACTCATGCCTATCAATTTTCTATTGCCTATATTCATTTTTATCTGAAAAAAAAAAAAAAAGAAAAAGAAAAAATTCAATGTCCTGCCAATAATTTGAAATTGCTAGCATGTTTTATACACAGTAAAATCATGTTTCAAGTAGGTTAATAATACCCCACCAGCCTCAGAAGCAGTGGAGAACACAGCCTTCCTTTGCCCTGACTGTGATACAGGAAAAGGCTTGCTCCTGCTGAGACTATGAGGGGGCTGAAACTTTCCTTTCTCTAATAAGGTCACCAAGAAATACAGATATTTGGGGCATAAACCTGCATTCAGTTGAATACTGTCAAATGACAAAAATCTGTGTGCCTCACACCGTGCTCAGCATCTTGTGCAACACTGGTGTATTGACTTCAGGTCAGGCCAAGTGTGTATCTCCCACCCAGTCTTTGCAAGAAGACTATCCCTAACACTGTTCTTATTAAAATTATATAATTAAGTCTTTTCCACAGTCATAAATAATTTTTGCAGTAAGGTTTTTCACACTTCTCCCCCATTTTCTGATATAATCCACTCTGCTAAGTTTTTGAAGAATTGAGGCAAACATGGTTAAACCTAAGATCCCACAGCAGTATAATAAATATTCATCAGTACTACATTTGCCTTTATGTACTTCCCAAGCTTCAAAATAGCTAAATGACACAAATTTGTTACAGTGGTAACAGCAACACAATTATGGTTAGTGGCCTGTCGCTGCTACCATCCAAACTTCAGCTTACAATAATACAAAACTCTTGACAGGCCATTCATGGATCCAACTTAAAATATAAGGAAAAAAGAGAAATTGTTTTAACAACTGAGAGTTTATGGAACTGCCAGATGACAAGCTAGTATATGGATGAGAAAATTAAATGTACAGAGGGAAAAAACCAAACAGACCATGCGCGTTGCAGAGAGGTTTTATACATGCACAAAATATTTTTAAAAATCAGTAGTTTTTGTAAAGGAATGGCAAGAAATTAAGACCCTGAGGGGATTTTCTTCTCCATGCCAGGGGCCCAGACTAGCTCAGGAGAAACAGAAGTTCATCCTGCAGATGTGAAAGGAATGATTTCTGCCCAGGTGGGCAGCAGGCATCTACTGGTGCTGGAGGTGAACATCTCGGGGGGAGCCCAGGAATAAATCCTCCTTGAAGGCTACAGGTACCTAATAGAGAAGCTTCCACTCCCTGACCCATCACTAGATATTACACCAGAAACAAGGGGTAAAACATACAGTTTGGTGTTCTTCATGGTCTGGGCTTGATGTATGGAGCAGGAAAGGAAGGAGTGGAATAAAGGAGCAGAAGAGAGATGTCTTCCAGTGAGTGGCTAAGGACACTCAAGTCAGGTTTCTGCTCTACCCTGCCCAACTTAAGTTTCTCTCTCTTCCTCAGTTCTTTGAAAGCCAAAAGAGGAGAGCAACAAGCCCAGCTGCAGTGACCTTCCCAAGGTGACAGCCTTGGGACTCCCCAGCATCTTCACCAGGATGGACGAGGCTGGCCCTGAGAAGGAGGGCTTTCCTAGGGAAACAAGGCTCCTCACCAAGGGAGAGCTGCTCACCCATCTTCTCACAAAAGATTGTATATCAGTCTGCTGCAACAGGGACTTTGGATACTCAAATAAAATTTCTAGAAGAAACACGTTCTATGGCTCCATGTTCCAGCACCCAGTGAATTGCTAAGGCAAATAATTAAAACTAATATATGGTTGTAAAAATAAATGAATAAAGTATATTTCATTATGCAGTATCCTTGATTTTTATGGTGTTTGATTACTCACTAATTTGCAAAATGTGGTAATCTGCAGTATGCATCCAAGTCATTAGTGAAATCATACTGTACTTTAGTCAACAGGCTGATGATCTGACATGTCCCAACAGCAACCCTGTACAGAAGGGTAAAATGAATTAAAGGCCCTGATTCTTGTTTTTATAAAAGCCAGTTTGCAACACTCAGGCAATGAAAAGCAACCATCTAGTTTCAACAGAGAGGCTTACAGTGATATAAATGAACATTAAAATAAGCAATAATGTGGCCAAAGGCACTTATGCCTTTTGGGGTTTCTTTTCACATATTTTTATCTTTTAGTATCTCTGATTAAATTTGGTGAGAATACATAGGTGACACCTAGAAGACAAATACATCTTGGTATGGATCAACAGCGTTAATTCCAACACCCAATTTTGAGAAACATATGTTCTCTTGAACAGATATATGGGTGTTATCATTGGCAAGGCTATAAATAAATATTAAATCCTCATCAATCAAAATAAGGAGTACTCTGAGGTTTCACTTTCATCCCATAACAATAACACCTCTGTAAAAACATTAAGTCTAAATGATAGCATATTTATTATTTGACAAAAACTATCTCACAAAATATTTTGGTTTAATTCCCAGATGATTTACATAATAGATTATAGCAGCTGCTATAACAATTCCAAAGTTGTTGTTTTTTTTCTGAGTAGTCTTTGAATCCTCTAACACTACAAGTGTTTTTCCAGATCTTATTTTTTAAATTAGCATGCCTTGAGAAAACACCTACGTGTATTTTCCTAGAACGACGCTAGCTATTGATCTCAGCTTGACAAAAGTGGAAGAATTCATAGGTCATTTCAAAGTCACCTGTTGAACCAACAGAGAAGAAATATTTCTCCTTCACCAGCCTAGGATCTTTAGAGAGCAGTGGACAGTGCAAGGGCTTCACAGAGGCACAGAGGGTTGTGGTGCACAGCCGGAGCAGAGGGTCCTGGCAGATCATCCCAGCATTTCAGCTTTTCAGTTTGAGCCCTGAAACAACTGGTTCTGTCCCGAGTTCCTTCTCAGGAAAAACTCCTGAAGCAGTGGCGGGCCTTTTGTTTAATTGTAGCCACGTGCAAATTTATTTTGGGATGAGCAAATAATTAATCTATTAAAAGGTTCCATGGGACATTCCAAAAGTCGCCGTGAAAAATTATTGTCAGGGCACAGCTGAGATGCTGCTTTATAGAATTAGCTCATAAAGTAGTATCGTGTGTAATTGCATTCGTGTTGTCACTGTCTCTTTGTAAATCTCCAGAGATTTACAGCACCACACACTGGAGCAAGGCCATCTAATATTTATAATGTTTCATTATTTTCATCTTCTTGGAACAAAACTTGTGCACTTATAGAAAATCTGACAAGATGTGTCAGAAATAGCAGTGTCCACTTGCAGTATCTATAGCAGTACACAGAACTCAGGCAGACACGATACCACAGGAATTGCAAGTGACCAAACAGCTGCATGACATTTACTCAAAATACTTTCTGCATTTAACACACTTATTGAGCAGAACTTGAAAATAGGGTCATTGTTTATTTGGACATGGCAGAGGGGAAACTTTGGTTCTTTACTAGACCTAGAGGGTATAAACAGATCTGCATTGTAAAGCCCTTTCATTGTACTTTTACAGGTAAAAATAATATTTTAACTAATGGCAGCTTTGGCTAGGGAAAAGTTAAAAGGCTGCAGAACTTATTCTATAGTTTAACTCAAAGTCCTTCTTGGAAGAGGATGAACAGATTGTTCCTGCACAGATTCATATCAGAAGTCAGTTGTTTACAGCTTTTTGAAACATATAGGATTTCATATTAACACTTCCTAGTTTATGACAAGAAAAATTAGGAGCAAGCAGTTTTCTGATTGCTGCCATTAGCCAGCAGGAAAATGCTTAAGTAAGAGTAAAACAATTTTCTTTATTACTGGTGGGATCTTAAAGTATATGTCCAAGCTTCATAAAGAACATAGCACCAATCAGAAATTTTGCCAGAATAAGAAAACAAGAATTTGGCCCTTTCTCTGCAACTACTGACAACACTCCACAGTTTCATGCTGTTAGGATTTTTTAATTAAATGAGCTATTCTTCAGTACACAATAGAACTAAAAAGGAGAGAGTATCGAAGTATGAGGCTAAGTTTGTAAAGGAGCCCCTAAGTCCTTTGCAAATGTGTGCAGAAAATTAAAAATTCCATTGATACTGAGATTTTCTAGATAAGCAAGCCCATATATTTTTTAAGGGGCAGGGTTTTTTAAATATCTGTGCTTTTTGCTGCAGTCAATAAGTATCACGAGAAGGAGAAATATGATATTAAGCAGGATCTGATCCTAAACTTATGGCTCCAGTGGGAACCGACTAAACACCATTTATAGCATATCCCAACAGAAACACTCCATTTGCTGTAGCAGTGTTTACTGCATCTGAATTTTCCTAGCAGAAAACAGCTTTTTCACAGTCAAGTTCCAATATTAGCAGTGAATTAATAATTATGTTATATTTGTAGGACCACGCTAAGGCTGATAGAGCAGCAGGGTTGGGGGGGGGTCCTCACTGCTGTTACTCCTTGGCAAAGAAGAATATAGATATGGTAATCTGGGAAGTTCTCAACTTTTAGTCATGTGGCTGAAAAAAAAATATTTACTGGAAAGGACCTGACTGAACCTTTTCTCTAGTTGCTGCATTCCTACAAAAACACACGTTTGTCTAAAAGAACAGTATTTTAAGAAATATCCTGAAAGCAACCACTGCTTGGATAAGGTGATTCACATGTCATTTCCATCATCTCTGCAATACCAGTCCAGGTTTCTTATCTGCACTTGCATCCAAACACAGATGTTTTTATGCCAGACATGAATCACTAATTTTTAATGCAGAATGTTACCTGTGAACAGCACACTATAAACCAAACCAAAACTGGAAAGAGACGAAACGTGCTGTACCTGTACAGTGATTTACACTGTGCCTGAAGCCTGCTCTAACTCAATAGCAGTCTCCCATTGATTTCAGTGTGGTTTGCTTCAGTCCCTTATTTCAGCACTCATGTGTTTGCCAGTTTAATGTAGTCTCCCTTCATGGTAGCCTTTGTCCACTGCTCCTTATAGGAACATTCAACAATTTGCTGTATGATTAAAAATGTCTGTGGAAGTATGAACCACATTGTATTGACCAAATATACATAGAGGCTAGGCAACTCCTACAAATATCACAACAGAAAACTAATAGAAGATTAAAAGTATATTTTCATTTTAGTTTTTAAAAAATATCCTGAGTATTTCAAACAAACTAACAAAACAATTATCAATGCTCATATTAGAGATATCCATCTCAGTGAAAGTCCTGCAGCAAGCAGAAATGGTAAATAAAAATAAATAACAAAATCTAAATGATAAAAAAATATGACCGATACAAAAATTGCTGTAAGTATAAATAACCTGCTTCACTCACCTATGTAAAAAATAATGATTTTGATTCAAACATAGATACTCACATGTAATTGCCTGTATTATAACCCTACTTCCTAAACCTAATATGCCAATAAAACATAAAGACACAACAAGGAAAATCCAAACCTGAATAATTAAACATTTAATTTTTATAAATGGGAAAAAATACCTTGAGTTCTGTATGCTGACACTGTATTTACAAATTCTTGATTTTTCAATCATACATATTAACAGTGTTTCTTGATTTGAATCACGAAGCCAGTGGAAATATGTTTCTATTCAGCACTGGTGTTATCTAGCAGATGAGCATTTTCAGGGTGTTTTCTAGATGACAGTTCTTTTAGATATCAAGCAAAAACTACACTTGCTCTGTTGGGATTTTTTTTTTATGTGTAATACCCTGAAACTTAAAATTCCACTGCAAACCACTGTCTGTTACAGTGCTTCATGCTGACCTGGGTGTAAACTTTAACCATTCAAGAAAGTCAAAGGAGGGAGAAATTTTAAGTGCAAAAATATATTTGCATGGTAGGGGGAAGAAAGGAGGGGAAGAAAGGAGGGGAAGAAAGGGGAAGTAGGATGTTTTTTTCAGAAATATTACACCTAGTCCAGCTTTATGTCTAATGTGAGCTGTTTGAGCTCGCTTGGCCTGCAGCCTGCAGAGGTATCCTGTCAGGTTGGCTGTCCATTTTCGTTTTGTGTGAATTGTTAGTAAAATCTACTTGACGTAAAACGGAGCACAAGATATACCATAACATCTACATGAGTTTTTTATCAGCTTCTGAGGGGACCATTTTACATTCAGACTGTAAAATGCATGCAGAAAATAGGCCCGAGAAAGAATTCTGAACCTCACAGCATTTGGTTTATATTTTTTTGACTAGAAGTGAAGTGTCTGGCACATCATTCATTTCTTCCTGGAAGGTGCAGATTTGAGGACATGTTCAACCCTGCTCCAAGTTTAGACAGTTTCAGAATAAAAGGGAACTATTCCCAAAGTCCCTGCCCTCTAGGTCTGCCTTTTAGATAATGAAGTTTCTGAGGCGTTGCTCAACACAAACCGACTAAAGAGGAAAGGAGAAAAAAAAAAGGGGGGGGGGGGCGGGGGGAGTAATATGACAGAAAAGTACATGTTTTTGCATTTCTTCTGAGTTTATTCAGAATTATCTCCATCTGGGTGAAACAGTTAGCTGCCTAGCAAATTAATGGTCTGATGATTCAGGGAAATGTAGGGCTAGGTTCTTAGTAGTAAAATGCATGTAGATGAAGAAAGGGGTGCACCGAGGTGAATCCAGTTGGGTAGGATAGACGTTTTCGTAGATTAAGGATTAATTTGGAAACAATAGGCTCCTAATAAAATGCCAACGTTATAGCAGTTTTATTAAAACACGTCTTGGAATAAAGGATCAAATTCTCTCGGACTCAGCTGCAGCCCGCTGAGGAACCTGAGTAGAGGCACCATTTATTAGCAGAGGCGACTCATTAGAGAGAGGGAAATTGCTGTCGGCTGGGAGCTCGGTCCCGCCTGAGCTGGAAGTTTTGCCTGGGGAGCTCAGGATCGGCCCCTTGCCGTGCCCCTGCCCCTGCCGCCCGCTGCAGCGCGGCAGCGGCGCTCGCCTCTTCCCGCGGGGAGAGGACATCAGGCTGCGCCACGAGATCGCTCCGCTCTCTCTAAACCAGTGATCCCCTGGCCAGCCAGCCTGAGCAGAGCACCAGTACCCGCAGATGCTCAACAAACGATCGCCAGAAATACGAAACCCCGATTCCATCTTTTTTCAGTCTTTTTTTTTTCTTCTTTTTTTTTTTTTTTTTCTTTGTGACAGCAACTTCTGGAGATTGATCCTTCTCCAGAGTTTGCCCGTGCCTTCTCACGTCAGTAAGGTCCTGCACAACTTAACGAGATAAACCCTGACAAGCTAATCGGGCCGGGCGGAGGCTGGCACCGCGTCCCAGGGCCGCCGCCCGGAGCCCGGCCCGCCGCGGATCGCTGCCCGC
>NC_031778.1:12097441-12100585 GCF_001522545.3 Parus major | reverse complement strand
AGCCATTAGCAGGCGCTTCCCGGGCTCGCTCCTCAGCGGCGCGCAGGGGACGAGCCCTGAACTTGGCGGTGCCCTCGGCTCCCCGAGCCTCTCCGCCGGGACCGGGCTCCTGCCGCCGCCCTGGGGCTCCCGAGCCGAGGGGCAGCCCCTGGCCCGGCTCCTTGCGCTGGGAGCCGGGCGCTGAGTATCGTTTTACCCGGAGAATTAGAGCGTCTAATTTATCCAGCCCTCATTTGCGACCGGTCTTCTGCTAAATTATGTCAGCCAAAGGTCAGCCGGACTCAGCGGTTCTCTTCATTTTCTTAATTTTTAAAACAAACAAAAAGAAGGGGGGAAAAAAAAAGAGGAGGGGGAGTGTGATGGGGGAGGGAGGGGGAGAGAAACCAGCAAGTTATTCAAATTCAACCTCATCTGAATAATCGTGAATTTGATCCAGTCAGAGCTGCAGACTGTACATTAAAAATAAACGTCCAGGAGGCATTTACTGAAGTTGATTTATTAAATAAATAAATAAATAAATGTTTTAAAAATGCAACGTCTGTCTAGCCCTTCTCCCAAAGATGGAGTGAGTTTTCAGGTACTGCACGAACCTTGCAGAGTGGTATCAGTGTGTCTGCAACACTGAAGTTGGACGCTTGAACCCCCCCAATCATAATTGTATGTTCACAAAGCACATATGGCAGCTGCATTCTTTGTATAGTTTGTTATGATCTGGTGTGAAATGTAAATATATAAGTTCCGACCAAAAACACGGGCTTGCTTTCCCCATAACAACCAAAAAAAAAAAAAAAAATTAAAAGTTGCTTTGCAAACTTAAAAAGATTGACATTAGTGCCGTGCTACTGTCGGAGCCAGAAGTGATTATTTGGTCTGTTTGCTCCCATTCAGAGTTAATACACGACAATAGTTTTACTCTGTGCTGCTTGACGTGAAACCACTGGGGTTGGGCAATTCTGTTCCAAACAAATACAACTTCTACACCCATCCCTGGGACAGCTAGCCGAGAGCTGAGCGAGTTTTGCAATGGAGAAAAGCATCACTTACCACGACGGGGATCTAGATCTCGGCAAATGCTGCCAGTAGGTCTGAGAAGTGAAAAAACTGGAAGGGAAGCGCAAAAAGAGAAAGTTGGAAAGGGGGATTTGTGTGTGTGTGTGTATGTGTGTGTGTGTGTGTGTGTGTGTAAAAGCCAGAGGGAAATGCGAGCACAGCGCTCCCTGCTCTCCCTGGTCGCCACCAAAACAAAGATCCAGGAGTTAAGGGAGCAAAGCTGTGCCAGATCTACACACACGGCTCCTCAGGGCCAAACCTCAGCTTCTCACTCCCTCCAGCTAGCGACAAGGGTTAATGCTCCAGAGGGACAGGCTACCCGGCCCCTGACACCATTGGCTAGGAAAAAAAAAGCAGGTTTAAGGTAAATTTACAGACGCTTTGCAAGTCGCAAAGGGATAATTTTTAAATTAATATAATAGTAACAACAACAATAACAATAACAATAATATTACTAACAGCAACAGCAACAACAGCAATAATAATAGAGCCCATTCTTGTCCAGTTGGCTGAGAAGCGAGGGCACGTCCCCCTCCTCTGCCCCCGCAGCGAGCGCTGCGCGGTCCCGTCCTGGCGCAGACGCCCGCGCCTGCCCCAGCCCACCGGGGGGACCTGGTTATCTCTGGAAGCACAACAGAGGGACCCGGAGGGGAAAGGGCTGGGGGGGGAGGGAGGAAACGAAGCAGCCATGAGCACTAAATGCAAAGGTTCAGGCTCGTACTTAGAGATCAACAGTTTTCTTGAGAGCTAAATGATGGGAGCGGATTCCCAGGCGGAGGTGTGGGCATGTGCCTCAGCCGTGTGCCCGGGTGCCACTGTCCCCATGAACGCCGTTCTCGCGCCCCTGCAATTACCGGGGAGCTTCCCCTTCGGCTAAGGGGGAAAATGGAAGAAAGAAAAAAGCCTGGATGGAAAGAAGCGGGGAAATATGTATGAATACACGTCTGTTTAAATGTTGGAGCAAATGGTGACAACAGTGTGTGCCCAAGACAAGCTTTCACTTGGGGAACCGAGATCAGGATCTGCCCTTTCTGAAATGAAAAGGCGACTTGATGGACATCGGATTTATTGTCGCCCCTTGTAGTCGGCTGGGGCGTGCAGGGAGCCTCAGCTCCTCAGCGGGGAGGGGGACATGAGCACTCCAGGTGTTGGCCGGAGAGGCTTCCACAACCCAGCCTAGGCGCACACACCTATGGGCGCGCCTTCGTCTGCAGCGCCGGGCAAGGAGGGAAGAGGGGGCGATGGAGAGAGATGGGTTATGGCGGAGGGGGAAGAGGCAGAGAGAGGCTACGGAAAGGGAATTTTCGCTGGGCGATTTCCTATCAGCCTGGCACCACCCGGAAGGGCCTTTCTGGGAACTTTGGGGGTGATGGGCCGGGCCCTGTGGATGCGGCTGTGAAAGGGCCGGGGCAAGTGCCCAGGTGTGCCCGGGAGCCCGCGCGGGTTCCGAGGGCTCCTGCCTCCATCCTGCCCGCTCCCCACCGGGCTCAGGGGGAAGAAAAATCCACGTCATTACCAAGATGCGGAAGCACATTTCTGATACCATGGGATGGGATTTTGCCACCGTACAAAAGGCTTTAAAATCACTTTGTGCCTCTGAACAATGAGTACTGGGAATTACTACTATTTGTTAAAAAAAAACAAGAAACACAAAAAAAAAAAAAACACCAAAAAAACTACAGCCTACAAAGAAATAAATGCCAAAAGCCTGTGTTTCTTTCTCGGATCTATCATGCGATGTCAATATATCAGCAATAAAATATGATGGACTATACGATATCATGAGGATTAAGGGGAGCGAGACAGAAAGGAATCCATTACGAGAACCTTTCTCCCTTCCCCAGAGACGGTTCTCTACTGGTGACTGTACCCGTCGCGTTTTGACACATAAACCCACGAAAAGCCACTCGGCCGGCGACCCCCGGCGCTGAGAACGTCTGTGAGGAGGGGGCCGGGGCTTTGCTAAGAGCCCGTTAAAAGAGGGAGGTGGCGTTTGCCCAACGTGCAGGGGGTGGCTGAAAGCGCCTGCCCGGGCGCACCGCTGCAGGGGCACGGCGCGGCGGGGGCAGCTCGGGCCGGGCCGGGCCGGGCCGG
>NC_031778.1:12096320-12097281 GCF_001522545.3 Parus major | reverse complement strand
GGGCGGCGGGGCCGCGCCATAAATATTCAACAGCACGTGCAGCAGAGCCGGCAGCGCGCATGCGCCGCCAGGGAGCGCGGCGGGCGCTCTCTCACCCGCACAGACAGCCAGACGCACAGACAGACACACAGACACAGACAGACGCACGCATCACACACGCAGACCTCGCACAGAGCACTCGCACGCTCCCACAGCGCTCGCACACACACCACACGCGCATCCGCGTCACTCACACACACACAGAGTACTCACACAAATCCACACACACCGCGCTGACACGCACCGAGGGCTCACTCACACTCCTAGAGCACTCACGCACGAACACACACACACCCCACTGACACACACACACGAACACACACACACACCCCACTGACACACACGAACACACACACACCCCACGGACACTCACACACGAACACACACTCCTAGAGCACTCACACACGAACACACACACACCCCACGGACTCTCTCACACGAACACACACACTCCTAGAGCACTCACACACGAACACACACACACCCCACTGACACACACTAACACACACACACCCCACTGACACACACTAACACATACACACCCCACGGACACTCACACACTAACACACACACACCCCACGGACACTCACACACTAACACACACACACCCCACGGACACTCACACACTAACACACACACACCCCACGGACACTCACGCACACCCCCGCGGTTTCCAGGACCCGGCCCCAGGTGGTCAGTCCCGAACCTCCCCGCTGCCCCCCGGCCCCCGAAAGAGGCAACATCAAGCACAAAACACATGGCCCGGCGGGGGGAAGCTTGCTGAAGTGGGGTATTTTCCGGGGCTTATTTTTTCTTCACTCTTTGGTCATATTTCCTCACTGGATTTTTGGAAGTGAAAAGGGTCCTAAAGGATCTTACAGTTCTGCCCCGTGCCAAAACACAACTTTCTTTTTTTTTTTTT
>NC_031778.1:12090061-12096260 GCF_001522545.3 Parus major | reverse complement strand
TTTTTTGCTAAGCAAAACCGTGCCCACGGCCCGACAAGCGGTATGTGAGGACTCAGACTTGAGTGTGCCCCATTGATCCTGCACCCTGCCTCGCTGCAGCCACCCCAGACAGTTAATTCTGTGTTTGGGTCCCCAGATGTAAACACATGCACAATCACAGATGCACACATCGAGCATTTTTTTAATAGCAGTTTCATAGAGAGGTAGTATGATCGTATATATCTAAAAGGTAATTAATTTGATTTATTATACTTGAAAAATCCTGTCTGCAGTACGGGCGTCATCTGGAAACTTCATGCTATTTTATACTATCGTTCTAAAGCCGAAATAAATGTTATGAATTGATGACAGCTTCCAGCTGCATGATAAAAATAGCCCCTTCGCTTCACAGGATCGTGTTTCATGTTATCGAAGATGAACCAAATCTGACCCATAGACGTTCGCAGCAGGGGAAAAAAAAAAAATTATGCAAAATAAAAACCTTAGCCATGCTTAATAAACAATGCTCCCTAAAACGTAGTATATTTGCGGTGAAATTGAACCCACCTTCATACGTTCAGCAGGTTCAGGAAATCAGACCTGCCCCTCATTCAAAATAGAAATCTCAATTATTAATCTTTCCGAATTTGGGAATTACACCCATTCTGTTACAAATGCCACCCATTGTACAGAACCATTTACATTGAATAATAGAGGTTCTGTGAGCCTTCGAAAATATACTTCCGTGTAAGCACATGAATGCGTGTCTTTCTAGAAACACCTCTTTCTTTACGTACAAATGTAGAGAGAGAGGGTTGATGTACAGATACGGACACATTTGTAATACAATCAGCAGCGCGAACGGTGATTTCGGTGAGCTTGCGTGCAGCTGCGGCAGCGAGCGTGTGTCCCGTGAGTTGTAGGCACAGCACAGGCGATGGCCGTGCCCAGCACGGGACCCCCCGCGCCCGCGGAGCCGCTCCACAGGCCGGGCTGCGCGGCCGCGCCGGGCCCCGGCCGGGCCTCTCTGCGTTCCCCGGTCTCTCCCCGGCAGAAAAGCCCCTCTCAGCAGGGAATCGCCGGCCACCTTTTGAGGAAGCTGTGTCGGTTCCCGCGGGACCGCCGCGCTACCCGCGGGGAGCGAGCTGTCCTGTCGCGGTGCCCGGCGCACGCGTGTGCGTCCCAGGCACGGGCGGGCACAGCCGTGCGCGGCTTCGCAGGCGTGCTGAGGGTGCGAACGGGGTGCGTGTGTGTGCAAATGCAGATATAAACTTTGAAATGGTGATGCACGGTGTGCCTGGTACCTGCACATCCTCCTTCGTGGGCGTATCGCTCACGAATTCCTCTCCCTCTGAGCTCCAGCGGCAGAGCTCACAAGGGTTCTTTCAGCGTCTGGTCGCTTGAAATACTTTGCCCTTTCCAAAGGGGATCTCCTTCCCCGTCCTGCCTGCTGGAAGTGGGCTTTGCAGCGGGGCTCTGGCTCCACGCCGGCCGGGCCGGGGCTCCTGCGGCCCCGGGCGTGCGGCGGGGCTCCTGCGCGCCCGCCGGCCCGGCCCGGTCCGCGGCCCGGCTCGCTGCTCGCTCTCTTTAAAAGTTGCTGCGAGAGGAGCAAGGTTTCTGGACACAGGAAAACTCACGAAGTCAGAGACGTTTACCAGCGTGGCCAGAAAAGCAGTAAATAAAAGATTCGATGCTCCGTGCATCAGCCCAAGGACTGCTGCTTCCTCACGGCTGAAAGAAGGGCGATAACCAGACGAGGCCAGCGCGGAGCGGGTGTCCCCGTTTCAAACAGTGTCTGGACTAAAGAAGCTAACTTTGCCTTCTGAATGCCGGACTTGCCTTTTAATAAATTCAAGCGATCACTCACAAACCATTAAAGCGACCTGAAAGGCGAGTCTTTCGCGGGGGAAGTGGAATCGACTGATTATTGTTTTGCATTTAACTTTCTGCGTGCAAACGGCACAAGCGCGGCCGGGGGTTGCCACCCCAGAGGCACCAGCAGACACAGCCCTCCACACACCCACCCGAACAGCCTCCTGCACTCTCCCCAGCCGTCACTGCCGTCCCGCTTTGGGTATGTTCAAACACTCCCCCGCGGCGGCGGAGCCTCCGCGGGTGCGGGAGACGGCGGACGGCAGATATCGGACCTCAGCGTTTTGTCTGCCCCGGACCAGGCAGCGCGGAGCAGCGCGGGGCTGTCCGCACGGCCTGCCGTGGGCTCCGAAATCTACTTTTCCCACGAAGGAAAAGTACAGCGACAGCATCTCCAGAGCCAGACATCAGAAAGAAAATTATGGCCCCCGTTGAGGCTGGAGAGCTGGGCTCAGTGTTTCTCCTCGCAAGCCTTCGTGACTAAATCCGCAAAGGGAACCTTGCTAGAGGAAAGTTGACTTTAGAGACTAAAACAGCGCAGAAACCACCGAGAGAAACCTCACAACCTCTCTGTCTCAAAAAACACCCCTCTCTCTGACGGGGATTTCAAAGCACTGCTCCCCTCTCCAGAGCCAAGCGAACAGCACAAGCATCAGCATGGCGTGGACTTGAATTCAGCATTAACAATTCCAGCCCCAGTGATCGTCGCTAATTCAGAACATACACGGGATGGAGATTAACCAACATCGCACAGTTCCCCCTCATCCCAGATAAAAAACCTACAACAGCAACAACAACACTAGAATCATCCTTTCTGTTGTAGGACGCTCAAACAAACGTCAGACTGAAAGTTTAAAAGAATACTCATTAGCCAAGTGTTCCAATACACACAAGTAACAGATCTGTGTTAAGCGACCACTAGGGACTGTACACAAGTTCAAAGAAACTTGCAATACACATCTTTAAAATATCTCACCCTCACCACGTTTCTCCGGGTTTACTTTACAGATGGGTGACTCAGACGAGCTCAACGATTCTTTTTTTCTTAGATACGCTCAAGTTACATTTTTTATAACCGATGTCCGGTAAAGTTGCCGAGAGAGTTACCCTGAAAGATTCGCAAAAAGCAACATTTTCGGCGCACGAAACACTTTTCTCCCCGGCTCTTTTGCCCGGTGGGCTACATTTCTTCAATTCCTAACACTTTCTGCCCCGGTCCCGCCGGGCTCCAACTTTTCCTATCTCGCCAAACCCTGCAAGGTGGCGCTCTTTTCACTGAAAACTGATATTAGCCTTATAATAATAACATTTTGTAAAAAGTAAAGTTAAAGCGAAGCCTTCCCACGGGTGCTGCAGGGAGCAGGCAGCGATGCCGAACTGGCAGGAGTGGGGCTTAGGATGAGCAAGACAAACTCTGGCTCTTTTTTTTTTTTTTTTTTTTTTTATGGGTGGGGGGGTGAGGCTTGTGCTTTCGGGCAGTGGAAAGTCTCAGAGGGAGACCCCCAAATGTTACGGACAAAGAGAAATTCTTGCGGAGGGCTGCTGAGAGGCAGCGGGCTGTGCTGTGGGCGGGTTACCGCCGGGGCTGCCGAGTGCCCGCACGAAAATGAGGGGAGAGCGGCTTCCCCCGCACCCCCGCCCCCCGAGCGGTTAATATGGCTATTGACTCGCTGTACACATAATATTTCTTTAAAGAAGCTGTTAAAGTGTCATCTTGGTCTACTGGAAGGTCAGTTTGTGCAATTCACTCTATGACATATCACAAGCCCTCGCAGCTTTAGCCAATCTCATGATTTGTGTTGTCTGTTGATATGTTGTCTGCTTAATGGGGCGATCATGCAAGCTACAACCAGGAACAAAGCCCAACAGTTCCAACAACCGTAGCTAAGTTAGTGGAAGCAGTACAGCTTGCAAATCTATCAAACTAAACTGCAAGGAAGACAATCTGATTTAGAGAAAAGGCGTTCTGCTACAGTCATTAAGCACAAGTAATTTAGATTTTTTATATTGTCTTCTCATTTACAAATTTACTGTATCAACTCCAGCCAATGGAACGAATTTCTTAAGTAAATGAGAAATAAATAAAAGAGATAGAAAGATAATCAAATTACATAAAATAATTCTTATGCCCTAGATTTATTTTTTTAGAAAGCTATTAACACTAGCAAAATTATAGTAATAATAATAACATAACATAAGAAGTAATTGATTTAAATTAACATCACGTTTTAAGGAATATCAGCAAAGAAAAAAAAGAAGAAGAAAAAACAAATAAAAAATACACACAACAACAACAACGGCCTTCGTGAAACAGCGCTGTACTTCTTGGAGTAAAAGGCCCAAGAAAAGTCATGAATCCACTGCCTAAGAATTAGTTATGGTCATAAATGCCTTAAATTAAAATAGCAACAGAAATCTCCTCTGTTTTAAATCTCCTAATATATGTTATCCGAATTAATTTAATTTAGGGACCCAGTCTATGCAGATTCATGGACAGTGTTGGAGTGGAATGCAGCACTTCTCATGTAACAATTCCCCACATTAATATTTATGTAGCATATGCAATCTATTTCTGTTATTTTTATGGTTGTTATTCTATGTCTGCAAAGGTCATTTAAATTATACTGCGGCCGAAAATTTGTTTCATAAATTTTGATATAAATACTAATTACACACTATAGTAATGCCAGCAGGGATCCTTTCATTTATCACATTTATATCACCTTCGCTGCTTTAGTGATGACATAATGGAAAGCAGTGAAAAACTGGGACAGTTTTATTCTAATATCCTAAAGCTAGTAGGAGTTGCAGCAGGTTGACTTAGTGAATAAGGATTCCTACCACAATTCTTGGGATTTAAGAATCTTTAATAAGGTACGAAATGTTACCAAACAGTTCTGTAAACTAAATTTTACATACCAATTCTTCTAGCCATAAATATTGAATATCTTGTAACAGGTATAACCGGACCTTTACATGCGGATAAATATGGAAATTAGGATTTATATACATTATGTTCTTGTATTTGCCAAAAGCAACGGACAGATATAGTTTATATCTTTTTTTTTTTTTTTAATATCACTTTACATAAACAAATGTAACAGTTTGACACGCAGATCCAGGCTTTCACTATACGAATTTCTTGACAGGACGTGTAACAACATTTTACTGCACTACTTAGACTGGACTTTGGGACGAAATGTTGCACTTTATACAAAAAAGCACATTAATACCAATAATATTCTGTTAGATCGACGTTTAGACTGTAATAATACAAAGTAATTCACATTTTGATACACATTTACTAGAACATTCTTGCCATTCAGTACAAATAGTTGAATTTCTACCTCTTCCCTCTGCCCCCCCACCTCCTCCTCCCCCCCGCCGCCGCTCCCGCCCGCCCGCCCCTCCCCCCACATATATGCAAAGACCACAAATCCACATATCCCCTTATTCAACTTGCGATATAACTATTTACAAAATCAAACAGTACACTTTTTTTGTTGTTTTGTTTTTGAAGCTAATAATTCTGTATTTACAAGAGGGGATGGGGGGGAAGGCCGCTGCCCGAGCAGACATGCAGTTGGCGATCTCTAATCAGTGGTTTCCAGTAAAGCCCTACACAGTTGGCATTTGCCCTGGTAACCTTGTCTTCTTATGCATTCTACTAACCCCTTCGCCTACCAAGCCTTGGAACAGAGCAGAGCAATCAGGAAAAAAAAAAAATTAAAAAAAAAAAAGGGGGGGGGGAATTACCGGGGGAAAAAAAAATTAAAAATTAAGTCTTCATTTTACTCAGTCCTGGGTCTACTGGCAGCATTTTATTTTTGTTTGCCCATTTAAATTTTGATTTCAGAGTGTCCATTATTTTGGAGTCTTTAAATAGGATATTTGTTTGCTCGCTTGGGGCTTTTTTTTTTTTTGTTTCGGTTTGTGTTTTGTTGTTGTTGTTGTTTTGTTTTAGCGTTTTAGACGTACCATTCGTTAAAATTTGATGTAAGCGTGCTGTGGCTGGACGTGTGATGGACTGCGGAGGAGGAAGGGGATAAGGAGCTGGCAGTCTGGTTTTCTGTGGATGGAGACACGATGGTTGGAGGGGTGGAGGACTCGTAGCCTGAGCTGGCGGCGGGAGAAGGCTGGGACCCCTGCGAGGATGATTCATGGACCTGCAAGAGAAAACCCGGGCAGAGATAGAGAGCGGCGGCGGACGGAGGCCTCGGCCTGGGGACGCGCCAGACAACGGGACCCGGCAGCGGGCCCCAGGCTCGGGCTCTCCTGCGGGGCTCCCCGGCGGCCCCGGCTCCAGCCCCGGCCCCTGCCCGCCGGGCATCGGCGCGGGCCCTGCGGC
>NC_031778.1:12077308-12089886 GCF_001522545.3 Parus major | reverse complement strand
GGCCCGAACGCCAGGCGCCCTCCATTTACCTTCATGTGCTTTCGGAGGGAGCTGGGGTGCGTGTAGGACTTGTCGCACATTTTGCAGAGATAGGGCTTGTCGGAAGTGTGCACATGCATGTGCTTTTTGCGGTCGCTGCTGTTTGCAAAGCGCCTGTCACAGCCCTCGAACTCACACTTAAATGGTTTTTCACCTATTGCAGAGGGAAGGGGGAGCGGGGGGGAAAGGGATCTGATTAAGCAGGGCCCGGTTGGATCCCTCATTGTCACCGCACCGCCGGACGGAGCTCAGGGCTCCATTTCAAACACTTGCAACTTTCTAACTTCAGCGAGCCTCAAATCCCAAAACCTTGCTTCTAGTCTCTATCCTTTCCGGACCTCCGACTCCCACCAAGTGCCCGTTTCGGAGAGCGGGAGAGCTAAATAACTTTTTTTTTTTTTTTTTTTGCCCCCTTCCTTTTGGAGGGGCGAATTTCCTTTCAACCCCAGTCCCGGGCACCTCTCCCTCTTCACAACGCTCCGAGCGAGAGAGCAGGCGTGGTGCGATATTACACACGATCCTCAGCGTCTGCTTTCCGATTTTATAGCTCGTTCTCGTAATATTTTACTCTCTCACCCACCCCAGCCCCCTCCCCCATATTTTCTTGCAATATTGAAAATTATCCGGCCCGGGAAATCAACGAGAGGGCAGCTCCACAAACCCTCGGCAAAAGTGCTGGGGAAAGCGGCTCTGGCTTTCAGCGCTCGGGGGTGAGAGCAAGGGGAGATCGCTCTCCCGGCCAGAGGCTGCTGCATTCCCACCTCCCACGAAGGAAAAAGTTCTCAGGAAAACCGGCGCCTCCCCTCCGCACAACAATAACACAGTAACGCGCCGGGCTCGGTTTGTTTAATATCGCTCAACGGAATTAAATATTTACCAAGCCCTGAATTGCAGAGAGGAGACGAATGAGCTGCCCGCAACATTTAGCACAATTTCTCATCGTGCCACAGCCAAAACTGCCGAACAATAATTAATTAAAACCTATAAATTTAAACAGGACAGGTTGCTGCCATCCCCCACCCCACCCCCTCCGCCCTAACAATCCCAGCAGCAAACCCTGCCGTCCTCCCCCTCTGCCTCGGCAGGGATCATTTTCTTTTTGTTGCTGCTGCTGGCGTGGCTGTGACCGAGCTCGTTTTGCAGCGGAGCTCCGAGCCGGCCTCTCTCGGAAAAAAAGCAGCGGTCCCTGGACCAAACCCCCTCCTTCCCGTGCGAGCCTCAGCCAAGCCGGCCCCCCGACCCCTCCGGCACGGCCCCGCGTCCCGCTCCGGCCCCGGCGCTCGGCGCTTCCACTCGCAGAGAGAAAAGCGACAGAGAATGTTACCGTACCTGTATGAGTTCTTTTGTGTATTTTGAGATTCTCTGATCTGGCAAACACTTTGCCACAGCCTGGGAAAGGGCAGGGGAAAGGTTTTTCACCTGTGTGGACTCTGATGTGATTTACAAGTTTATATTTGGCCTTGAAAGGTTTCCCCTCTCTTGGACACTCTTCCCAGAAACATATGTGATTGGACTGCTCGGGTCCTCCAACGTGCTCCACCGTGACATGAGTCACCAGCTCGTGCATCGTGCTGAAAGTTTTGTTGCAGGACTTTTTGGGGTTTGACAATTGCTCGGGCTCAATCCACTTACAGATGAGTTCCTGTTTGATGGGCTGCCTCATATAACGAAAGAAGGCCCCTGCCCCGTGGTGGGCTGCCATGTTCATGTTCATGTGGCCGTAGCCGTGCAGCTGGGTCGAGGCGTAGTGCTCGGAGCGGGGGCTGGTGACCTGGCCGTACTGGTCGGGTCTGCCGTACATGTCTCCGGAGAAGCCCAGGCGCATCTGCCCGTTCACCACGTTAGGCGAAGCGTGGCTGGTGGCTTGCTCGTGCAGCCCCGGGAAAAGTATATGTCCCGCGGCATCTGTGTGTCCGTGGGGTCCGGCGAAGCTGCCGGCAGCGGAGGCGAAGAGGCTGTGCTGGGCGCTGGCGGCCGCCGCCTCCCCGAAGCCGCGGTTGCGGAACAGAAAGTCCCGGGTGGAGTTGAAGGCGGCGCTGGAATAGGAGCTGACATGGGTCGGGTGGTGGTGGTGCCCCAGGGCCGCCGCCGCGTAGCCGGGCGCCTGCGAGGTGAAGGCGGTCTGGCCGGCCGAGGCCAGCTCGTGGGTGCTGGGGTTGATTTTGAAGGCGCCCATGCCGTCGGCGAAGGGGTTGATCCCCAGCCCCACTTCTCTGTCCGTGACATCGGCCGTGGAGTGGTGGCGAGAGGATCCGAAGGTAGTGACTCCTATGGCGGGATACTGCGGTCCAGCATCCAGAAGCATCTTCCCAGCGTCGATGCAGCAACCAAAAAAAAATCACGCGCGCACACACACAACGCGGAGAGAAGCAGCAGCAGCAGCGGCGGCAGCGAAAACACCCTCTTTGGAAAGTCAGCGACGATCACCACCAAAGCAACCACATCAAAAACACCCCCTTCGGCATCAGCGCAGGGGGAAGGAAAAAAAAAAGGGGGAAAAAAAAAAAAAAAAGGCTGGTGCGGAAGGGGGAAGAGATCTTCGCAGTCGCAAATAATAATAATAATAATAAAAATGTGCCCCAAAAATATTCACTGTCTCTCTGCTTTGACTTTTCAGGGAGGTTTAAGTGGGGAAGGGGGGGTTGGGTGAGCTCAAAAATAAACTGGCTGCAAATAACAATAACGGCGAGAGTTCAACACAAGCAGAAAAAAAAAAATTAAAAAACCAAAACAAAAAAGAAACTTCCTTCAGTGATTTTTTTGGCTATAGGAATGTTGCAAAGTGGCCGAGAGATTGTTTCTCTCTCCTCTTCGAGCTTCCCCACACTCACCCGATTTTTTTTTTCGGGGGGCCTTTTTTTTTTTTTTTTTTCGCTCCGCAAAAAAAAGGCGCAAATCATACACAATATTGTCTTTTGCGGTTTATCTTCCTGGGGAGAAACTTTCACCTCCTCAGCCGGGCGGTGAACGCGAGACTGATAGCGGCAATCATTCCTGCAGATAAATGAATTGAAAAGACGACACCGTCCCCCCCCTTGATGAATGGGAGCCGGGGGCGGAGCGCCGTGCGGGCGGACGTGGGCGCGCATTGGCCGGCTGCGGCTCCCCCTTCCCCGCGTCGCTGCCCCCGGCCCCGCCGGCTGCGGGCGCTGATTGGCCGCGCCGCCTCATCCATCGCAGGTATTGTGGCGTCCTGACACCGCTCTGACAAACGGGGCTGCGGCAGCCCCAACTTTTTTTTTTTTTTTTGCTTTCGCCTTTTTTTTTTTTTTATTTGCCCCCACCAAAATATTTCCAGCGCATCTTTTTGTGTGTATGTGTATGCTAAGGAAAAAATATATATATATCTGCTATTATTATTAGGGTTATTTTGTTCCCCGCTCTCCCTGTCTCTGTCCCTCTATTTCCAGCATTCTGATAATGATGGTTATGATGATTTCGTGGTGATCCTGAATTTTTAAGATCACTGAGCAACTTTTTAGGCTTTGGAAAGAGAAGCCCTATAGGGATTCGCGTCTTTTGAAGGTGTTTTCTTCTTATTTAAAACTGAAGCTCTCCGAGAGTACGTGCTGGGTGCACTTGATTTTATTTTTAAACACCAGGCGTGATTTCTCTGTGTAGCTGACTCTATCCCTCCATCAGGTTTCTGAAATAAATCTTGTTTTCTGCACCCATCAAAACGCAGGTGGGTGAGCACTCTTAACTTTCTAATTTTGTTGTTGTTGTTTCGCCTTCCTTTTTTTTTTATTATTTTCTTTCTCTTTTCTCTCTCGCTCTCATTTTCTCTCACTGTCGCTTGCTCTGTCTTTTACGGAGTCTCTCTCATTCAGGTAAAACTGTAAATTTTCCAAACCTACATTATTTCTCCTCCTACTGCATGTAACTCACGATTACTTTTCTTTCCCTCTCTTTCTCTCTCTCTCTCTCTCTCTCTCTCTCTCTCCCTTTTTTTTTTGTAAAAATTTATTTTAAATCCTCGATAGGAGCAATGTAAATTTTCTGACATTCAAACCTTTTCTAGTTCACAAATCAGTCACCCTTGTCACAGTTATTGAAATTCCTCAACTTGCCACACCAGGACGGTGGAAAAAGCAGGCGGTGTCTTTGTTGCTGACCAGGCTTTTGATCGCCAGAGAAAATTTACTTACCTTCAGATGAGTGAGCAGAAAAAGAAATAACACTCCCTTTGATTTAGTTAGAAAAATGCAGACATTTGGATTCAGTGCAAACATACAACACTTGGTTGTTTTCTAGATGCAACCCTCGATTAACCTGTCTTTCCCCAGCTCAAAGTCTATTGAAAAACTGTGGATAGTTCTTTTTTGTTCCCGCTACAAAGAGCCATTGACTATATATTAAAATGATTGTTGAAAGGTATAAGTATGGTATTTAAAAGCAGAAAACCTTTGTGGCTTAATCAATTAAGCTAAGCAACATTTGTACAATATTTTAAACGATGCTTCGGCTCGTAAAAAAAAAAAAAAAAAGGAAAGATCTCAAGAAACTTTAAAATATAGACGTCTTTGTGTGTGTATGTATAGATACACTTACATATGTGCCCATGTGCGTACATATATAAAACTGGCAAATTATTTATTTACCCAGTCGCCTGCATATTCATTAGCTCTAATTATTTTCTAGTAACGAAAACACCAAAAGCTCGCTAAGAGTCAGACTCCATACATTTCGCCTTTGTTCAGCTCTTCACTTGCCTCCTTCGCAGCTCAATCCAAGCCCCTCCAATTCCTAGTACCAAACAAAGAAACTTTAAACTCATCCTCTCTAATTAAAGCCGCTGGTAAGCAATCCGCAGCGCAGGTACTGGGGAGTCGGACCAGCAGTGCGGCTGCGAGAACCCTTCTCGGGTGAGAACTGCCTCATTTTGAGAGGTATAAAATAGCCATTGCTGCTAGAAAACAAACAAACAAACATCAACGACAATAAATAAACTTTGATACGCCTTGATGGAATGTTTCACTGCAGTTTATCTGCAGACGCATGGTGCCTCTGCTCGGTGTGTGGAGATAGCTTTCAAAGAAGATCTATTATGTAATTTCCCTTGGATCTTGGGAGGCTTTGCAGGATTTGGCGGGGTTGTAGATTTTTTTAGAATAATGGTGAGCTGAATCTACACGTTTGCATTTATTCTACGAAATCTATTTGATGGAATTGCAATAGCTTATAGCAACAGGTATACCCGCTCTAGGGAGCGCCTGGGTGTGGACACGGTCTTAAGGCGGGTGCTGCACTACTTTCTGTATTTGGTGCTAAAATTAAGCGGAGGACAGAGTTGTCAGCGTTATTGTGAAGTGTGCTGGGCTGTGGCATTCGGAGAGCTAGAAAGTTAGGTAGCTCAGTGCTAGCCTGCCTCCCAGTGCAAGGGGAGACCAGTGATTATTCCGGGTCGGTGCAAAATATACGAGAAGGCAGAAGAGAAGGTATTTTTAGGAAGCGTATCTAAATATACAGTGTAAGAGTGAATGTAAAAAAAAAAAAAATGTTGTGGGTTGTAGAAGTTATCAAGTGGGATTTGCGGTGCGCTCTCTGCAGGAAACGAAAGCTGCTCCAGTTCAAAGCCACATGCACCAACGTGACATATAAGCCATTAAAATATCATCCTGACGGCTCATTTCTGCTTCATCATACATTCCCTAACTGCTTCCAGAAAGCAAGAAAAGAAGAAATGAAGGATGACCGCCTCGATGGAAGAGCCAAAGAGGTGGTGGGTTCTTGGGGGGGGGGTTATTGTTTTCTTCTTTCATTCTTTCTTTCTTTTCCCTTCCCCTCCACCCCCAGTTTTATTTTTGCCAGTTCAGAAAAGAAGGGAAACCTTCAACAGGTCGCAGGGGTAAGTGCCTGGGTGTAGGGGGTGCCTGTGCAGTCCGGGTAGCAGGCTAACCACCCCTGCCTGCCCCAAGAGCTGGACGATAGCTCCCTGTCGTCGGGGGGGGTCGTCGGGAGGAGGCTTGGCCACCCCGGGAAGAAGCGCTGGAACCTTGCGGTGCGGGGGGGCAGTGCCTCGGCTCCCCCTCGCCCACGTGGAGCAGGGTCCCGGCTGCACCTCAGCGGGCGGGGGCGGGCGGAGGGCCAAGAGCCCGGGAAGCACCGAAGGGGGTCCGACACCTACTGCCGGACGCCGGGAGCCGCGCCCACCCTTCTAAATGCAAAGGGAGGCTCGGCCCGGAGGTCGGTGCAATGTAGAGCGGCGGAGGTCCGGGGAACAGGGCAGCGGGGGGGGGGAGAGCGGGGCTCAGGCGCTCCCGACCCCGACAGCGGCCGGGCTCGCTTCGGACGGGCAAGCACCGGGACCGGACGGGTCCCGCGGCCGCCCAGACAGGACCAGAAACTCGGGGCGGCGTGCAGAGGCGGGCGAGCGCTGACGATGGCGAGCCCCGTGGGGAGGCGTCCCGGGGGACGCGCTCCCCGCCCAAACCTCTCCCACGGCCGCGCCCGGTGCCACGGGGGCGCTCCGGGGGACCCGGCTCTCCGGTACAGCAGGCCCTTCTTTATAGGCGGGTGCGGCAGGGACGGAGCCCGGGAGCTCGGCCGGCCCCCTCCGGCCTCTCCCCGCCCCCCCTCCGGCAGAGCCGGGGGGGCCGCTCAGGGAACTGGGTGCTGCCGCCCGCTTCCCGCAGAGCCCGGGGAGGGGCTGCGACCCCGGTCCCGGCCCCGAAGGGCCGTCCAGCGTCTGAAGTCGGGTGGGGAAGGAGGAAAGCTCCCAAATCCCTGCCCAGGGTGATATATCCGAAGGTGACCTCTGACCCGAGCAAAACTCAGTGTGCCAGCCCCGAGCACCGGCAGAGAGCCGATCGATGGGGACTGGCGTGGGCTTCTCGCCGACCCTTTTCCCGTCACTCCTTTGTCACGCACAATCCCTCAGCTCCGGGAAGTCCAGCCCGTTGGTCGGGCTTGTCTCGGGGCTCCCTCCACCCGGAGACGGGGAACTTTATTTCTGCAGCTATCACTTCCCGGGGAACTCTCCCTCCGCCCTGGGCGGCCGCGGAAAGTACAGGTTGCGTGACAAGCCGGTGGCGGCGGGGCACACGCCGTGCCTGCTGCCGCCCACTCGGTCTGGTTCGCAACTCCGCCCGGGGGCGCCGGGATCCCGCGGGGCGGCGGCTGCTCCGGCCCCGCTCAGCCGGCGCACCTTGGACACGCTGCGGGAGCGAGCCTTTAGGGAAGGGGGGCGGGTCCCATGGCAGCCCCGGCGCCACGCCGGAGGGAAACTGGTACCCCACACTAGCGCCCGACATCCCAACAGTTTGGGCAAGGGGACATCCCAACCCTCCTGCTCCGCCGACGGCGCAGTGCAGATGAGAAAAGCGTGAGAGGTCGAGCCAGAGTTTTAGCCAATATTTACTCTGAAATGCAGAACTGTTTTGCCTTCCTTTTTGTCATCTGGTAACCATTTGAAATATTAAATGCAGCGATTTTTAATTTTTTTTTTTTTTGTCCAGTTTCAACAAGTTTTGGCGAACACTTGGGAACTGAGCACTCCTCCAGCCTCCCACCCTAACCAATAAAGCACAACTCCTGCAAACCTCTCACTAGCGGGGCAGTGTTGGCCGCTTTGACTTGAGAAAAGTGCGAGGATGAATGGAAGTTGACTAGGAATTTTAATTCCTAAGGGATTGCTAAAGTTTTGGCAGTAATTTACATCACATCAGTGAAAATATTGAAGACATCAAATTATTTATGAAAGATTATGACAGTGATACGATGAAGTTTCCTAATTAACATCATCAAGTGTTTGTCTTAGTATAGATTTTTGTTTACTATCTCTGAAAACTCTATAATAATAGTATCAAGAGTAATAATAATAATAATAATAATAATAGTCATTTTAAGTAACTGATTCCAGATTTTCAGATTTTCTTTCCTGTATTAAAAACCAAACAAACAAAATTCTAAGAATTTCAAAAATATCTGCAAAAATTCAGATTCAGACATTGTATCCAGCCTCAGATCTGCCCCCAGAGCTATTGCTGCCGCTCAAAGCAAGCTGTGCAAAGTTCTGCCTGTAGCAGTGGCAGTGCTCTGTCTTACAGAGAGCAAAGAGCAAGCTGAAAATTATAGGCAGGGAGAAGTGCCAGGGTGGTACTATACTAATCCTTGCTGAGACAACAACTTGTGTTGGAGGCTCGCAGAGAGTCCGGAATTTAATTTCGGGACGGAAGGATCTGTAAACAATATAGCCGAGTGGGTAAAAACTTGCCTCACAATAGCCTGCCAGAAGGTGAATGTCAGATCAAAGGAGAACTGAAAAGATGTCCTTTCATATTTTTTTTTTTCCTAAATCAGCCATGGAAACTTCATGACTCCATAAAACATGTGTTGCTTTGCTGGGGAGACAGCCTCCAGTTTCCCCTCTGAGAAAGCTTCTGTTCCCCTCTTATTGCCTAACTTGTGTTTTGGTTTGGTGTTATGGGTTGGGGGTTTTTTGGGTTTTGTTCCTTTTCTTTTTTAATCCATGATGCCCAACATCTAGAGTGCCTTACTTCATATCACACACAAATGGTTTTACTCTTAACTTTCCACCTCTCTCCCCAAACAGGAACAAAGTCAGGAAATGAGGCACAAGACTCCCCTTGTAATGAGGAGAAGAAAACGACTTTACAGAAACATCCTGGAAAAGTCAAGTAAGTTAAAATATGTCCTTTTCTCAGTTCAAAGGAGACTGTATTTTTTTCAGCTTAGTGTTTAACGTACTTGCATAAACACAAATCAGCGACAGAACTCCCCACCAGCAGCTGCCTAATCCTGCTCAATGCCTATTCATTTGGAGGTTCTAGAATTAATATTTGACGACTCTCTCATTGAAACAACAACCCCTGACCCCATGTGATTGCACTGTCACATTATTCTATGACATATTCATCTTGAATTCATTTACGGACGATTTGATTGGAATGAGGTTTGACATGTATTGGATCCTATTAAAGAAGAAGACTTTGATCTTGTTGATGGGGTTTACATGATATGTATCATCTTTACCAGGGATACCAGGCTTCCACAATGTGGTGTCTAAGTAGTTAGTGACTGACAGCTTATCTGACAGGAATACCTTAATCTTGAGGTCCTGAATGAAATATTCTATTTAAAATAAGCATATGATTTGCTTGTCCTAGGGTAGCTCTAGGTCACAAAATGTGAGAGGCAAACCTAGGCACAAACCGTTGCTTGTCTGGTAGCTGACTTACCATTGTTCGGGAACTCTGAAATAAAGAAGTCCCCATAAGTGGAAATGGTGCGAGGGAATAAAAACAAAGGCAGAGTGTGCTCTCGAGCTACTCGGTACCCTCTCCTCCCTGAGGTGAAGCTGGGATTGCCGAAAGGCTTTCTTGAACCACCTCTTCCTAACCAGCAGTGCCTTCTGCCGGGGCAGGCAGAGATTCGGGCTCAGATCCTGCATCTGCTTCCCTCATCCCTCCCTGCCAAAGCGAGTTTAAGGGATAAGGAACTGCGCAGGGTGACTTTGTTGGCCCTCTCTGTTTCTGCTCGGCTTTTTCTCACAGTAAAGATAAGGGGTTTTCAGGATGATCTGTTCCCCTCCTCTCTTTCGGGATTTGAAGCCTGTAACCCCCGAAGCCTGTCTGAAGTGTTCAGAGCATCCTGGCCCAGCCCAGTCCTTGGGCACTGGCTGGATATTTTGTAGCTGGCTGGTCGGGAAGTTTCCACAGAGGTGGAAGTGGGAGAACACGAGGCGGATGAAGGTCGAATTTGGCTTCCCGAGGGCAGGAGCTTGTGTCTTGAGCTGACCACGGTTATAAAGGGGGCTGTGTCTTGGAGACAGTGTTAGAAACAGAGACAAGCATCTTGATGTTTAAGTAGATTTACTACCAAAAAACCAAGGTTAAGGCAAAGCCGATGAGCAGCTGGGGCCGTTCCCAGCCCGCACAGGGCTGTGCAGCCCGTTTCATGCCGCAGGCCTCGGCAGCCCGGCGGGGCGGGGGTGAGTGCGGGCAGAGGGCTGGAGGTTGCCGAGGCCGGAGGGTTGGGGCTGCGCCCGCCGGGCCCGCACCCCGGGCTGCGGCAGGCGGAGCGGAAAGCAGGGGGACAGCTCAGCCCCTCACCCAGGGCACAGCCCCTACGTTCTTCCGCGAGAGCCGGGTCGGGCGCCGGAGAAGCGCTTGTGGCTCGTCTTTACAACATGTCACTTCTTTAGAACAACCCTCCAGCTCGGGCTCGCTTCGGAGCCAGGGGCTGAGGACGGGATCGCGGACACACAGCAGCCGCAGGAAGATTCCTGCTCAGGATCAAGCTGCCAGTCTGTTGGCCATGCAGAAGTTAATGTTGACACATTTGAGAGTTTGCCGAGAGCCCGGCGTGTCTGGTCAACCGGGGCTCAGGCCGCTGCCAAGAAGCAGGAGACCTCGGTGGCCTCTCGAGTGGCAGCAGTATGAGCTCGAGCTGCCAAAGGGCTGCACAGACAGGAGTTCAAGTTTTCAAAACATTGTGGGAGATGCGCGGAGCCCGTCCGGGTCTGGGCCCGCTTCCCTCCTCTTGCCCGTTTCTCCGCCTCCCCGCAGTCATGTGGCGGCCCCCGCCCGCCCCCGCCCGCTCCCCCACGCACCCAACCGGGGCTCACAGCAACCTCACCTAACACTGAGGGACACCGGGGGCCGGGCTTTCCTACACTGCCTGGAAAAGGGTGTGAGAGACAGCCCCGAGTGAGTGAGGGGCAAGCTGAGAGCCATGAGTGTCTGGCAAGACATCATCACAGCATTTGAAATGAACTTAGGGCAAAATGGTTATGACATTTTTTTTAATTGGCAAACTCTTGCAGATGTTTTCTCCCTTGACTGAGAAGTGTCAGAATTGATGGATAACAAGTATGTAGAGATGCAGTGTTTTAAGGAAGTATGAGGAAATCAGCTTTATTTGGGATTCAGAGTCTCAGTACATTTGTAAGTAACAGATTCATACTTCCTAACGTTTGTCTCTTCTGTTCACTCCTATTGAGATGGTCATGAATAGGACTGTCAAATCCATTTCGTAGAGCAAGCAGACTTGAAAGTTGAGATATTGTGAGTATGGTGTGTGGTTTAAAATGCCTGCGTAAACATGTTATGTAAGGTTGGGGAGCTAATTGCATAATTTGTCACTTTTCATCATCTTCACTCAGAAAGATGCGAGCAAGGGGATGTATCTATAGCTAGCTACCTGAATATCAGCCTAGTTTTACAGCTCAAATATAGTAAATGCAAGCAGAAACAAAATATGTAATTGCAGCCAACCCAGAATAGGAGAAGCTGTGATTAAGATGTCCACTATGTGGTTATGTATGTCCTAAACTTTAATCTTTTGGTTTCCAATCATTGGCTTGTAGCTTCTGTTATGAAAGTAGCTGGGTTGACATTGCCAAATATTTTCTTGTTTTACTGTTTCACATAAAGCCTCTTGATCACCAACACTGTTAAAATCTTATGGAAATGCAAAATTCTACGCTGGGAGCTTTACCTGACATGCACCTGATAAAGAATCCGCTGGCAAGTTAACAGTGAGTCAATGCATTAAAATGATGAGAGTTTGACAGGATGGGTAGAGAATGAATCGTCTCTGTATTTCATAAGACTGTGAGGTTATTGGTGGAACCGTTTTTGTGTCAGGATCCAAGTACTGTGGTAATACAATGGGTAGATATATAAAGATGTGTTTTTCTTTCTTGGAGCAGAAGAATCTTTCTCCATATTTCATTTACTTTTTTTAAGTTCACAATCCCCTTCTTAAAAACTTAAGCAGATACTTCCTCCTGTACTGAAGCCCTAAGCTTTTCTAAACCAGTAAGGCCTCAGTGTGTCCAGCTGAAACCCAAACCTACACTTCCACTACTAGCACGCAAACCCTGCAGACGGTTTTATTTCCTTCAGGTGAGAATCACCAGAACCGAGTCCATTATGAATGTTTGGCAGAGCTTTTCCTTCAAGCCAAGGACGGGGATTTTATGTGGAACTACCCTGTAAGTGTGCGTGAGGGAAAGAGAGAGGGAAAGGGAGAGACTCCCTCTTCTGGGTTAAACATTCAGATTCAGCCTGAACATCACTATTTCTCTCATTGCTCCGGCGGCCGGTAATCAGATAACTGCTAAAACTTGTCAGAGTAGGGGGAAGGGGATGGGGAGTCTCTCAGGGATCCTTTGTCCGGGCTCAGGCACCGGGGCAGTAGCCCGAGTCCCGGGCCGAGCACGCCTGGCCAGCGAGCGGCCGGTGCGGATCTGCCTCAGCTTCTGCCGGCCAAGGACCCTCGTCCCCCGCTGGCAACAAGTGCCGAGGGCCCGCCGGCAGGACCGGCCCCGGGACCGCTCCCCTGCCGCTCCTGTGGCCGGGCGGCGGGGACCGGCGGGGCTGTCAGTGTATCCCCGGGGCCGAACCCGCGGCTGCCCCATGCCTCAGGGCAGGGCAGCGGGAACGGACAGAGACGAGAGGGAGGCCGGGGCGATGCCCTCGACTCCCGACGAGGTTTTTTTTTTTCCGCGGCCGCAGTCGGAAGCCCGGTAGTGCCCGGCCCCGGGCAGAGTACCCCAGGCCGGGCCGGGCCGG
>NC_031778.1:12058953-12076895 GCF_001522545.3 Parus major | reverse complement strand
AAAAAAAAAAAAAAAAAAAAAAAAAAAGAAAGAAAGTTGTTTCCCCCGCTCCCACCCCCCGTCCCCATGCTGCCCTGTGTATCTCTCCTCCCGCTGTCAGGTGACTTTTTAGCGTTAGAAGCTAATGAGCGTGGATGCTCTGGGGATCCCGGTGATGGACCCTGCTGCTCTCTCCAGGCGGAACACGGCGCTGAGATTAGTAGACTTGGCGGGGGCTCCTCGCCACCATCACCACCCCCCTCAGAGCATGACAGGCTTCCCGGGCGTCGCCGGGCACCCCCACACCACGGCGCCCACGCAGCCGGGGGAACACGCCGCCGAGTCCCGCCTCGGGCCGCAGCAGCTCCGGCCAGAACACATGGGGCACCGCCACCATCCTCCTCCTCATCCTCCTCCTCAGCATCACCCCGCGGCCCTTAAGATCAGCCCTGCCCCTCATCCCCACCACCAGCTCCACCACCACCACCATCATCATCATCATCATCATCATCATATGGCAGGCCAAGCCGAGGTGGTCTCTAGTCAAACGACAGCGTTTGGCCCGGCGCAGTCACCAGCAGCCCCTTACCCCGTCTCTCACCCAGCCCAGGCTCTGGCAGCAGGTAGGGACTTCTTCATACGCAGAGACCTGCCGGCCCCACTCATGCCAGGGCTGACCGAGCAGCACCCCGCTGCAAGTTCTCACCACGGACTGTTTGTCTCAACAACAGGTAGCTACCCCGGACACCATGGTCACTACCACCACCACTCAGAAGCTGGGAATCCCTCTCTGTTCACTGGACTCCATGAGCAGCCTCCCCATGCAGCTCCAGGTGGCCATCTAAACGGACAGCTCAGACTGGGGTTACCTGGAGAAATGTACGCCAGGTCTGAACATTTCACTCAAGTACCAGCCTCCAGGACAGATCATTTTGCTGCTTCTTCGCTTCATAACTACGGTGGTATGAATCTGAACGTGAACCTGGCTCCACATCACGGCCCGGGTGCCTTCTTTCGTTACATGAGGCAGCCCATCAAACAGGAACTCATCTGTAAGTGGATTGAGTTGGACCAGACTCCCAAAAAATTATGCTCGAAAACTTTCAGCACGATGCACGAGCTGGTGACTCATGTCACGGTGGAGCACGTTGGAGGACCCGAGCAGTCCAATCACATATGTTTCTGGGAAGAGTGTCCAAGAGAGGGGAAACCTTTCAAGGCCAAATATAAACTTGTAAATCACATCAGAGTCCACACAGGTGAAAAACCTTTCCCCTGCCCTTTCCCAGGCTGTGGCAAAGTGTTTGCCAGATCAGAGAATCTCAAAATACACAAAAGAACTCATACAGGTCAGTATGTAAAGCTCTCTTTACTCTCTTTCTCTCTGTTATTCAGTGTACTGTTTTGGGGTTTCTTGGTTTTTTTTATTTGTTTTTTTTTTTTAATGTATCCTTTGAGTTGTTATTGAGTGCACGCCAAGTACCTCTGGAAAATAAATTCTCAGATTTTTTGCTTCTTTACCGTTTGTAGAAGGGGAGGAAAGGGGGGGAAGGGGAGAGTGAGAGCAAATCTCAGAATTCTCATCCATATTTTTTTTTGGTTATGCGGAGAGGCTGCTGTAATGTTTATGTGGGAAGATCTGTGTAAATATCGAGTGATATAGCTACTATTTCTGCTAATTCACACAGGCGAGGATTTATTTTTTTTTCGATTTAAAGTAGTCGGGGGAAAAAAATGAAATCATTGTGCAAGCTCACAAATTAAAAGTGAACAATGGAAGTTACAACTTGTCTAGTCAGTTTTGACTGATGTCGCTGAGATGCTGCTGCTCGAACATTGTGAGAATAACAAAGCTGCGACCTTTTCGTTCAACAGTTCTGTTTTGGGCAGAGGGAGTTTCAAATATTTGATCTGAATAACACTGACATTTTTAATGAGCATTGCCTTCCAACGACTTTCTGCATTCACAAATATGGGGAGCTGCGATTTCTGATTCCCGAGAGGGAAAAAAAAAAAAAAAAAAAGAAAGAAAAAGAAAAGAAAGAAAAGAAACCCTGGTATTGTTTCGGCCTGTACATTCTGAAATGTCATTTGCAGATCTGTTAAGCGAAATTGGGACATGTGTCAGAAACATCTGTTAGTTCTAGTTAACAGAAAATAAAGTAACACGATGGACGATCTTGCAAAACTACGTTTGAACTCTTCCGGCCAGGAAAGCATTTATAATTAATGAAATTGCACGTAGAAAGTTTTCACACTTCCAGGAGCAGCTTGTGAAGTTGTATTAATTAGTTTAGCAGCCGGTGTTTGTAGTCTATAGCACTGGCTTGTCTTTTTTTTTTTTTTTTTTTTTTTTTTTTTCCCCTTCTCTAAAGAAGAAGATAAGAAATAAGCCCTTTTTGGAAAATTTAATCTGTTCCAGTGTAGGGTTTTCCACCTCCCACCCCCTTCTGTACAGCCTTATGCACTGCGAGGGAAACTACATAATCCTATTGTAAGATCTGCTTACAGCCAAACGTTTTTTTTTCGCCTTCCAGTTCATAAAATTCCCCTTCCCCCATGCTCGGTGTAGGGCTTGACCTTCCAGGAGTTGCATTTTTTATGATAGAGAGCGACGTGATATAATATGCAGAACATACACTAATTTCGTATCGCTATCGTCTAAACATAGCACAGAGATTTTACAGCGACCGTCACTCGTCACCTCATTATTTTTCCATCGCTCTATGAGGAGTAAGTCTGTGTGCAGGGNGAGGTGGACGACAGAATAGTTGTGTTCCTCGGCTGCCTTCTTGGCCCCCTTTTTCCTCGAAAATGGGGTATCCCCGGGTCACGTAACTTGTATCCCAGCCAGGTCCTTGTTGGATCAGCACAGGTACAGCCATTAACCGGGAGAGCTCATCTCTTAATGACAGTGTTTTTCTTAAGTAAACAAACTTTTACTGCTCTTTAACGGCCTCACTGTTTGAAGTCTCTGAAGCAGAAAATGGTTAAATTCTTGGGAAAACTGACCTACATCGGAGATGCAGGTTCAGGGCAAACCCGAGAGCGGAGATTTGCGTTTATTAAACACCATTCGGCGCGTCTGTACTTTTGGCTTTAACTTTCTCGGTGATTAATTGCTGTATTGTGCAAACTCCTGCAGGGCCTTTATGGTTCCACCGTTTCTATTAAACACCCAGAAGTTGTCAAAAATGCAATGTTTCTGAAACCCTAATAGAACTCACTACGAATTATTCATGAAGACAGTTCTAGATTCAACAGGAAAATTATTGCCTCCTTAAATATTAATGACTTCTGATTTCTCCGAGGCTGGGGAGCAGGCAGAGGGATATCTGGCGATGTGCGAGTTTTCCAGGTTGGAGGATAAGGCCGTTAAGGCGGCGGCAACGGGACGAGCAGGACGGGCTGGGATCACTTCAGCGCCTTCCCTGAGGGCCGGGAACAATAGTGCGAGGCGTGGGACGGAGCCCCGCTCCCTCCCTGCGGGCCCCGCCACCCCCGCGCCTCGCCCGCAGCCCCGGAGCCGCCAGCTCCGGCTTCCCCCCGCCACCACCCACCCGGAGAAGTTGGTAAATACCTTAATCCACTCCCGGAGACGGGGGATTATGCCACAAATTCCGAGCTGAATTTCACTGAACACTTTTGCCCAGCTACAAGTGTGGGGGTAAAATGGCGGTTGAGTCTCCATCGCCCGCGGAACTTTGTGCGTGGCTGCGGCAGCCGGGACCTGTGCGGTGTCCTCTCCCTGCCGGACAGGGATTTCCGCGTAAGAAAACCTGCTCTCGCCAAAGGAATGCTTGCAAATGGCTCGGATGGCTCCTCTTTATTGAGGCGTTCAGGGAATGCAACTCGGGCAGCTGAGAAAATGCTGCCCTCTTCCCACTTGAAACCCGGCTGCACGGACGGACCTTTCAGTGGCTCTTTCAGGGGGTTAAGCGAAGTTGAACATTTTTCAACTCGGCAAAGCGCAGTGCGGCGCAGCCCGCTTTTACCTGAATGGAACTCACTTTGCACAAGCAGAGTGCTTATGAGGATGGCTTTCCCTGGGGTCTCCTAACTTACTGCTTGCTTGTACTACACTAATATCCTTGATTTGTTGTCTCAACTTAGATGCTGAAGGTCAAATTATTTCCTTACGTGGATCTCTAATTAGATTATAGGCTGGCGTGTGTCTATGCATATGCACCGCTGTATGTCGACAGTATTTGGTTACAGAATCCGCATCGGTTTTGAGACCTTATTTTTAACCTCTTCCCTCCCTTCCCTCCGACGCCAGGTATTTACCCATCCTCTGTGCAAATGTTAGCGGTGCAGGATGTCAGCGCTCCCCATTGACTATTACAGTGTGGAAAGGACATACTTTAAACGCGGAGCCGTGAGCCTTTCCCACCCACCTTGCATAAAGTGCATTCATGTGAAATATTTGGAATGCCTTCCTTTATTTGCTCCTGCTCGCAGTCGAGCCCGATGTAGGCTGAGTCTCTCCTAAATTTAATCATGACGAATTGAGAGGGAAAAAAATAAAAACTACAACCACAAACGCACAACCCAAGAAATTAAAAAAAACCCAAACCAAAACAAACACACAAAACCAAATACTGGAAGTCCTTTTGGCTACATACGCCATGATGGTGAACACAGTTGCTTTGTTTGCACTTCACGTTAAGGTTAGGCCATGTATTTTTGTGGAGTCCTCTCCGCACTGATACTTTCTGACTTTTGACAGATGAGGAGGATATTTTCATAGTCGGTTGGTACAGGACCTGGGTAGCCCTTGGCAAACAGGGTTTTGTGGCTTGCTATTGTCAGTGACAATAATGCCGTCAGCATTTCATCCTGCATCTGGCTGTGGCGTTTTTCCTTGAAAACCTCCTATATGTCGGCTTCCATGCCAGGTCCACACGATTCGAGGTTAAACTTTCACACTACTCCAGCAACACAATTGTATTTCTATTATGCATAACATCACTTATTATATGATCAAACAATTATATCTTGACTGCAATTCCTTCAGTGAGAGTGCAGGCTGAAATGAAAAGGGAATCCCACCCTCGCGACAGTGCTGTGCACTGGCCTAGTCATCCTTCTGCTGAATCTTTATCATTTTTCCTCCTCAATCAATGTCCTTGTGAAATATTTTGTACTTAAGCACATAGTATTAGCAAGCTGGGGAGCGGGGAGAGGAAGGGGATGTGGATCTTCCATGGCATTGTAATCAGTGCAAGTATGAAGTGGATGAAATATGATCTAGCCAGGTTATGAAAAATATTTCCACGTGCCTGGGGGACTGTGAGAAATGTATTTAATCTAAAAGCCTTCGAATGAATAAATCACTGACCGCTCTTTCTGCAGGACTTTGGAGTCTGCGGGGACAGCACAAGTGTGTTTGGAACGAGCTGTTCTCCTCTAAGTTTTCCTTGTTTCGAAGCTTTGTCTTTTGCACAAACCCCCAGGTTCACACACACACAGGGCAAAGGAAAGAGAAGCAGAAGCTGGCCGGGCAGGGCGTGCGGAGCCGGCCGCGCATCCGGGTGGGCACGGAACGGCTGCTCCGGGGGATGCTCGGCAGGGCCCGCGGGGAAGGGCAGAGCTAGAGAGAGGAGATTCCGCGGGGAGAGGAGCCGTGGCAGGGCTGGAGACAGGGGCCCGGGGAGGCTGTGGGCTGCGGGGGTGAGGGATGCGCTGATCCCGGCCCCGCCGCCGCCCCTAATGGCTGTGCTCGCCCATTGCCTCCTGCAGGGGAGAAGCCGTTCAAATGTGAATTCGAGGGCTGTGACAGGCGCTTCGCCAACAGCAGCGACAGGAAGAAACACTCGCATGTCCACACCAGCGACAAACCCTACAACTGCAAAGTGAGAGGCTGCGACAAGTCCTACACCCACCCCAGCTCCCTGAGAAAACACATGAAAGTGCACTGCAAATCCCCTCCTCCCAGCTCCGGCTACGAGTCCTCCACGCCCTCCTTGGTGTCCCCCTCCTCGGACTCCGGCCGGGAGCCCCCCGCCTCCTGCTCCCACGCTGAGCCCTCCGCGCCCGCGCAGCCCGCCGCCAACCTGAGCGAATGGTACGTGTGTCAAGGCGCGGGGCCCCGCGGCCCCCCCGGGCCCCCCCCCCCCCCCCCGGGCCCCCCGGCACGTCCCCGCGGCCGCGCCTCCCCGCCGAGCCCCGGCCCCGCTGCTAGGGAGCGCCGGGGGCCCGGCCCGGCCCGGCCGGCACGGGGAGCGCCGCGTCGGGCACGGGGGAGCCGAGCGGGAGCGGCAGCGAGAGGCGCTTGGCGGAGGGAGAGAGGCTGCGGGTGGGCCCTGCCTGCCCCCGGCACCGCGCACACGGGAGGGCTGCGCTCGCCTCGGCCGGGGCGCTGCCGCCTCCTCCCGCCGTGCCACACACCCCCGTTCTGACCGCCTTGCTCCGGTCTGTTTACATGCCAACTGATTTGCATTCCCTTTCCTTATCCCTGTCCTTTTCCTTTTCCTTCCCTTCCTTTCCCTTCCCCTTCCTCTTCCCGTTTTCCTTTCCCCTTCGCTTCAGTGGTTTCACACAGATTTTCTCTGTACAGATTTTCTCTTGTCAACAGTACTGTGTGCTGCTCTGTTCTGTTTGCCCACGATTTTCTGTGAGAGTGTGGTTTTTTAAGAAATATATATATATATATATATATATAAACTATTATTTGTTACAAATTTGTACAAAATGGATCCATTAAATTTTTTGATTAATTAACCGGTTCGAATGACGTTTCTGTAAAATACCTCCTTACATTTCCCTGTTTCTGTATATAAATGCATATATATATATTTCCTCCCCCCACCCAGTAGTCGCTAATAAAGAAAGGCCCAGGGGGGGTGCGATGATTGACTGTCCATTTTAGCTCCCACTGGTAATGACTTCTAATACCTAAACATGCCCGTCCCCACCCAGAGTGCGGCTCCTGTTGAACCGTGGGCGCTGAAGCTCCCGGGGGGGCGGTTCTGACGGAGTGGGGGGGACCATTCTCCCACGTCACTGCCAGGGCGGGGGCCGGGCAGCCCCCGGCAGAGCGGGGACCTGGGGCCGCTGCTCCACGGCTCTGCCCTGCCAACAGCCCCGAGGAGAAATGAACCGCTCCCATAACGCGGCTTTAGCATCTCCATCCTGCCCCAGAGTCTCAAACCTACAGGGTTCACTGCACCGGTTCAGAGATGGAAGGGAGGGGGGTGAAAAAATAAACAAACCCCAAAATAAATAAACAAACCTCTCCGCTGGGGTAGAAACTACCGAATGGTGCCGTTTTAATTACTTTAATGTTGTTTAAGAATACCAGATAGTATAGGGAAATAGATAGCATTGGCTGCTGGAAAGGGTTTCAATGGCTTGCGGAGAGCAGACAGAAGGCTGCTGTAACTGCATCCTCCCGTGTCTGACAGATCACCTCCACACCTAGGTGACCTGGGTTACTGTGTGTGCACAACTGTACACCCAAGCACATACACACGTGTGTGTTGACACAGGGAAATGTAAAAACGATAGGAAAATAAATAGCTGGTCAGTGACTAAAAACACCCCAATGCCCAGTGCTTTCCTTACTTAGACACCCGTATTTTTCTCCCAAGGCACCAAGCCAGCGTTCCTTTCTTCTTTCGCCCAAACTCAACAACTTTTGTATTTAAACACCACGGATAGTGACAACAGCATGTCGCTAAGGGGAATAACTTAGGGAATCAGCTAGGTGAGAGCAATGTGTGAAAGAGAAACCTAAACAGGGGAGAGTTGTGCCCCTCTCCAGCCCCTGAAACTTGTGTCATGGAAATCGAGAAGTGCAGAAGCCAGATGCGGGTAGGGAGGTTGTTTCCACCGTGTCCTGAGATCTGTTTATTTCTTTATTTCTCTGTTTACAGAAGTATTTGGATGTGCAGGCTAATCACCTTTAATTTTTCATTTGCTTGTTACAGATGTCTACCCCGTTGCTCTCAAGGTAATCTAGACAGACGCAGCTGAAAGCCTGAATCTTATGCCTTAGACATCAAAGCAAGCTCGCACAAAGAAGTATTTCTTCACAACGGTGAATCTTCATGGTAAGTTAGGATTTCTATGGCAATAGGCAAGTCATACTTAAATAGTGAAAGGCGAAGTCTGGAGCCCGTCCAGTCTTTTCATTAAGGACATAATATTTACGTCTAACAGGCCCTTTTTCTTGTGTATACAAGTATATATTTTTGTTTGACGCGAACTAAATCATTTTCATTTAATTTCCGGTAAACAAAACCCACGCGAACAGGGCACTTGTTCCAGACCATAATAAAAATGGATAAGACTGTCAGGAAGAAAAGGCCCGCTTGAACCGTCGCCTCAGCTCACTTTTGTTTCTGCTTTCTGCCAGGATCAGAGAATGCATTTGGGATTTGAGGGCGAGTTTCTAAAGGCAAGGAAATGGTTTTTAAGGGGGGAAAGAAAAGGAGAAAGGTCTAATCAAGCTCGGGTTGTTCAAAGGGCCTGATTTTGGGGTTGAAAGTGTGAGTTTTATGGTGCATCAGCATGCCACGTTAGGATCGCTATGGTAATGAGGAGAGCAATAGCAAGCGGCCTTCAAAGGAGGCACACTCCATTTGAGACAGTCTATTAAGATACATTTGCACTGACCTTTGGTTTCATGCTAGCTTAATACACTCAATCTGCTCCCCGCTAGAGATAGACTTCCTCCACCTAATGCACTTCGGCGGAGCTGGGTTTTGCTGGGCTCCACCCTCCCCCCAAGGCGGGCTCCGTTCCGACGCTGTAGCCCCTGTCTCCTTCTCCCCAAAGTAAGGGACTGGCAGCCCCCCGAGCTCGGCAGGAGCTCCCGCCCGCTGTCCCCAGCCTTTCTGACCAGCTTCTAGCAGCAAAACTGGCCACAAAGCCTGAGAATTTCTTCCCTTTTCCGCCTCACCTAACGTGGGAGGGGAAGACAGGATGGGGACTGGAAGATCCCCCTCCTTGGGCTGCCTCTATCTCAGGGAGTAGGTGTCCCGATGGAAGTCCCCCAGGTCCTGGAAAGCGGGGTGAGGTCCGGGGGGAGATGGCCTTACCCCCTTCGCACTCCGCCCGGCCCCGCTGTCGCTGTGCGGCAGCGAGCGGAGGCTCCGCGGTGCGGGGGAACTTGACACCCGCATGGCTGGGGCCATGGGCGCTGGGCCATGGGCCCGGGAAAGTTAGAAGTCCATGTTCCAGTAATTGTCTTGTTGTTTATTTTATCCAAGTACCCTAGTGAATAGGGGAAAAATAAACACGGGGGAAAAAAAATTCAAACAGTTGAGTCGTCTTTAGTGCCAGCCCTTGTGGTTGAATAAAAAGGATGGTCCAATTTCTATTGAGCTGAGAAATCTTTGAAGTGGGAGTTATTATCTGAGAAATTCCTGCTCGTCGTCCTAACAACGCTGATGAAACGTAAAAGGTTCTTTGTCAGCGATTTGTTCTCCTCTCTGTCAAACTCACCCTGCCCGTTAGCTTTAAACCGTTTCTAAAGAGATAAAATCAAACTTTTAAAGATAACTTTGGGGGCCCAGAGGGTGCAAAAAATACCAAACTATCGAATCCTGTGTATAGACATACATCTGGATATATGTGGCTGTGTCTGCGTGAAACTGACTGTGTACAGATGTCCATAGATGTCTGTGTGACCTTACAGTTCGAAAGTTGAAATTATGTCCATTGTTTTTGCATTTCATCCTCTAAACTTTTCCGTCTAATAAATTATTCCTTCACACACTCTGCACAGAATGAGATTCTTGGGAGAAGGCAGAAATGTTTGGTTTCATTAGCACCACTTAGTGACCAACAAATGTTTTCATTCCAGTAGAGTGAAAGCAAGAGTGTAGACATAGAGAAAATTCTTTGATCATTTAACAGTCCGAATACCTATCAAGCATGTATATACTGCAATGTATCGAAGTTGTTAACGCATTCAAAGTGATGGCTTCCATATGCTCTCATGTTTTATTGTCTGTGCGTGTAAGGATAGTCGAACTGCATCCCTTTTGTATCTTCATTTTATAAACATAACGGTGTTGTACTGAAATGATTCCCTGATCAAGTTTTATTTAGTAGTTTCTCATTGAATATCACGCAATGCCCTGTTCGGAATATGAATTCCTTGAAGTTGTAACTCATCATTGTACTTCTGTTTTAGTTGTTAAAGAATTATCTGAGCCCAATCCTGCCATTCTAAGCCAAACTATTAATTTAATGGGACCTTTTCTGAGTAAAGACAGAGTCAAATTAGAGTGGAGTGGGTATTACTATTATTATTGTTATTCTTTTTTTGTCTTGTCATATTTATGGGAAAATCTAGCACATTCTTTGTGAACTGTACAGAGATGAAGCCTCTGAAAAATGTAGCTTGCAGAAAAACATTTACAATGTTTGTATGCTGTATCTCTTCCCAGACTTCTTATATTCCTTATTTTTCTTTATCACATGTTTGGCAATGAAGGAATGTTCTGTTGTGTGTTTGAATGTACTATTTATTTTTAATATTTGGATTTTTTTTACAATAAATATTTATAAGCATTTCATTTCTATGGCTATTTTTACAAATGTGCACTTTTAAAATATGTGTTTGAACTGATGATACCGAACCATTCCTAAAATACTGTGTAATCAACTTTCTCTTTCTGTTGGTTTTTATATTAGTAGAAAAAATTTGCCCAAACCTGTGTACAGTTAATGTGGTGTACAATGAAGTATTAATGAGTGGGTTTTTTTTTTTTTTGTTGGTCTTTAACCTTTTTAAATGTTAATCGTTTTAGGTTGGCATTTCCATTAAAAGAACAAAACAAACCAAACCCCTTCTTTGGCTTCATTTCTGAGACAACATTTCTCAGATCGCAGACTTCAAACCGGTGGTACTTTGAGCACTGCCCAAGGTGCAGGGTGAGGAAACAGAGCCGGGGGTCACACAGGTGGAGCCTGTCCCTCTGCGGGGTGGGTGCGGGGTGTCGGCAGTGTCACCCTAGCTGCTCACGGGCACTGTGCCACTCTGGGGACACCAACAGCGGGATGCTGGCCACCAGCCTCGGGGGATTGGGCGTTGAGTTTTCAGCGGGGCTACCCCGAGAGGCCGCTGCTCCCCTTTGCCCGAAGGGTTGTTGTTTCACAGGATGCAAGAGTTCTTTTGAAGAATTTCCCCCCTTCTCCAGAATGGGTCCCTGTCCCCGCGAAATAAACATTTTTATCAGCTTCCTAGGAGGATTTAGGGCATTTTATTTATTTTTTAAGAGAGGGAATTCTTTCTCCAGCTAAAGTAATATGGAAGTAAACCTTCTTTCCCTTGCGCATTCCCCTGATGGCTGTTAATACGTTGCAGGGTTTGGCAGCTCCCGAAGCTGCTCAGAGCTCCGTTCGCATGAGAAAGGGCAGCTTTGCTGTTCGGAGGGATGCAGCAGCCCCGGGCACACCGCGGCCCGAAGCCGGCGGGCGCCTTGCGCATGCGCTGCCTTCATTCCTTTTAGAAAAGGAAAACTTGAAAGAAGTTGCCTAACACAGAGAGATGACAAAAAGTTGGCTTTAGCTGCCAGGAATATTGTCAATAGAGAATACATTTGACTACATGAAGGGAGAGAGAGAAAGAAATAAAATAATTTAAGAAATAATAGAATTCAAGAAAAAGAAATGAAGGAAAACATTTTGCTGGTCTGTAAAAGACAAAAACCGGCCCATAAAGGAAAGGAGGGCTAACAGTACATGCTAATTAAAGAATACAATTCTATGGTCTATAATGATTGAGCGAAGACATGTACTTATTACACTTGACTGTCAACAAGGGAAGGAATGTCCCCTCAGACAACATGGTGAGAGACGTGTGGGCATTATTAGTGGCCCTTTTATAGACATTGCCTTTTCTTTCTCAATGCTGACAAACCATTTTGGAGGGAACCATCCCCTGTTGCTTCCTATCATCGATCCCCATGCAAGGCCCTGCATTGTGCAAGTGCATTAATTAAAGACCATTCATTTAACAAAAGCACATTGTATGTTCAGGAAAGGAAGATTAGAAATATGAATCAGTAACCGGGACCCGTTTCCGCCACCTTACCGGGAGAAGCGGAGGGGAAGGAGGTGCAGCGTGCGCTTAAACACTCTGCACCTCCTGGACTGAGCGGAGCTCAACTCCGGTTGGGCTTTTTGGGAAAGAAATCCTGAAACTGATTACAATTGAAAACAACAACAACGATAACAACAACAAGAGGTTGTCAAGTGTCTCTGTGGGCGCCAGATTGCTCGAGCCTGCTCGGCGCCTCACCAGCAGCCCGCTCCGAGGGCCGCCCAGCTCGGAACGGCCCGGCTCGGTCCGGCTCCCCTTCCCGGGAGCCACCGTGTCCGGGGTTGGTGTGCGTGTGCACACACATCCCCACACACATTTGCTATGCCAACGGGTTCTCTCCAGCTGCACGTAGAAGCACAGACACACGGACCTGCGTCCATCCCTCCCCACCCCTGCGCTGCCCAGATTTTTTGCCGTCCAAAGGAAAAACCATCTGGTGCCCCAAAGCTGGTCGCGACACAAATGTGACTTATCGTGAGGAGGTAGAAGGAATACGCAGGGAGAAGGAGGTTATGAGGGAGCGGGGGAAGGACAGAAGACGGATTCCCAGTATCACCCACATGACTTGCTAAGCGGCTCCAGCTTCTCTAAAACCTCTGGGCCATATGTTAGTTTATTTATACCCTTTGTCTTTTCGTGTGTCGCCTAGTGAAATAATATTCCTGGGATATAAATGAAAGTAAGCTACAGTAAACAAACAAGGGCAGAGCCTGCTAAAGCGATATGCAACATTTCTGAGTTTCCAACAGAGTATGTCGTTCCCATGGTTATAATGGGGCCAGGATAGCAATTAAAGCTTTTAGTTAAAGCCTCTAGATTTTTAATGCTGAATGACACTTTGACTCCATTTTCTCATAGTTGATTTAGAGTTTTTTGCAGAATTCGCTATGGGAGGAAAGGAGGGAGAAGGACAAAAGTCACCGCAAAAGCAACTCTAACAATTAAAAAAAAAAATGGCAAAACAGACTAAGGTGTTCTTAATGACGGCAGCATCTCAGAGAAACCTCTGCAACTTCCAGCGAGGCTGACTTTATTATCAACTTCTTCTCCATTTGGATTCACCCCGCTCCGAGGCCAGGACCACGCTGACTCCTTTGGATCAGGTGCCGAGACCCCTCGAAGCTGCAGAGGGTGCGGGCAGCAGCCCCGCGTTTCAAAATCCTTGCATCAACTTCGTTTTCTTCCTCGTCATGAGGCAGCAAACCTCATGGCCGGGCTGGGGTTTGCCGGTCTACAAGGATACCTTTTTCCTAAAATAAATAGGACTCTCTAACAGATCGGCAGATTTTTTTTCTTTCCCCTAGTCAATGTTACCCAGAGGACCGGTTCCGCATACCCGTCTCCGGGTCATTGAGGGTTGCCTGGACCGGGGAAGCCACCCCGGGGGCTCGGGCTGAGCCCCCGGCAGCAGGAGCCGGGCTGAGCCCTGCGGGGCTGCTCCGCCGACCCGGCCTGGGGGAGGCCCCCGGGACGGCGCTGCCCGCGGCCAGCAGCTCCCTCTGGGCCCCCTTGCCTCCCCTGCTCGCTGCTGTCCCTGAGGATACCTGCTACAGCCCGCCCTGAAATCAGACAAAAGCGCGGACACACCACTACTCCCCCATCATCCCCCCAACTGTTTCGGGAAGACACACAAAAAAATTAGTCTTCAACTTTTGACTAGTGTCTTCTGGCTTAAATTATCCTGTGCCCTGGGTGGGGGCAAGAGTGAAGCAATGTGAGCTCCCTGCTGCACCGCCTGCTCCTGAGAGCGGCCGGGAAGCAGGGTGAGTCTGAACTTGGGCACAACTGGGCTGCCCGCCCGCAGCCCTCCCTCTTCCCTCGTCACGGGGAGTCCCGGAGTGGGGACTCAAAGGGAGGTTTCAAGGGGGGGAGGTTTTGTTATCCCTACCTGAGGACAGATTAATCCTCGCATATACTTGATAAAGATGAAGATCTTGCTGAGAGGAAGAGGGGGAAAAACGGGTAGGAAAAGAAAGGAATAGCTGGATTGTTATTGTCTAGAAAACAGGCCACCTTAAAAAACCTGTTGTAGAAATACAGAGAGTCCTTTAAGTGTGAAATATCATTTCATTGTAAATAGTCAAAAAAGAGTCGGTAATCCAACTTCCGGAAACTGTTCTGAATTATTTCAGCAGACTCTTTTAAAAGAGGATTAGCAGGGCTTTAGGGGCAAAATCCTTCTGTTTTATTCAATCTCTGATTTTATGTTATAATTACTAGATGTAAAGACTCGCGAATTAGTATGCAGGCGTCGTTCAGACATTATGCAGGTGCTATTCTAATCATTCAGCTTTTTAATTAAGGAACGAGGTAAGAAAACAGAACCATAAAAACACTTTTGTGAGAGCTGAGAAAATCGTGAGCGACTGCATGAATAAAGCCTTTATACCTTATCCTGACAGGTCAGACACCAATTGCCTGACTTACGACCTTTTCTTGCTGAAACAATGGTTAACAGCTTTCTCACCTTGTTCCCATTATAGCCTTTATTCTCGCAGAGAATTTATGGAAATAGCCCTAAAATGCTTACACTAAAGAGGGAGATGCAAAAAGGTATTGCAATTTTAATTGGTGCGTGTCGCGTACAAAGATACTTTAATTTGGGTCGTTCGGGAATTGAGGCGCTAGGCTCGGCACGAGGATTTGGGTAGATCGAAATGGTTTGAAGCATAAAATTTTCCTTCAGGAGGGGAGGGGACACAAACAAACAAAAAAGCCACCCAAAGTTGCCGGAATGCCCGGACAGCCGCCGCGGCTGGGACGGCGCCGGGTCCCCCTTTGTTCAGCGCATCAGAAGGCATCGTGTTCCTTGGTCCCGCGATGCAAACTTAAAGCCTTTGTGGGGCTTTGTTATTATTATTTAATTTCTTTCCCTTGCCTTCCTCCTCTCCCCTCCTCTCCACCCTCCCCACGCCTGGCACGACTGCATCACGTGTATTAACATATGAATGAAACAACCAGAGCCAATGCACTTAAGGTAATACCTATGCTCCGTTCTCGCCTGATTATCTTTTTATAGAAAGTTACATTAACTAATGACATTTACATAAATATGAATAATTAGTAAGGTAAGTAATTCTGCTCCGACGGGGGAAGGCGGAGTAGGGAAGAGCCTGAGACCTGAGCCAAATTTTCGTCTCGGTAGACCTGGACGCTGCTTCGCCCTGGCACTGGACAGGAGGCATGGAGTCCTCTGAGGGGAGGAGAAGAACTGTCACGTTTATATTGTTCTCTCTCTCTCTTTTTTTTTTTTTTCTTCCCTAATGCGAAACTTTTCTCTTGTGCCTCTCTTTTATCTCCCCTCCAGACCTCCAGTTCTGAGCAGAGTTCAGTGGCTGTAAATGATAGGTTCCCAAAAGCATCAATCCGCGCTCCTCTAGTACTTGGCCGAGAACAATGCAAGTATTAGGATATCAGCAGCACTCGAAATGATCACGCGTTAAATTATTTTGCTTTCACGGATGAGGGGGCTTTTTTCCAATGTAAATCAAGCGCTTTAGTTATTAAGTCTGAACACTAATCTCCAACAACCTTTACATAATGTGGCAGAATGTGCCACACCACTTCGCACCTGCACTCTGAATAGAGCCGCCTTTTCAATGTAAGACACGCTTGTTGCCCCTGGGCTCCAAAGGAGTTGTGTGAATAAGTCAAGCTTTTTGAATACCCCTACTCGCTTTCTCTTCCTCCTTTGATCACAGAAAATGTCTTCTAATTTGTCCTTTTTCATTGTAACAACGTTTTCAAGTCTCTTTTTATTTTCCAAACCACATATTTATAAAGAACATAAATCGCCCCAGAAAACAAAAGTTCTCTCCTCGCCAACTGGCCGAGTAGCCTATGACCACTTTGTTATTCACAAGGAGAAGGGGAAAACAAAGTTCTCGCAAAGACTGTTGCTTCTCGAGTTTGTCCTAAACAAACGTTTAACTTTGGGACAGGACGAGGGGGGAGAAACATGTTTGTTTCCTTCAAAAATAAGGGCAGGTCCATTTGCCTTGGAGATCTGCTTGCTGCTCTCTCCAGGCTGGTGGGCAGCTGCGTTTCAACCTTCTACCGGCGATAAATGGCGAGGAGGAGGGCAGAAGGGACCGCTATCTCTCTTTGACCACTGGAGTGACTGAAGCCTCCGCCAACTTCCTGAGCCCACCAGACAGCTCAGGGCGAAGCCAGCTGTAGAGAGCGGGTTTGCACGCATTAATTCTTAGCTGAGCTGCCTACTTTAACGACCTTCGAGGATAATGAACTCTAATTTATAAATCCGAGAAAGACGTCAAAGTTAATAGGGAGCGGAATCGCTGAAAAAAACCTCTGGGCTCCTTTCTCCCCCACCCCTCCATCTCCCCGACACTATTTTTCCGCCGAGGAGTGGGGCAGCGGCTGCCCCTGCGCCGAGTGCGCGGTGCCCGGCCCGGTGGCTCCAGGCTGCCCTGCCAGCTCCGCAGCCCCGCATCAGCTGCGGGGGCAGAGGCGAGAGCCCGGCGGGGATTCCACCCCCTGCTTCCACCTCAGCCCTTTTTTAGACATCTCCGAGGTGCTTTGCCCGAGTGTCTGCTAAGGAGCAGTAGGTTAATGGCATTTTAGTGAAGTTGCTCTCTCTGCAGGCTAAGCCTAACCTAGGAGTTTCTCACTCCTCCTTCTCACAGACGGGTTTCCGGACGAGTCTTTAGCATCCCTATTCATTAGCACGTTAATCAACTCTGTAATCCCAGCGAAGAGGTGCCTGTGCATTCCTGCTGCAGCTAAAGCCGCCTCTCGAGCGTGCACCTATGTGCAGCACCGCGCAGCGCCCGCTCCCCCCTCCGACGGGCGCTTCCACCGAGAGGCTGTTTCCTTACATTACCGTAGGCTCCGGGTAAGAAAACTAACAAACCCTTCTAATACAGTTTAAAACACTTTGATGTCTTGCCAAGAAACACACTTCCTTCAAGAGACAAGTCAACATTTGTTTTTCACATTAAATGGCATTTAGTTGCCACTGAAAAAATGATGCTGAAGGACCACTTTTTAATTCGATGTATAACAACCGCGGGGGTCTAAGAGAAAATAACGGCGAAAGCTATAGACACAAATAACTAAATTACCAAAACGTTAGTATATCTCCTAGGTTCATTAATATGTAACAGACTCCCCAGTTAATCTCCAAAAGCCAGTGTTCCCCCTCTAAAATAGCACTCTGGGACGAATTGTACAGGAGATCAATCACTGCTAATGCAGTAAGGTTTACTGCAAGGGGGGAAAAAGCTATTTACACCTTCAAATAGAAGCTTTTGAGATTTAAGAGTAAGGGTCATACATCACCAAGAATAAATGATTATGAATTGGTAAACGCGCCCTCCAGCCATTAGCTATGCGACGCGATTTATCATTTCTGGGTGTTTTTCTTTTTAAAATCATCTGGCTGTTTGAAAAGAAAAGCATGACGGAGAAAAAAACACCGCGGGAAAGTTTGTTTTTGCATATACTATAAGTCATCAAAACATGGCTATTCAGAAATAAACGGGGTCACTTATGAACTGCTTAACGAGAGACAATAAAGCCCTTTCATTGAATGCTTTTATGACTCAGGGATCGGTGGTCTTCTCCCAGCTCAGCCTCCGGCCGTCTCTGCCTTTTTTCCTCCTTTCGTTGTAAGTTACAAACCCGCGAGGGTTGTAAGAAATCATTTATGCCCTGAAAAAAAACAAACAAAAAAAAGGTTGCCAGTGTCTTTCCGTCGCCTGGCACACATTGAACTTAAACTACAGGAGACATTTTGCCAGTTTTGAACAATTGCCAGTCTTTATCCAAGACGGTCACAAACAGCCGTGTGAGGACTGGGCAGGGAGGACCTGCCCTAGATGAGAGATGGTGGGACAGGAGACCTCTTGTTCCCTGTCTCCATCAGAAAAAAAAAAAAAAAAAA